>NC_137455.1:219917385-220374885 GCF_964235325.1 Thermobia domestica
CCCCGGGAAGGGTCTTCGCGTTCTTTAAGCTATTCCGATACCTGTCCTGAATCATAACATAGTCTATTTGATATCTTCCGCCGTCTATTGGTGATTTCCATCTATATCTTCTTCTTTTGTGCTGATTGAACCAAGTGTTCCCAATTGCTAGTGAATTCTGTCTACAGAAATTCACTAGTCCCTCTCCCCTTTCATTTCTTTCGCCTAAACCATATTTACCTACGATACTACCTTCCTGTTTTTCTCCCACAACTGCATTGAAATCTCCCATTAGAATTATGCATGCACCCTTCTTCTCCCTATCTATAATTTCTTCTATTTTCTCATAATTTTCCTCTACTTCATTTGCATGCGAAGTCGTCGGTGCATATGTCTGTATCACCACTAGATCCTTCGTTTTCCCTTTAAGTCTTCACATCATATCTCTATCATCAATAAATTCTACTTTCACTACCTTCTCCTTTAAGCGCTTTCCAAGAATTATTCCAACGCCATTATGACCGCCCTTTTCATTATCTGAGTAAAACATTCTATATCCTTCACTGTTCAATACCCCCTTATCTTCCCATCTAACTTCACAAACGCCTACCAAATCTAAATTATTTTGTTTCATTTCTTCTTTAAGATTTTCTAATTTTCCTCCCCGTAACATAGTACGTACGTTCCATGTCCCTATCCTGAACCTTTTGCTCTTCCCTGTCTTTCTTTCTCTGTCTGTCTTCCCCCCATTATTACTTTCTCGTCCAATAGTCCTTTCCAAGCCATCCCCGATCCGGAGATCCGAGTTGAGTTGAGTTGATTTTGAGTTTTACGTCCCGTTCAGCAGCGAGGCTATATGAGACGTGGACCTACTGATTAACGTGGAATCCGAACCACATGAGCTCCCGCCGGGAATCGAACCCGGGCCTCCCACGCCAAAGGCGCGTATGCTAACCGCTTAGCCACGGAGGAGCTCCCTTAGATCCGAATGGGGGGATATTTTACCTCCGGAACTACATTTTGACCTGCGAAAGACCATTGTTCAGATGTTCTATTTTTGCTGCCAGCAAACTAGGGAAAATAGAGTGGTGGTTTCCCGTTGCCTTCCACCCAATCGTACTAAAGCATGAATTAAAATATGAATGAGACACTATTTGTTGAAAAGTCAGTGCTTAACTCTATACATTTAGCAATATAGGTGGAAGTCTTCTCCATGGTTTGTCATACAAGAACGTATTTAATAGGAGCCGTATGAAAAGGCAAAACGGTGCCTTGATCATTTTATCTTAGTATTATCCATTTGCTTATGGATCATTTTGCAGTATTTGTTTATTCATGTCCCACACAGCACACCGACGTCCAATGTACGTCCATTTAACGTTCGGGCAAGGACTTACGGGATGTCCAGTGGACGCGTGGTTTTTGTCCATATGACGTCTAGTGGATGTACACTGGACAGTACACGTGGTACAGTTGCCATGCGTACACTGGATGTCCAGAATGTACATATTACGTCCATTTCTGGTACCAAAACGAACTAATTATGGACGTACCGACGTCTAATGGAGATTCAGAGAACGTGGGTTTTTAGTCCATACGACGTTCATTGGATATACACAGGCCTGTCACTTTGGGACAGTTACCATGCATCCACTGGACGTCCACAACGTACATATTATGACCATTTTCGGAGATAAAAAGGACCAATTATGGACTTCAAATTGGCGTGGAGGATGTCCATATATGGAAGTCATTGGAACCTGAAAGTACAAATTGTGACTATTTTTGGTCCCTACAACGACCAATTATGGACTTACACTGAATGTTTTAAAGGACTGCCACAGAAGAACTGTTCCCTCAAAGCCCGCTATGGAAGCCATATTAACTAGAACCAATATATTTCAAACACCACTTTTACCATAAAAGAGTGAAATCTAATTGAACTTTGTTCCTTCAATTTTTACCATCAGTCAATAAATACACACATCAATATTTATACTATAAATATGTGCACACTAAAAACAATGAGACATTACTAAGGTCATATTTTTTAAGAATGTTTCGGACTTCGTACCTTTCCAGTCAAAATTCTGGTTCTGTGTGTCACAAAAATAATTGGGTTTCGACGGTATCTACTATTAATATCGAATCTATTCGAAGATTCAATATTAATAGGAAATATAGTTCAAGTTTTACACTAATTAATCTTTTTTTCTAATGCAGGTTATATCATACATTTATTAATGTATTACTGATCCATCTTCTTTACTAAAAGGTCGCTGGGCCTTACTGCAAATAAAATTTAAAATTTTCTACATCTTGTAGTCATTAATCAAAATCTGAGTAAGTATGAAATAGGATGTGCCCTATGAAATTAATTACAGCTAGTTTAAAAACTACAATAATGCTTCCTTATTTCCCGAAAATAAGAATTCACAATGTAATTAACAAAGTAAAGTGTTCTGCCCATACGCTTCAGTTAATACAACTTGTTAATTCAAGAGCTTGAAACCTGCATCCTCTTCCACTCTTTGTAGATGTGTAGAAAAATACCACAAACTGAAAACCCTATCTAAACACCTTCGTCTCCCGGCCGTCCACTTTCCCCATTTCTAAGTTAGATGTAAAAATCTCCCTCGATTTATTCTAGTTCCATAATTCATTTCTAAAATATCACTTTTCTCTTTTCCTTTGTATGGACAACAGACAAGACAGCTACGCTTCACTTCTCGTATTTAAACAAATGATGACCAAGCTTTTTAACACTATTCCGACCCCCCTCTTCTTTTTTTCTTCTTTTTTTTCATACTCATAGGAGAAATATTAACTTTAATCAAAACATGACGTCTCTTAAAGGTTGAGAACGTTTCAAATTATTGAAATTATATACGTTAAAGTATAAGAAAGGCGTAACATAGAAACAAACGAATAAGGTAACAATATATTTCATTGGGTCACCACTAATTACATCTTGAAGTTCTTATCAGTGCTTTTTTATTGGAGTCTTTGTAGATAGATTGGTCCACGATATTTCTTTTCTTAATGTATTGAATAAGATTGTAATTATCTTTTTTCGCATGAGAATGATATCAAAAGTGTTTTATACCTGTTTGTATAACAATTATTGTTGATATTATAAAAGATATTATAAACGCATAAAACTGTTACTAAAATAAATACTTTTTAAAAAACAAGCTTATTTTAACCTAATAGAAGAAAATATATACTGAACCTATTTAGTTTACATAGATGCATTGGTATATAATATTAAACTATTATATTACATTAGACCCAATGATTGACTGACACTTCATGAAGTTCTTTCTTCCTGCACTCCACTTTCCTTTTTCTGAAATTAAGAAAATGGGAAAATTAATTCTACGTGTGATCAACATCACAACGATCAAAATTAAAATCAGATTATGAGTTTGCTGTTAAGTAAGGTTCTTTAACTTGAAAGAGTAAAAATTAAGTGACTGAGACCGGGATCGAACCTGGGACCTTTTCGCTTTAAACTATACAAACGAGACTCAAAGCTATACAAAGTTACAATTCCAAATTCCAAATTGAACTACAAATTACAAAATGTATTATTATTGAAATGAGGATGACTTTTTCTTTTATTTTGATGTGAGGAATTGCCTCTTAAAGGTTGTCGGTATAGTTCATTAACACCCTATATATATATATATATATATATATATATATATATATATATATATATATATATATATATATATATATATATATATATATAACAAGAAATGTGAATAGGAAAGCACAGCTTAACACCGTTTACACCACAGTATTAGATGTGATCCCTCTAGGAAATTCTCTCAAAACTATACTGATCTCTTCCCACGTAATTTGTATCTACTTAAATTATATAGAAAATAATAATAGTAGTATGGTAACTTATTCACGATCTATTAATGGTATATATAAATCAAACTAACACATCTATATTACATTTAAGGTTGGCCAGCAGAAGAACAATTATATGATATTCTATCATTCCATTCTCAAGACATCCATCTATAAATATACTGAACTGTATTAGAGGTAATACATATGAAAAACAAAACTAAGTGTATGTGATCCGTTCCACATAGATTTTAGCTACACTAAATTGATAACAAAATACAGTATTTTGAATTCATTTCAACTGAAATTTTAAAGTGGAGAGGCCTATTAGATTAATTAACAATAAGTTTTTATCAAATAACTACATAAATATTAACTAATTGTGCAATGCTTTCACTTGAATTCAATTTTTGTCTCTCCTTTGCTATGCAAGCCCATCCCGATACAATTAAAATCTGTAAACAATAATAGTAATAACAGTGGATGTTAATTCAGTAATAACCGTTACGTCTGATTACGTTTGTTTCCCTGACGGTCCTTGAGTCTACACAAGCTTCATGTCAATAGATGGCGCCACCTGCGCTCTTGGTCGGATCTCAATAGATAACGCTACTTGCTCTATTGCTTGTATTTCAATCGAAACGTAGATATATAATGCGATGTCCGCAACTTTAACCTACAGTGAGCCAAAGGCTTTGCCTGCACAACTAATTATTTAAATCATCCATATGAGAAGACAAGATAACTCTATAACAGCAATGGTAATAGCCGAGTGGTAGTACTTCCTATTGGCTCTAAACTCTCCGACCGAGGTACCTAGGTATCGAGTCTAGGTTTTGATCGATTTTGAGTTGTGGACGCAACCATTCAATCATTGCTACGGGCGTAGTGGTTTGGTGAGATAAAGGGTTTCACCCGAGAGAGGTCATTTATCTTTGGCTATTGCATCGTTCTTCATCTTCCCATTAAGTTCGCCTTCATCTGAGTTACATATTCTGTTTGTTCATCACATAGACCTAGATGACCGTGGATATCGACACCAGAAAACAACACCCTCACATTCTGGTTCAACTGGCGCTATCAACGACACTGATAAACGCAAAAACAGCAAGGTATCACGGGCAGTAGTTCGATCTTTTTCGCAGTCCCCAGCTCCAATTCGAACTACTCGTAGTCAACAGAAGTCGACACCGCCAAAAAAGAATCACTCGTCGCAACCTGCGCAACCTACATCTACCGAAATGAAAGTACCATCTCCCGACGATCCGCAGCAATTTATTTCGTAGAAGACATCTATTCTATTCTTATTTACTTATTAATTACGATCCAAAGTTCCAAAACGAGAAGCAAATCTTTCTTCAACTAACCAAGTATTTCACTTGAACACTAAGATCCTTTGGAACTTAGATCCTTAAAACCTGCAACGGCATCATAATTAAATCACCAGATCCTAACTTGGCCATCACTATACGAAATAAATATTCATTTGAAATTTTTGGCAAAAACGCTAACTACCGAAACTAACGCATAAGCATATCAAACAGCAACCCCCTCCACGCCGACAACCTGCTTTATCAGTAGCCATACGTGGAGTCAAACCAAATATAATCGAAGACGAAGTCAGCGAGAAACTAAAAGGTGAAAGACACTCTACTCTATAGTGCTTACGCATTAAAAGCGTACATGACCGTTCTTGCATAGTCAGCGTTTCGACTAGGGATGGCCAGATCCGGATATTTTTGGATCCGGATATTTGGTATCCGAAAATCCGGATCTTGGATCCGGATCCGGATCCGAAAAAACGGATCTTGGATCCGGATCCGAAAAAACGGATCTTGGATCCGGATCCGAAATTTCGGATCTTGGATCCAGACCTGAAAAACCGGATCTTGGATCCGGATTCGAAACTCCGTGTCAGAAAATTCGGGTGTTCCGAATCAGCAAAATTTTCGAAATAATTGACAAAGTGATTTTCATTCCTATGCTTAAAATAAGATTTTAAGACACTTTTGGTATCTGATCATGTGACAGTCTTGCGTTCTCTTCATTCTGTTGATATTTGGTTTTCGTGCCTTAATATGTCACAATTACTCCAAATTTGATTAAATAAAACTGTCGACTTAGGTGAGAGCAATCTCATTGTCAGATTCGATTCTAGTGGAAATACTTGACCGAAAAGGTAGTAAATCTTTTTTAAAGCGGTCGTCCTGATGGAAATTTGTCCTTTGTTTTCTGTAACACTAGTCAAATGCTGGGATGAAACCTTAGTCTCAAGCCCAAGCTTCTTCATTAGACTCAGGCTGCTTACTTTTCTAATTCTTTCTGAGTTATTGTGGTCACTGAATGAGGCCATTTCCTAGTCGTGATGGGCTAGGCCATAGAACAGCCCATAAAATATAGATCAATTCAAATTAAGGAGCAACTTCCTTTTCTTGCTCTTGATGAGCTTTTTTTCTTTCTTTAAAAATACGTTTCTCTGTGACCGTACCACTCCAGTTAGAATTAAGAATTGCAGTAGAGATGAAGTTCTAAATGGCAATTAATGCATCAAAATCAATGTATTAATGTACTGTATGTGTATACAAAATACCATATGGAGCCTCGAGCAGTAACACGTATCTTTGTAATTAGTAATCCACTACTATTAACTCTGCATAGATTGTATAAGGAGCTATATAATTCATGTAAACACATAGGCGGATGCAGGGGGAGGGCGAAAAGTCGTTCGCCCCAACCCAGCGCCACCATTAACAGTGTACTTTAGTAGTAATTTGTGGCAATTTCAGATCATCTAAGTAATTTTTCACTGCTAGCATCCCCAGCCGCCCCCTAAGAATCCATCCGCCCCCTCCAGGAGTCCGTTCAGTGGCTCAGTGGTAGAGCGTTCACCTCCGGTGCTTGGGGTCCCTGGCTCGATCCCAGCTCGCGCCGTGTGGACTTTGTGGTGGAAAAACACCGTGCTCGTGGGTTTTCTCGGGGTTTTCCCGTTTACTCCCACTTTCATCATTTCATTTATTTCTCATAATCACCGTCTCTTTTGCGTAACCGGCATAACCGTGGGACGTAAAACTCAAGGATTTCATTTCATAACGAATTTTTGTTCAAATAACAAGTTTCATTCGTCTAACATTCCAGGATTCCGAGATATAAAAGTTTTCTCCCCGCCCCTTTTCTTCCCCTCTAAGACATACATCAAAAAACGCTTAAGTACATACCTAAGTATTTCAAATGTCCATATACCAAATTCTATGCTCCTAACCTTCAGAGGTTCCCAGATATCGACATGTTATTATAATAATTACAATCCCCACTCTCTTTCCTTTCCATCTCTTTTCTTTTCCTTTTTACTAAAACGTCAAAAAACACTGAAACACATGTCAAATTATTTTCAATGAGAAATGCAAATACCAAATTTCAAGTCTCTAACCTTAAAGGATTGAACATATTAATACAATAATTGTAATCCCCACTTAATTTTCTTCTCGCCCTTTCTCTTCCCTTCTGGGCCACATATCAAAAAAACGTTGAAATACGTATCTAATTATTTTAAGTGAGAAGTCCAAATACCAAATTCCATGTTTCTAACCCTTTAAGTTTCCGAGATATAGGCATATTATTATACTAATTGCAATAATTGCAATTACCACCCGTTCTTTTACTTTCTACATCTTCCCTGCCCTTTCTAATGTAAATATCAAAAAGCACTTAAACAAGTATCAAATTATTTTCAATGAGAAACCCAAATACCAAATTTGAAGTATCTAACGTCAAGAATCATCAATATTTTCCACCCCATTTCCCCCCTTCCTCGTCGAATTTCCCAAAGTCCTTCCTTAGTGGTATCCTACGTCACAAAGCCTATAAACTGTCCAAATTTCAAGTTTGTAGCTTAAGCGATTTCACCTGTACGGTGATCTGTCACTCACTCACTCAGTCACTCAGGATTTTGCCCTTTTTGTATAGAGAGATTTAAGATTTTATGGGAAAGCCATAGATTTTGTCCTAAGGCCGCCAGTGTCTTAGAAATGTAATAGCTTTGCTATAAACTTTAAGCAATCAACTGACTGATCTGAGTCTATATGTATTATGTAAAATGCCGCTTATGATATTTATTTTCCTCGTAATAAAAAAAAATAGAAATGATGACAAAAATTCAAAGACATCCATGATTTTAGCGTAATGCTGCAGGAGTTCAGATCATTGAATTAATCATAAGAGCCGACTGTATAAGATATACTACATTAAATTCCAATGTGGCACAAAGAAAATATGCAGCATTACTATGCAGTTTTTCAACGTTATAACTCATTCTGAAAATATTATCATAGGTCTCACAAACAATCGAATTTTAATCCTAACTCGATTAATGTATAACAAAAGGCAGATCTATACAACTACTGACTTGAGATGAAAGTGGCATACTTGTAGTACGTTTAAAGATATACTAAAGACTAAATGATGGGGTGTGCGCAACAGTGGTCTAACCCCGAAAAATGTGAAAATGAGATTTTCATGTAATCTTTTGTAATTTAAATTGAATTGTCTTCCCACTGAGTTAGATAAAATTCACCTAGTAAATTTTATATATATGGATATTGTAGTTCCGGGTCTCAATCTAAGGCCTAAAATATTCAAAACAGGAGTCCGAATCTGAACTTCGAAATTTCGGGTGTGGATCCAGGAAACGAATATCCGGATCCGAGATCCGGATCTTATAGGATCCGGATATCCGAGATCCGGATCCGTCTGGCCATCCCTAGTTTCGACTAACTCCCAAGAGAATATTGATGATTTACTTTGCAATGAAACTTTCATTTATAAGAAACGCCACAGAGTGTAGCCATCACACACTCCAGCTCCCCTTCCATTGCGGTGCGAGAAATGTCAAATTTATAACTCGCATAGCACAGCAGAATGCCGTAATCCTGCAAAATGTGGATACTGCTCACAACTTCATAACACGAAAGCCTGCCCAAACTTCCAAAATCCACCAATGTATAGTACCTGTGGAGATGCTCATCCCACTTTTAGTTATAAGTGCAAAGCACGGTCCCGTCCTAAACCAAGCAAGCCAGAACTGGTTGTACCCTTAAGCGTTACGACACCTACCGACAATACTATGGATACAACAAGTTCTGTTTTTAAACCAATTCAAATCAACCAGTTTCTTTTTTTATTGGAAATCATTATTGGAAATTAGATAATTTTAAACATTCACCAGACTTTTTCATTCACAGTGACCAATTTGCAAATCTACTCAGTGAGTAAATCATATTCAAACCACTTTCCTTGAAGCAATGACTTACGACGAATGCAAGGTCAACGTATTCTAGTGTCGGCTCTATCAGAAGGCCAAACTGAGGTGAAATACGGTCACTTGGTGTTCCGCAGTTCCGCGAAGCATTTATACAAAATGCAGTCAGACATAATTAATATCCTATTCAGTATTTTTATCAATGAACATACGCAATTATCAAAAATTATAATCCAATGTTAATACGTAATAGAAATACACTGCTATTTAATCTCTTATTCAATTATAAAAATATTCAATGAATAAAACAATAAATGATATATTTTTCATTCCCAATATTAACTGTAATATGTGAAACTCATAAAAACCAACAGACTAACAAACTTACTTAAACCGACCGAAAACCTATCGTCATGGGCTTTGTGTCTAGTAATTTTGAAACAAAGCATTTAGAAACCACTCGTCTGCGACAGCACGACGGAAGTCTTTCAAGTAACCGATAAAGTAACCATTAGCCGTGTTGGCATAATGGTAAGTAAAAATTTCTGTTTTCTCTTAGATTTAACGCAGCGATATCCCGTAACTATCAATCGGAATCATGCAACAACCGGACATAATAAAATAATGACATTGATGTCAGTATACAAAATCATACTTGGAATGTAATAAAAACTGGCTAAATGAAGTGCAAGTCATATTTGAAACGAGGATATTTATAGTGCAAGGCTAATTTGTAATTAGTAATCACTATGTATATATATATACTGTAATTGAAAGTCTAATTACGTTAACTACACTTTCCACTCAATGCATTATGATAACAATAACCAAAATTCGGTTACTTTTTGAGTAGAAATAAATAAAAATACCACCTAAGGACAGGAAATCATCAAATTCACCTTAAGACGAAAAATAACTAAATTTAGGTAGAAAAATGTTCTATAAATTTTCCACATATTACTATGCAGTATCTGTGCCCTGAGATTCGAATTATATTTGTAAAGAAAGTTGGAAAAGGTCCCAGCTTGATACAAACGTTCTGACCCGCGTAATAAAAAAAAAACGGATTGAAAGAGGAGCCCAAATAGTTTTCTTCGTATGGTAATGTATTAAAGAAAATATTAATTTCTAGTGTTTTCTTCTGATAAATGACTCATCGCTGCAACATAATTATCATTTCTATAAGCACTGTTTTAACATGGATTTTACCTTGGTGGGAACTTATTTCTTGATGTCCGCTTTTGCTTTCGGGCGATAATTGGAAAAAAGGAAGCATGACCCAGAGGAAATTAAATTCTAGATTTCATTTCATTTAAACGATTTATAGCCGCTACTTGGTTTTATAGTTCCTAGAATATTTTTGAATGTCTGTCTGTCTATTCATCAATTCATTCCAATGTTTGTATTGTACATACATATACAAACCATATTGCTCAATGTGTTCCTGCCAAAATTTAAATTTATGGTTTTCTGTAATACTTTCCAGTCTGTTTTTCTTCCTACCCCCCAAATAAACGTTGGTTGCCAGACTGTGTACATAAAAAAGAAATAATTCCCTCAAGACTCCTCTAATAATTCCGTTTATATTTTTTTAAAAATCATTATATCCTTAATATTCCTATGAGTTTTTAGGTGGAAAAATTGCAAAAAGGGTAGTTTTTTTTTGAGGTAGTTTCTTTTCGGTCAGATTTTTCCAAATAAAGGTGATGTTATACTATTCAGGTGATGTATTCAGGTGATGTTATACTTGTTTCATACATATTCCATTAGTTACCATTCTATGTAGCATAATTAATTTTCCATGAAAATATGATAGAGTAATTTATTCTTCGCGTTGAGCTTTTTCACAATTTTCTCCAAAGCTGTAGAGGCAATTCTCTTCTTACTTTACCAATAGCTCTATAATATTCCTCAAAACGTGAATTAATTTAAGCAATAAGAGCAAGAGACTTGAGTACTGCGACCTGTATGTTTATTTTGCACCGAAGATGCAGAATGATTTCCTCTGGAATACTCTCTATTCATAAATTCTTATATGATTCAACAAGTATTTTTCGAAATTTGCATATTGATATTTAATTAAAAATATAAATAAAATAAAAAAAGTTTATATTTATTCCATCATCATTGAATTAAATACTCCATATCTTCTTATACGACCTTATAATTAATAATTACATGGCTTTGGAAAAAGTAATAAGCAACTAATTGTTTCGAAATTGTCTGTAACGTTTAAATTGAATGACTAATTATGGTATATTATTTCCAATGAATTTTCAACTAATTATTGATCAACTAGTGCAGGCATAATTATTCAGGTACCATGAAAAGTATTTAAACTTAATTATCACGCTGTAATTAGTTACAAATAACACACACACACACACACACACAAACACACACACACACACACACACACATATATATATATATATATATATATATATATATATATATATATATATATATATATATATATATATACATATAGATAGATAGATAGATAGATAGATAGATAGATAGATAGATAGATAGATAGATAGATAGATAGACAGATATATGAATGTATTGTGTCTTCCCTTCTGCACTTTTCATATAGAATTCGTCTGAACTTCATGCCTTACACAAAATTCCAACTTTTCATACGTGTATCTTAGAGAGGACGCCACCCATTTTTCTTCGATTCTGGTCAAACATCTAAACACGATGAAACATGTGTTTAATTATTTTAAATGAAAAGTTCAATCTCCAAATTCCATGTCTTTAACCTTAAGGGATTTGGAGATATGGAAATGTTATAATAATAATAATAATAATAATAATAATAATAATAATAATAATAATAATAATAATAATAATAATAATAATAATAATAATAATAATAATAATTGCAACCATCAGTCCTTTTCTTCCAGCCGGTTTTCATCTTTCTTAGGAAAAATATCAAAAAACGCTGTGGCACAAGTTTAATTACTTTAAGCAAAAAGAACAAATACCATATTTCATGTCTTGAGGGTTAAAGAGTTCCGAGTTATGCCCATCTTATTATAATAAAGATATATGATTATACGTAATATCACCCATATTTTTTGTCCACTCCATTTACTTCTCTTGTAGCTCAAATTTAAAAAAAGACACTGAAATAAGTGTCTTATTATCATGAATGTAAAGTAAAACTACCGAATGTTACGTTTTTACTCTTAAAACATTCTTAATTATGGATTCTTATCATAATAATTTTATTTTCCGCCTCTTTTCTTCCTAGCACCTCTTTTCTCGTTCCAAGATCAAATGTGAAAAAAAAAAAACAAACGGAGAAATGTATCTAATTATTTTAAATCAGATGTCCTAATACCGAATTTCATGTCTCTAACCTTAAGGGATTCCGAGATATAGAAATCTTATAATAATAATAATTGTAATCCCCATCTCTTTTTCTTCATATGGTTAGTATCCCAGGTTAAACTGTCGGTCCACATCTCATATAGCCTTGCTGCTGAAATCAACTAATACACTTGAACACGAAATCAAATTATTATTTTTTACTTCTAGATATAAAAGAAAAGATACTGGGCATTAGGGTGGGTCGAAAATACTTTCTTTTGGAATTTCGATTGGTCGGGTTCCGGAAAAGTTGCCTCGTGTTAGTGGTAGTCTACACAGAAAATTTGGATTTTTTATTTTTGGTCATCCCCTTCCTTTGCCTCATGGGACTGGAATACTTTACAGCTGCACCCATGAAACCTGCACGGCACTACGAAGAAAATTGTGCTGCACAGCTATAACCTTTGGTTCTTTTTTACACTGAAGCATTCTGAGGCTGAATACAAAACGCAAGATGCGATATTGTTCCTATGTAAAAATTGTAGTTTTATGTTTCAATTCTTGTTCTTCACATATAGCGTGAAAAATATGTTGTCAACCTTACATTGCAGCTTTTACATGTATATAGTGAACAATTTCTTTTAGACCTGTTTATATCATAAAGAACATTTTAAAGAAATAATCTGATATCAAGTAAGTTTGAAATCGACTGTGTCATAGTAGAAAATTTATATTTACCTACACCATTTTACACGACTATAGTAATAATACGTAAAGCATTGTTTTATAATAAGTCGGAAACGTTGTAATTTTATATATAGTCCAGCGGCCTGTGTGTTTGGACGCAGGCTTGACCTGACAAAATGGTGTTAAAAGATTTGAGTAATGATCAGCAAAACCTTTTGGACATTTGTCGAGCCGTTTCAGAAGGTTTCTGTCCGCCAGACTTTCTGAAGGAAAAGCCTGGACCAATTGTCATGTCCCAGTAGTTGATGACAGCTTCTCGCATTCTTCGATTATATATTTGCACCGAAAATCCCGAAGAAGCATTTCGTTGACTTGCATAGAAAATCAGAAATGTATACACACAGGTTTGGTTTGAAATAAAGAAAAATTCTGTACTCTCTCACCAACGGGCGCCACACTTGTGGATACTCGCTCCATCTCCATCCTTCCTTCCAGAGGAAGAATCCTGTATATTGTGATTAGCTGCAGCGCTTACTTTGTCCATCCGAAACGCTTGTTGTTGGCAATGATCACCGACAAGAACCAGAACATCCAAGTTTCAGGATGGAGAAGAATAAAAAAAAATATCGACAAAGAAAGAGATCAAGTCTACGTGAATTTGTTCTGAAAGTAAACTTAGACGCAAGTAAATATCATGAGAAGATCGATTGTTTCTCAACGGACATCACCAAGCCACAATTAACAAGAAAATTCTCTTCGAGCCAGATAGAAGAAAATATTAGAACGGCGGTTACAGCTTCTGAGGAAATTAGATGTTTTTCCGTGCCATACGAAAGCGGTGGAGAGGATAATAAAACTAGTTACACAAGCGTCAGCATTAGTGTGTGGAGCGGATCGAAGAGAAGGCTTTATTATGGCAAAATTCGAGTCTCGAAGAAAAAATACAAAAATTGATCTACCAGCAGGACTATCAAATGTAAATGAGGCGAAAAACGGAATCAAAAGGGTGGGCGGGTGTAAATCGCTTTGCAGCCACCTTCTCGGGTTGGGTTATGGGGAGTTCCGAAGTGTATGTGCCAGGCCGAACTAAGAGATACAAGGGAAGTTTTATCAATAATTTTTCATGACCTATATTTATAATGTATTTTGAAAACATCAATACAATTTCTTCGTCTAATTGATTATAATTTTTAACCACATATCACTTACTTTTTATCTTGCATTTTATATTCAGCCTCAGAATGCTTCAGTGTGAAAATAGCTGTGCAGCACAATTTTCTTCGTAGTGTCGTGCGGGTTGCATAGCAAAGGAAAGCGTTGACAAAAAAAAAAAAAATGTGTGTTGACTACCACTAACACGAGCCAACTTTTCCGCAACCCGGTCAATCGAAATTCCAGAAAAAGTTTTTTTCGGCCCACCCTACTCGGCATCTGTGTCACAAATCCTATGCACTGCCCAAATCTCAAGTTTCTACTTAGACTGTGTGATTTAATCGTTGATCAGTTAGTCAGTTACTCAGGGCTCCTCCTCTTGCTTCTTCTTCTCATATATATAAACTTGTAGTCTATAAAATTAATTCTAGTATTTTACGAGTGGCGGTCAATTCAATCAAGGAGTTTTGTTAAAAGAGAAAGAAAAAACAAGGAGTGAACTCTAAATTCATTTTTCCATATAACCCCCTACTACTATTATACATTTATCTCGTCGATTAATTAATAGGTGGCTGGTTTCGGAACAGAAAGATTTGTCACCAAGCCTTAACATCTCTAGGACAGTCTATTTCATTTCGTCATACCTGTAGGGATGTTGACTTCCAGGGAATTATTTTAGTAGTTCAAAAATATGAAAAATCAGTCTTCCGTATTGTATTGGTCCTTCATTTCAACGCAGACATCAGTTCGTTTCAGCCAGTCAGAACCAGAAAGATGCTTTTAGTCTTAGCATGGGCTCATTTTTGGTAAAGCAAATTGTCATTTATTATTGTGTGTACTGTTCATAACGTAGCGTTGCACACATTTGTAAGTTCACGACATGTTATGCGACGATTGTCCAAAATACATTGTTGAACGCGCTAAATGATCCAGTTACGATTATTGTGATCTGGAATCCACTGCCACCGGAATAGTCAGTGACAGACCTACAATCATCTTTGAAACGCTTAAACTATTCAAATATGTTACTGGGGCTGAGTGTCTCATCTAACCGTAGCCCTATTATGATTGAAATCTGAAAATTTTAGCTGATTTTATGCCCTTCTTCACTAAAACTTTATCACTATAGGCCTACTCTATTCCGTGTAGATATTCAGACTGCAGTCCACTATCTTCAATAACGGTCTCTGGATTGATGCGCGAAATATGTGTTGCCTGCTATTAACATGATTTAGTTATCAGTTTTTACTACGTCTACTATATTCACTACGAGATTTAATTTTAAACCTGTAAAAAAGTTCCGGATTGACTTGAGCGCTCCTTTTTTTTATTGTAATATTGTTAAACTATAAGTGTATTATAATATGAATGTGTAAATGTGTTATAGTTGCTTGATACATGTAACGGACACTGTAATTGGGTTATGTAGCCTGTTGTGTCTAGAAATAAATAAATAAATGTGGTAATAACTGTAAATTTCAATTTACATTTACGTTTATTTCCCTTTCTAATATTGTTTTCACAAAACATGAAAATTAGCTGAGAAATACTAACTTATCCAAGTTATACGTTTATTTTAATTGGTGACATTTGGCTCAAATTTTGTAGTTCTGTTGTACTCTTCATAGCGAGAACTAAAGATAAACGAAATAATACTAAAGGATATACAGTATTTTAGTATTATTTATCGCATGGATATTCATCTATGGAAATTCGAAGTATCCTTACTAACATGGTTTCATTATGTAGTATGTAAAAATGAAGATGGTACTATGACGTATTGCGCATGGCGACCATATTGAAGTTAATATATACATTTAAACTGTAACTAGTTTCATTATATCTCATACTAATTAATGACTAGCAGAAAATTGAACAATTGTGCTAAGTGTGCATTATCATATCCAAAATAATAAGTGAGTTTCATTTGACAGTGTGAAACTACGGTAGACTTACAAACCATGCAAATTCAATATCAAAACCTGAAATAGTACATACATAATAGGCCTAAGAGGCGGATCAAGAGCCAGGCAACCCGGGTGACTGTCCGGGGCGCTATAATTAGGGGGCACCAAAACGAACCTCAAAAATTAAATTTTATATCGAGTTTTCTACTGAATTTTTTGTTCATACTCTTTCAAAGTAGCGTCAGTTACATCATTTATCATCTTTTCCATTCCAACATGTCATGTAGAAGAATGAGTGGAGTGGGAGTTGGTATTGTTTATAGTGAGCCTTGTTCTTGTGAACTTTTCCCAGTCAATGAATATTATGGTATTTTATGGTCTTTTAAAGTGCTAGTGGATGGGGAACACTAGACTATATACAGCACTTACTTTTGATTTCTTAGAAACGATACCGCCGCGTCAGACTGTCGGCCTTTATTGAAAGTTGTGTGTAAGAGATGTTGTTTCGCTAGATACAGTTCTTGCAAATTCATTTCGACAGTTTGTGAGATCAAATATACGATTCTGCAATAACATAGGAACGGGCTGGAAGCAACACTACAAAATAAAAAAAAAAATAAAAATAAATAAAAAATAAAAATAAAAATAATTAAAATAAAAAAATCAGCGACTACCTTTGAATCCTTCCTTCAGCGGCATAAAACACATTCAATATATGTGAAATGTATAGTGTTTTACTTTATTAGAATACATTGTTACATAGTCAGATATATGGCAGAATGACTAATATAACAAAACAAATTAAAATACAGCAGTGATCGTGTCATGTTAGTTGTATTTAAAAAATGCTGTCCGATTTTTTTTTTTTTTTTTTTGTATTATGTTACCATACCAAGATAGCAGTGCGGTTCTTGGCGCAGGGCGCTGTAGTTATGTTTACATCAGTTTCCAGGCAAGCGCGGTGGAAAGGTTTTAAAAAATTGCAGTTTTAATGTTATACGTAGTGTAATCTGTTTGCGCTTAATAAAGAACGCCATAAGTTATATGTTGTTAACTTATGCATTAACTTATGCAGGTGAACCATTCCTGCAGTAATGTAGGTGTATTGTGAATAGTGACATATGAATGGAAATTACCAATTTAAGAACAAGATAGCCAAAACTGCACCGCTATTCGTCCGAGGCATCAAGACCAAGCTACGAAACTTGGATTTCAGGCCCGTCCAAAGTATGCTTGAGATGATACGCCACAAATTGCAACAAATTGAAAACACGGATCTCATGCAACATTGTAATAAGCGAGACGATTTGTCAACAATGCCTTCATTATTACGTTTGTACTTACAAGAATCACCACATTAAGACTCTACCACTAAACAACCTTGTCCACATAAATTTTCTTAACTACTAGTAACGAAGCTATGAACGGAAATATAGAGAAATAACAAACGAGAATTATACTGATTTTGTCACATTTACGTTTACTTCCTGACTGTTTCCTCACCTCTTATAAAATTTTGGAATATATTTGGTAAATATTTGTTGTTCTTTTCTGAATTATGCTAGATCGCGATTTCAATTATCGAGATCATGTCAAAAAATACTCAAGTATTTATACTGCCTACGTATTGATTACTCCAAAACAAATACCAACAGCGTTGGCTTTTCTCCGTACCTAATTAAATGTTTTTTTTCGGAACTTATACCAAGTGCAAATCGAAACTTATTACAAAGTCAAATGGAACTTTGACCTTCAGAATTATATATATAATTAGATTGTATTATAGAACATAAAATGAATTAATTCCAGTATTGTACACTCAGCCACAAAAGTATCTGCCCCCTAAGTACTCTAATTCCATTACTTGGGGTCCAGGTCTTTGAGCGCATAGGCATATGCAACCCAACTTACACGTAACTTTTCTCGGCACTGATAGCAGTTGGTAGCACTGAGTCAAGTCTGTATGGAAGTAAAATTCAGAGTAGATGACGCACGAAACATTTCTCCATTCTGAGATCAATCTCCCTGGTTCAGAGCGTGTTGTCCAATGAACATCATAGTTAATCTCAATATTGCTGTGTATGTAATGTTTTTTTTTCAATATATATTGTATATTAAAGGAAATAAAAACACTGATCACATATGAATCATAAAATGCTTGAAAGAAGCTGAAAATATCAAATGTAGAACAATTGCTGGAAATAACTTCGTAAATGATTGTCCCCATTGAGAGACCTTCTCCGATTCTCCTTATTCCAACACTTTTTTTTTCTGGAGGAGAGAAGATCTTGCTTGTCCACTGAGTATGCATTGAAATTGAAATTGAAACAGAGACCCTTGAAAAAATTTCAGGCTGGCCGGGATTCGAAATAGGAGTTCGCCACCAAATAGAAGTTCAATGCGCTAACCACTCACCTACCGCACTATTTAAACTTCCACCTAAACTAATACCTAGTTAAAGTCGTTTCATGGAAAAATATAAACAAGATACTCGAATATAACAAAAACAAGCAAATATAAACAAAATATAAATAAGAAAATATAAGCAACTTTGGTGTGTGTCTTAATGACTCACTCGAGATTTCTTGTTTAACTCAAAAACAAGTTATATACACGTTGCTCAGTGAGGAAAGTATCACGAAATGTTCTTCAAGTTGAGCCTACGTTATTGGAAGAGCGATAAGTTGTGGGGGGCGACTGCCTCCCAGTGAAGTTCTCCGCCATTCGAGGGGGTCCATTGTAAGACAAAATTATCTTACTCCATATACGATACGAACATGAAATTAGAAATGAAGCAACAAATAGGGTCGCTATATTACATAAACAAAACAGCACACAAAATTTAAATAGAACAAAAATTGGACGTGGACCCATTTCAGTAATATTTATTGGTATGGCTTTGAGGTTTATCAATATTGTCCCCTTAATAATCTTGTCATGTATGAAATGGGCCCAGGGAGTAACTAACGGAACCGCAGACCTTGCCATGCTGGAGGGCCAACAGGCTCCGGGGGCATATAAAGATTAAGAGAAAGTTGGAGAGAGGGGGCCCAATAACTAGAAAATCAACATTTTCTAGGGGGGCCCAAATAAGCTTATTAATGCTTGCCACCCCCCAGGAAAGAATCTACGTTACGGCGCTTGGTCATCGGTTGCAAGGGTGGTCCCGATTTACATTACATTTCGACTTTACCATAACTTTTAATTTCGAAAGAAGGAAAAAACGACAGAAATTATTTTAACTTTCTTTGAATTGTATCAGCACGTGTAGAAATAGACAGTTCTATGATTATGTTCGAAAACTACTAGTTTATTTTCTTATAATCATATGAGGAGTTTGTGACAAATTGAACTGGTTGCACTAGCCGAGTGATCCCGTGCGTTTGGCTTCTGATCATGAGGCACAATCCACTAGGGGTTCGAATTCCTCTGAAGAGCAGGGTCGGAATATTAAAGGTCCTCAGTATTTCTGTGTTCGTGTTCGTGTAGTGTTTGGAATACGTCGAAAGGACATGTGGTGCCAGTGGCTAACATTTCTCTGGTTGGGGCGATTTGTTTTTTTTAAAAATTGTGAAAGCAGGAAACTCCCATTGCAGCTATTTGGGTTCAAATTCCGTCGTGGTAATTAGTAATTTTTCTGAATGGGAAGATAATGTTTATGTAATTGGTATTTTAATTATGTTATTTCTTTATTATTATTATTATTATTATTATTATTATTATTACCACAATGGAAAGAAAAAGTAACATAGTCGAAAGTACTCATAGGAACAGAAAAGATATAGAGTATGTCAGATGTTTCTTAGGTTCACACATGAACGCAATAATATTATTACGTTTATGGTTTTACAGATAGAATTATCATTTTATGACAACAAGAAATAAAACATAGATATTTGTTAGCTAATAATAGCAATGCATTTTGTTTCGCCCTTCTTCTAGGTAGAAAGGTGAGGTGACATCTTAAATAGGATCATTCTCGTGACTAGCGATCCCTATTGTAAGTTCGATCACTATTTGTAATTTGTGCACAGCTAAGAACAATTCCTTGGAACTCAGCTTTGGCCCATACTACAGCAGTAAGGACGTGTTTAGCCCTTATGTGTTCATCAATTCTTGTCCAAATACGTTACTTGCCAGACAGTTACGAAGGTTGATACAGATGACGTAATTTTGTGTTATTGGCGTTTCACCTGTAAAGGCAGTTGTCTCAACTGTTAGACCAAGAGAAATTAAATATTTTTATTTTAGTATACATCAGAAGTATCAGTTTTGTAGATTGTAAAAATTTACTGAATTGCCAACCCAGAATCGATCTCGCGTTCGTAACATTACGAAACTAACGCTTAAGCCACTACTCTAGGACAGCACTGTTCTCGGAGAAGGAAAAAATGGAGCTGTAGGGAATTCAGTAATTACACACTTTTACGATTCCAGTGTAATAATGCTGAAACTTTCTGATTTCAGTCATGATAAAATAGTAAAGTATTATGCAGAAAGAGTAGTCCAGAGAAGTCAACTTTAAATTGACAACTCATATGTATGGAGGCGCCGCCGTATGCTCTCGCCCCGGGCCCTGATTATTCACGGCACGGCATTGGACAGATACTTATATTGATGGGAGTTTGTTGTTTCAGGGCACTGAATTATTAACAGTACCTTGTTTCCTATTTTGACACGTTTTACTCACTTTTGCAATTTTTCCACTAACTCTTTAACAACAGGGACAAAAACACAGAAACATGGAGGACAGTAAAATCACAAACACTATTCGCGTGTTCTTCCCTTGCCTGAAGTATAACAATAAAATATGATGAACATGCAATTTTTGCTCTTTCATTTTCTATGTGGTGTCAAATCCAAAGTTGGATTGGTCAGTGTGTCAAATTGATCAAGTTTTCTGAGTGGGTCAGTGGATCAACAGCATGTGACCCATTGCGACCCATCATACATTGGGACTCACTGCGACGCACCACCCATCGAGACCCACCCCTCACTATGACGCATTCTGACCCACCGACCCTCTCTGCTCACTGCGGTGCAAACAGCATCTTCTGGCGCGACAAAACGCCAGTAGGGTGGGGTCACTTGGGGGATTTTTTTGCCTACTGCGCATGCGCAAACCCTCGACGCTGATTGGCTGGCGCAGGTCACGTGACCCCGCCACGCCCCTTGACGCTGATTGGCTGGCCACGCCCCTTGACGCTGATTGGTCGGTTCCGGCCACGCCCCCTGGCCACGCCCCTTGACGCTGATTGGTCGGTTCCGGCCACGCACCCTGCCACGCCCCTTAACGGCGATTGGTCACGCTTAGGAGTACCGCGCTGATTGGTCGGCGTCGGGCCCCACCCACGGGACTCACGTACCGCGCACATGCCACATTGCGGTAGAGAATACGAACACATAGCATAGCAGATAATACATAAGATTCGTTCCCTTTTATGAGCACTTTACGAACACATAGCAGAGCAGATATCACATTCTTCATTCGCCTATTTAACGCAGCACATATTACACAGAGACTCGTTCCCTTTTATGAGCACTTTACAATCACATAGCAGAGCTGATATCACATTCTTTATCCTAGCACATAGCAGAGTATGGCTTATTTTCTTTTACGGGGGTAGCAACACCCCCAACCCTCCTCCTTTCTCATCCAGGGCTTGGGACCGGCAATGGCGGAGTTTAAAAAAATAATACCATCATACTCTCATAAATGAATAAAGCATAATATCATTAGCATCAATAGTGGTGAGTGTGAATTTGTTTAAGAAATCGTGCAGTGAATAACCAGATGCACGACATGCTAGATATAGAAAACAGTAATGTCCACAAAATCGAGATAAATCACCTTGAATACGTCTATTATTCCATGTATAATACAGACAGTTTCGTTTTAAAAACCTTATATGATGTTGTATATAGGGAGGTATACCATAGCTATCGAAATACTCTCCCACACACATATTAGATATATAAACAGCAACCCAATGTTCACCAGGCTTATCACTAGAATCAGTATTTATAATTATGGCGGCTGGAAATGTATGAATAAACAAAGGTAACTCATCGGCGGCATACACACCAATAAAATGATCTTTAGGCAAATTTTGTTGTAATGCTTCATAAAGCTCAATTGAATTTAACATTTTTAATTAATATATACTTTTCTCTGGAAATCAATTTCTAATTCTGAAGAGAATTCACCATAAATAATTGTTGTTACAGGAGATGGCAGTGCTTCTTTAAAATGAACCTCTAGGCGTACACTTCCTTGCCGTTGTGGGCTAGTATGAAATCCAGCACTAGCACTACAATCGGGAGTTAAATCAAACACCAGTAGAGTAAAACCATTAGGATATTCGGCTAGTGAAATATTATTACCTTGATTAGAATAATAAATACCTGAACCTGTAAATAACGTGGAATATGCTTGTATATATAGCTTATTATCAAAATCAGGTTGTAATGGTTTGGAAGGCACAGGCGTTCCATCAACATACAGTGTAAAAAATGACATATTAAAATGCTGAAAATTGAACGGATTTGTCTGATAAGTACCATTAAAGCAGTATTAGTAACAAAACCAATAATAACACGTTTAGGCACTAGGCCTGAAAATAGATCTGGAAGTGTACTATCCATAATTCCTTGTGGCAGCGTTTCAGTCTTCACTTGCACTTTTGTTATAGGATATTTTACTCTAAATTTAGGATTTTGTAATACTTTATTTTGTGCTATTTTAAATGCTGGTGATACATCAACCTTTTTCACAAGCAATGTTGCATCTGTAATTACAACTTTTCCATCAGCATCTGCGTCACCCATTAGACAGAATGTAGGTTTAGCTGGAATTAGTTTAATGCGCAGTTGTACACCATTCAGTAAAAATTATTCCTGATTAAATATATCAGCATGAATATAACCCAATAATTCAAATGACTGACTTAAAGTAGTGAGAAGAAAACGTTGTTTAAATCCTACATTAGCATCGGCCACACTGTCCATATGCCCTGCAGTATCTTTAAACCACATTGATGTTTGAAGATGCGTTGATTTAGCTTCAGCATTATAATTTAGTAGTTTTTCAATACACGATCGATATTGATATGTGTGTGAAGAGTAGGAAATAAGTTGATTATTTAAATATAATTGCAATTCACTGAACATTGCATTGAGAAAATCATTTACAGGGCCGATTTTCTTATCGGCAGAAGTTAAATTAGAACCATCTGATTTAGTAATTTTACCTTTAATATAAAACATTGTGTGCGATAAGTCAATATAGTCATCCCCATGACCGGGGACAACAAATTCTATTGGTGCATTGAGCTCCTCCGTGGCTAAGCGGTTAGCGTACGCGCCTTTGGCGTGGGAGGCCCGGGTTCGATTCCCGGCGGGAGCTCATGTGGTTCGGATTCCACGTTAATCAGTAGGTCCACGTCTCATATAGCCTCGCTGCTGAACGGGACGTTAAACTCAAAATCAACTCAAATCATCTATTGGTGCATTATCAGCTATCGAAGCCACAGGCTTATATGGAACTATTTTATTACCAATAATACTGGTTTGAGTGGGTAAACCAGCAAATAAATCTAATTCTGATTTCATACACTTACACTGCATTTTTCTCTCTTTTCTTACTATTAATATTCACACATGGTAAAATTTATAATACCGTATTACGTTTGCGAAAATGTAATTTTACACATACAGTGCCATGTTGGAAAGGAAGTGGATTACCTGTACTATCTCTTAAATCAATAATAATTTGATCAAATTGTTTACGTTGCACGGAGACATAGTGAGGATTGTCAAAAATATGTACATTATTAATAGCATACTCCGTAATATTTGTATTTATAATACGTAACAATGGAGCTACTGTGTCACCCACCATTTGTGGTTCTACAATATCACTGTAAATATACATAAGTGTAGGTAGCGATTTTTGTAAATCAGGTGGATAACGAGCATGATGCACAACTGCAATATCTTCTTGTTGTATGTGATCAAAACCTAGTATTCTGGCTAGTTCAGGAGATAGACGTACTTCTATACGCCTCTCTTGATCTTTTATTACTCTACTGACTTCAATTCGTTTTACTGATGCTTTAACTTTTAATTGTAAATTTAATATATCACTTTTATGATTAATTTGAGATAGAATATCATCAACATTATAATAGTGTCCTGGTAAGATTTTAGTTATGTTCCAGCTTTCTGTATTCATGAGACGGTAATAAATATTATTAGTATATTTGGAAACATTCTGAAATGAATTTGTATAATGTACTTCAACAACTGCCGTCTCCCACTCACCTTTCTCTAGCACCAATGGATGATATAATTTGGTAGTATAACATGACAAAGTATTTTGTGGAAAATACTCCATAGAACTGTTACTCGGTAGTGTAAGATAAAAGCTAGTCTGTTCCATATTAATCAAAAATATCACTCTTCCTTTTCTTTTTACCACCAGTCGTCTTTGCAAAATGAACTTTTCTCCGTTTTCTTCTTCTTCCAGATCCTTCCAACACTTGATTTATTTTATTTTGAGCTTTAGTTTTTAAATTATTTTTAGCTTCTTGCCAACGTGATGTTAAAGCTTCGTCAATAGGTCTATTATCACCTAATACATCTCCAGCTACATTAATTCCTGTACGTAACAATTCTTTACCAACAGTTTTTGCTCCTTGTTTAATTAACGGAAATACACTTCGAAATAAACCACCTAAAAAACTTCCAATACCATAACCTTCTTGATATGGCGCACCTCTATACACGTTATAACCTCCTCCTGCTTGGTGCGTATAATATTTAAAGTATGGATCATTCATTATTATTATTTTTTCCTATATATACAGATATAACAGTCGTTTATAATATTGTATTGCGGCTAAATGTTTTTTAAATGTGACACAGGAATCCATGAATTAAAGGAAGGGGGATATCCCCGCCAACGAACAAGTACACGTTTACCTTTAACTTCTAAAATTTCATCTATTTCATAAACTTTAGGCAGAGGCACTCCTTGTAATTCCTCCTCGTAAAATGTACCATCAATTACTTCACCATTTAAGTCCTCCAACACATAAACCACTTTCTTTTCCTTATGTATCACCTGTTTTATTTTAAATATTTCTACAGTCCACTTTTCCTTGTACCCTTTTTCAAAATGCCGTTTTGCTTTAGTAATGCGCACAGTATCACCTTTTTTATATTTTGCAATGTTAGTATGTGGCATCGGTTTTATTAATTTATTCCAAACTTGTTGAAAAGTGTCTTGGTTCACACTGGCGGGTGGTAATTGATGAGCTCTATGTGGTCTAGAATTATATGCCTGAACAAGTTTCGATAGCACATCTATGTATCGGTAAGTCTTCTTTGCTGTAAAATATTTCCACATTCGTTCTTTAAGAGTTCGATTAAAACGTTCCACCACACTTGCCTTAATTTCGGAGTTTTGTGTTGTGGAGAATTTAATATTTTGCTTTTTTAAGTATAACTGAAATGGTTTATTAACAAACTCTGTACCTTTATCTGTTTGTAGACGTAAGGGTCTACGACGGGTAGATACAAATATTTGCTTAAATGCTTTTATAATGTTTTCACCAGTTTTTGTACGTACAGGCACAGCCCAGGCATAACGACTAAACAAATCAATCACTGTTAAAATATACCTATTACCATCATTATACTTTTGCAGACTGTGCATATCGTTTAAATCAGCTTGCCACTGATCGTCAATATTGAACACTAAATAGGGATTACGTGGAAACTTTTTACGTACTGGCTTATGCAGAGTATAAGCCGACTGTTTTTTTACCCACTGTTGCACTTTGTGTAAAGGAATAGATTTCTTCACAGCTCTCCATAATGACGTTGCGGTTGAAAACGAGGCAGGGTGTGAAGGGTTATAATAAATATCGGCCAGCTTCTTCATATTTTATAATCACACCATCTGTTGACAACTTTACGTTTACGTGGTGGCTCCTCCTCCTCTTCTTCTTCCTGTTTTGGATCAGCGGCAGCGGCAGATGATGTCAGCTTACGAATATATTCTATACGCTGTGGGTTGCCTATATACTCTAAAGGTATATTGGATTTTGCTAACAGTACAGCAAAGGGTTCCCAACCTGTAGGGGGAATATTTTTCTTGCGATACCTGACAAAATCTGCTATTAGATCTACTATATTAGCTCCAGGAATTAATTTATTATAAATATTAACATTACCATTGTCATAACAATGAATGTTGGAATTTTGTTTTAATCTACGTAATAAAGGTCTTGCTTTACGCAGACAATTTTCGGGAAGAGTAGATAGCATTTCATCCTCTTCCTCCCCGTCCTCATCCTCCTCCTCCTTCTTAGTACCAACACTAGTTGATGTTGTTGCAGTAGGTTTTTGCACAATGTGTAAATATTTTTGTAACACCTCTTTATAGCGTATCCATTTTTCTTCAACACTCATATTTTTATTATTTAAAATATTTTTCATCTCATCATCTAAATTAGATATAGTTTGATATTGGTGCAATTTTTCTGGTGCAATTAAAACAAGCTTTTGTGCATGCTGCATAATTATTTAATTAAAGTAGATAGTATACCTCCAATAATAGGTGCAAGCAAAGCAGTAAGAAACCCACCTTTTTGTACAATTATTCGTTTTTTCTTTTGTTTTAATGATGGACCTTTTTTCGCTAAATACCTCAATTCCTTTCTATATCTTTTTAATCTATTTTTCTCTTTTTTATTTAACGGAACATTTCCTTGTAATACGTTATAGGAACATTCACAAATAGAACGAATTAATTCGGGATCAGCATTTTGTAAAATTGCTTGGCGTACTTTGGGTTTTGCCTTTGCTAAAAGTTTTAGTAAATGTGCACTCTCTTTGCTAATCATTTTTCTTTTTTGTAGCTATTATATTAAAATTGAGTATTAAAACATATCAGTTATTGAGATTATTTTTTTACCGGTACATAAACATAATTGTAAGAATCTGAGGGGAAAATTTTTGTTCGAACACGATGTTCGTCGGGAGTGCCCTGTTTTAAATCAAAAACCAAATAACTATGAGGATCTTGTGTTGCGTTCTGATAGGCTTCCTGTACAAATTTTGTGTTACCAGGATATAATTGGCGTGCTAGATAATTAATTTGAGCCTGGTCTCTGGGGTTTTTAAAACATATTATATAATGGCAATTTAATGATATGTCTCGCATACCTTTAGCTTGATGAAACATATTTTGTGTTATAAAAATAACACTTAAATCTCGGTGGTGGCTACCTTTAGTAAAAAAGTCAACAATTCGTGTATCACATTCTCGCATTAAATCGTCAATAATTACCAGATGGGGGCCAGCTTGTGCTGGAAAATCATCTATTTTGGGGAGCCCTTCTTTAAATGTACAACCTGAGGATAGAGTTTCATACAGAGGTTGCCACTCACCATAACACCATACTATATTTTTCCATTTTTCGGCATAATGTTTTAAAAACTCTTTTACAAAATATGATTTACCACACCCAGTGGGGCCAGCTATAATAGAAGTAAATGGATGTTGAAACTCCATATTCCAATACACCACAAAATAATTATGAATATAATAACATATTATTATTATTACTTTTCAGGCATGTTTACAGCTTTACATAATTGAGAACAAGTAATTATGGTCCGCTGAATGCACGGCAAATGAAGCTGGAGTTTTCGCCATGTACAAACACAGAAATTTACCTGACCATTACTATCGTCATCTGACGAGTGAATAAAACACTGACGAATACCTTTAAGAGTATCTGACAATGATATTTTATAATTTTCACTAATGAAAAATTGTGTAGGCAATGAAGAATTTGTAACAGCATTAAAGTAGTTTTCAATATATGAATAATATGATAGAAAAGTATACCACTCATCAGGTGAAAGACGAATACGATCATAGTACTTATGTAAAGTGATAATAACAGAAAATTCTCCCTCATCATCGTATGCTAGACCAACACATACCTCGAGTTCATTGAAATAATAATAATAATGATTTAAAATTTGATTATCCATTTTTTTACTCTACTTAATTAAAAACTATCGTTTCTACTAATACTGTATTTACCCTATTCGTTTTCTTTTATACCCGTAGGGAAGTGTATCAAAATTTTCTATTCGTTTCCTTTTACTAGCAGTAACCTGATAGATTTTATGCGCCTCCGGCTTAGTAATCAATTTATAATCTTTAGTACGTACAATTTGTCGACCGAGAGGAACGCTAATAGAAGGTGAATTATTTAAAATCATATCTTTCATTTGTTCAAAGTTAACATATTTTAATGTTTTATTATTCAGTGTGATTCCCTTGATTTTACATATTGTCTTTGTTTTACCATTAAGAGTGTTAACAACAGAATAGCCGTAACATTTGGGACCACCAGCACAAAATTCTTCGATATATACATCCGGACCATATTCTGCCAACTCATTCTTCCATTCCCCTAAATGCACTCCTATTTTTAACTGTGGCTCACCAGGCGATTGAGTGTAAATAATACTATCGGTATCATAATATAACACACGCTCGCCAAGTAAATCCAAATAACGAAATAACTCGAGGCGAGCGTGTGTCGTGGTGTATGCTGCGATTATCACGTTAATGTTTTTAGCAGGAGCAATAACGCTCTCATTAACACTCCAGTTGAGCACACGGAATTTGTCGCCGATTGGAATACACGAATTAACCTCAATATTTGGATTTGTTAATTTATCGAAATACTCCTCGGGAGTTTTAATGATAGCGATTTGCTCCATGTTTTCTCTCTGTGCGAACTTACCCCACAGGCTGTTTACTCCTAGCTTTGAAATTCGTTTCTTAGGTTTGTTGCGCATAATCTTTTCCCGGTCTAATCGGATACTCTCTTTCTCATAATACTCCTGTATGAACTGGTCTTTTTGTTGTTCGGTGACGCATCCTGCAGGCCAACCGTTACACTCAGTCTTGATCTTCATAAACAGGTTAATGTATTCCGTGAAAAGACCGCCCTCTTTCTTTTCAGCGTCATACATTACAACCTCATAGCTCCATACCTCGTGTTTTTCTAGCACTCTATATCCTTTCTCGACAGCTACCCTCACTTCGTCTACAACCCACACTCCAGTCAAAGCTCTTTCCCCTTCTGAATGCGTGCATTCTTCTTCTTCATTCAGAGTGTCCGCGCACGTTCGGCATAAGGGGAATAATAATTTCCCACCACTCCGATAGGGCAGCACCGGGTGGTAGAGATCGGCCGGTGGTAAAACCGAACACTTTATTATTCCCTCAAACGCTGAAATATCGGGACACTCGTCATCACCCACATAAACTTTCGGATGACCCACAGGATATTTTTTCACCTTACAACAGTAAGGATAGAGGGAGATTATATCTGTATACATGATACGTTCTCCCTCTTTCGTCTTTCTGTAGAGTTTCACGTTGTCGACTCTACCGCCATACAGGGCATCCCGCGGGTGAATTGGGGATTTTTTAGTCATGATGTGGTTTTTTACAAATATACTCACCGGTGGGTGTTCTTTTAAAAACTCGCGCCACCGGCATTCCCACATTTCATGAACTATATACCCCAGCTCTTTTAAACGATTAATTTTGTTTACACTACTTTCATAACGCATATTGAAAGTAGTGTACGCGTCATTATATATGGGGTTGTCACGGCCTGTGGGGTAACACTCCCGGCACCCGTGAAATAGACACCCTTGGTACTCCCAAACGTGTTCTTCTCCGTTATAGTGTGCATATCCATCCACTTTATACCCTCCTCTCACCACCTCTCGCCCGTTACCAGAATGCTGGATTCGTGTTTCCAATCTGTCGACCTCGTACACGAGCCACTGAACGGCGCCGACAGATTGGTTATCACGCCACCTGTACCCACTATGTGGGATAATACCAATGGTGTCTGGTCGCAGGAACTTTTTTCGATACATTAAGTTGCACGCGCTGGCAATGCTTATACTCTCGAGGAACGGGTTGACGCCAGATATAGCCTCAAACTCGTTCAGAAATTTTACGCAAGCATTGCGCAGCACGTACACATCGTTCATACAGTATTTTATAAGTTGTTCTTTTAAAATGAAACCCGTCTCTCCAAGTGTTTCCTTTTCCTCATTGTACCAACGCAAAAACTTCTCTTTCTGTTTCTTTTTCAAACCCCCCACATCGTAATACTCGATACCCGGTAAAGCACCCCTATACTCCTGATTAGCTTTTGCATTGAACAAATGAGGGAAATGACCCTTCGAGACGGGCAAATCGAACGCGTCGCCTAATTTGGCCAAAGGCATCGGCAAGAAATTTAGACTATCGATAAATTTTAAATATAAATACTCCATCGATAAAATTTTGCACCCCCGCATAATTATTAGCGGCGTCCACTCTTTATGAAGCATCATTGCGCGTAAAATAAAATGGGCGTCGTAGCCCTTTGCGTTATGAGCTACAACGACTATTTTATTTATTTCAGAACGCCTTTGTGCTAAATAGTCTAAAAATTCGCCAATGCATTTGTCCCCGTAAAATACATGTGTTCTATCGCCGCATACACCACACCGTTCAGTCTCACTGTTTTTACAACAGTAGCAAACCTGTTGGCTGACTAACAGGTTGGGCTCATGCTCAAAAATACCACCGGCTACTTCTTTATCTTGGCGGCACTCAATATCGCAAAACACTAATAGCCATTTCTGTGGGGTACGCATTCGGCATGGTTGTATATAACATAAATGCCCTGACGGCATAATATTATTACACCCTGTGCAGAATACCTCCCCACAGACATGTGGATTCCGCCCTTTTTTCACCACGTAGGCTTTACGACATTGAGGACACACTTTCAGAATATCGCACAATGAAGCCTTATGGTTTTTGAGACACTGAGGCCCGTAAAAACATCTATTGCATTCCCGGCAGTATACTACACTTTTCGTAATTGTGCATGGTGGTCTGTTCCGGCATTTATTGCATAAAGCTTTACACTTCCCCACGTGCCTGTCTTTAGTCTGAAATTTTTTGTGGCATTCTTCGCAATAGTAAACACATGAAAAGGCTGCTGTCAGACTAGTGATCACGTTATAATGGTTGTTAATATATAACAAATTAATCTGTTTGCCATGACCGTGACCCTCAAAAAATATTTTTTCTCCCGATAACCCGTCATACACTGTGATTTTATAATCCGCTAAATATGCCTGAAATTTTTTAAATTCCGGTATCCCCGCGCCATTCTCTAGGCTAACACCAGCCTTTTCACTTAGTTCGGATACCTTTTGAAACATATGTTTTGGGCTTTGATTTCGATATCTATCTCTTTCTTTTTTATCATTTTTATGTTCAATAAGCCCTATAGCCACCACCAGAGCTTGACCCAAACAATAGTATTCAGGGTTTTTAATGACTATAATACCTCTGTTATGTTTTATGTACTCGTTTATGTCAGAAAAATTCTGTTTCACTCGTCCCATACCAATAGGTAATTCGACGTGGTGAAAATAGAGAATAAAGCGATCTTGATATAAGAATGAAGTATTGGATTGAATTACTTTTTCTAACGCACCCCACACATTTTCAGCAGTCATATTATTAGCAGTTCGAAACGACAAATAGAATGGTTTATCTGGGTGATTTTGGTTTATAAAAGTCAACCCTACACGATGATGAGGGAGCACAACTCTCATTACATACCATACCAAATTATTAATCCCATTTTCTACAAATTCAAGGGGGTTTTCTCCCTCTGGTGGAGGAGTTAATTCAATTGTCAGTAAATTCCCGTTATCTTTAAACTGTCTATAATATTGCTGAGATTCGGATATTATATTAAATCGCTCCATTTTTTTGCTGTTTATCTAACTTTTAGAATATTGTAAAATCGTTAATGCTTGCTGTTTTATCTTAATTGATGTCTTCCAACTATAGAACACCAATTAGTGTTTTTTCTAATAGCCTATTATTCTTAACGTTCAACAATTATTCACTGTAAAGCAATGCTTATATATATAATTTTTTTTGCAAAATTCTTTTCGGAAAAATCAGGTATTTGCAAGAAAAAAGTAATTGGGGCTGTTCCAACTATAGAACACCAATTAGTGTTTTTCCCAATAACGTATTATTTTTAACGATCAACAATTATTCACTGTAAAGCAATGCTTATATATATATATATTTTTTGCAAAATTCTTCTCGGAAAAATCAGGTGTTTGCAAGAAAAAAGTAATTGGGACTGTTCCAACTATAGAACACCAATTAGTGTTTTTCCCAATAACGTATTCTTTCTAAACCTGTAAATAGAAAAAAAACGGAATTTTACTTTGCAAAACCACCACCGAAAATTTTGACAAAGTTAAAAAAATGCTTATTTTTACAAAAATCTATATTCGGCTTATTTTCGGTCGCTGTGACACCGGGTTTTCACGATCGTATTCAACACAACGTATTCTTCAAAAAATAATCTATCTTTGGAATTTGTAGTACCTGATCACAAATTACCAGACTTGGAAACACCACCTCAATATGTGGCTCCGTTTTCGAGTGATTAGGTTTTAAGTAGGTTGACCTTTGACCTCAATGGTCAATGTTTTGGAACATGTAGTACCTGATGACCAATTACTAGATTTGGAAACAGCATCTCAATATGTGGCTCAGTTTTCGTGTGATTAGGTTTTAAGTATGTTTACCTTTAACCTCGATGGTCAATGTTTTGGATCATGTAGTACCTGATGACCAATTACTAAATGTGGAAACACCATCTCAATATATGGATCCGTTTTCGAGTGATTAGGTTTTAAGTATGTTGACCTTTGACCTCGATGGTCATTATTTTGGAACATGTAGTACCTGATGACCAATTACCAGACTTGGAAACACCATCTCAATATATGGATCCGTTTTCGAGTTATTGGGTTTTAAGTAGGTTGACCTTTGACCTCGATGGTAAATGTTTTGGATCTTGTAGTACCTGATGACCCATTATTAAACGTGGAAACACGACCTCAATATGTGGCTCCGTTTTCGAGTGATTAGGTTTTAAGTATGTTGACCTTTGACCTCGATGGTCATTATTTTGGAACATGTAGTACCTGATGACCAATTACCAGACTTAGAAACACCATCTCAATATATGGATCCGTTTTCGAGTTATTGGGTTTTAAGTAGGTTGACCTTTGACCTCGATGGTAAATGTTTTGGATCTTGTAGTAACTGATGACCCATTATTAAACGTGGAAACACGACCTCAATATGTGGCTCCGTTTTCGAGTGATTAGGTTTTAAGTATGTTGACCTTTGACCTCGATGGTCATTTTTTTGGAACTTGTAGTACCTGATGACCAATTACTAAATGTGGCAACACGACCTCAATATGTGGGTCTGTTTTCGAGTTATTAGGTTTTAAGTATGTTGACCTTTGACCTCGATGGTCAATGTTTTGGATCTTGTAGTACCTGATGACCAATTACTAGATTTGGAAACAGCATCTCAATATGTGGCTCCGTTTTCGTGTTATTAGGTTTTAAGTATGTTGACCTTTGACATCGATGGTCAATGTTTTGGATCTTGTAGTACCTGATGACCAATTACCAGACTTGGAAACACCATCTCAATATGTGGATCCGTTTTCGTGTTATTAGGTTTTAAGTATGTTGACCTTTGACCTCGATGGTCATTATTTTGGAACTTGTAGTACCTGATGACCAATTACCAGATTTGGAAACAGCATCTCAATATGTGGCTCCGTTTTCGTGTTATTAGGTTTTAAGTATGTTGACCTTTGACCTCGGTGGTCATTATTTTGGAACTTGTAGTACCTGATGACCAATTACTAGACTTGGAAACACCATCTCAATATGTGGCCCCGTTTTCGTGTTATTAGGTTTTAAGTATGTTGACCTTTGACCTCGATGGTCATTATTTTGGAACATGTAGTACCTGATGACCAATTTCTAAATGTGGAAACAGCATCTCAATATGTGGCCCCGTTTTCGAGTGATTAGGTTTTAAGTATGTTGACCTTTGACCTCGATGGTCATTATTTTGGAACTTGTAGTACCTGATGACCAATTACCAGATTTGGAAACAGCATCTCAATATGTGGCTCCGTTTTCGTGTTATTAGGTTTTAAGTATGTTGACCTTTGACCTCGATGGTCATTATTTTGGAACTTTTAGTACCTGATGACCAATTACTAGACTTGGAAACACCATCTCAATATGTGGCCCCGTTTTCGTGTTATTAGGTTTTAAGTATGTTGACCTTTGACCTCGATGATCATTATTTTGGAACTGTAGTACCTGATGACCAATTACCAGACTTGGAAACACCATCTCAATATGTGGCCCCGTTTTCGTGTTATTAGGTTTTAAGTATGTTGACCTTTGACCTCGATGGTCAATGTTTTGGATCATGTAGTACCTGATGACCAATTACTAAATGTGGAAACACCATCTCAATATATGGATCCGTTTTCGAGTGATTAGGTTTTAAGTATGTTGACCTTTGACCTCGATGGTCATTATTTTGGAACTTGTAGTACCTGATGACCAATTACCAGATTTGGAAACAGCATCTCAATATGTGGCTCCGTTTTCGTGTTATTAGGTTTTAAGTAGGTTGACCTTTGGCCTCGGTGGTCATTATTTTGGAACTTGTAGTACCTGATGACCAATTACCAGACTTGGAAACACCATCTCAATATGTGGCGCTGTTTTCGAGTGATTAGGTTTTAAGTATGTTGACCTTTGACCTCAATGGTCATTATTTTGGAACTTGTGGTTGCTGGTGACCCGTTACTAAATGTGGAAACACGATCTCAATATGTGGATCCGTTTTTGAGTTATTAGGTTTTAAGCGTCATAGAAAGGGCGTATCCCACATGAACCATAAGACCCAGTTAAAAATAAGTATGATATTCGTACTCAGCATGGTCGAAAACCCCCATATGCCGAGTTTCATGCAAATCGGTTAAAATTATCATAGAAAGGGCGTATCCCGCAAAAAACTATAAGACCCTGGTAGAAATAAGTGTGGTATTCTTTACCAGCATGGTCGAACCGGAAATGTAAAATGTTTCTGCGCATGCGTGTTATTTGTACTAAATCGGATTTGGCATACGCAACCAAGTGTGGGTGCATACTATTTTATTTAGGGGATGAAAAATAGGTCATAGTCTTTTATGACCTGCTTGTTGCACGTAGTCTGCTCTATTGAACCGGAACCAGCATTGCAACTGGAACAGGCTGTAGTCTAGTGTATTTTTTCTGCGCATGCGTGCAATGTGTAATTAATTGGAAATTTAATTTTACTGCGCATTTGCAATCAAGTGTGTGTGTGTGTGTTTGTGTGTGTGTGTGTGTGTGTGTGTGTGTGTGTGTGTGTGTGTTGTTATTTTTTTATTCTCTGCTCTATTATGTTGCTATAAAGTGATCGTAAAAGAGAACGGGGGTGTTATGTCTTATTTTATGTTTCTGCGCATATCCGTAATCTGCCCCTGAACCGGAACAGTCTGCGATCTGATGTGTGTGTGTGTGTGCGTGTGTGTTCTGGTACCATTGATATAGAGAGCGGCAGTTCTGCTCCGGCGGAATCGGAACAGTTTTGCGCATATGCGCAGTAGGTCAAAAATTGGTCTCAAAATGGAGGGCGAATACACCCCCATTATTCTCTGCTATGTTTAAAAAGAGTGCTCATAAAAGGGAACGAATCTTTGCTATGTTATGTTAAATAAGCCATAGTCTTTTATTAGCTCTGCTATGTGATTGTAAAGTGTTCATAAAAGAGAACAAGTACACCCCTGCTATGCTATATAGTCTTATGTAATATGTGCTATGTTAAATAGATGGATGGAGAATGTGTTATCGATCTGCTATGTGTTCGTAAAGTGCTCATAAAAGGGAACGAATCTTATGTATTACGTGCTATGGTATGTGGCATGTGCGTGGAGGGTGATTCGGTGCCGGCCAATCAGCGCAGACCGTGCGCGTGGTCCGCCAATCGGCGTTAAGGGGGCGAGGTCCGGTGCCAGCCAATCGGCGGGGGTCCACTGCCAGCCAGTCGGCGCAGTAGATAGGAGGTCGTAAAAGAGCGTGGCCGGGGGCGTGGCGGCCGCCAGCCAATCAGCGTCAACGGGCGTGGCCAACCAATCAGCGTCAGGGGGCGTGGCCGGGGGCGGGGTCCGGTGCCAGCCAATCGGCGGGGGTCCTGCGCCAGCCAATCGGCGTGAACGGGGCGGGGTCCGCTGCCAGCCAGTCAGCGCAGTAGATACTCCTAAAATGGAGGTCGTAAAAGAGCGTGACTAATCGGCGTCAAGGGGCGTGGCCGGAACCGACCAATCAGCGTCAAGGGGCGTGACCAGGGGGCGTGGCCGGAACCGACCAATCAGCGTCAAGGGGCGTGTCCAGCCAATCAGCGTCAAGGGGCGTGGCGGGGTCACGTGACCTGCGCCAGCCAATCAGCGTCGAGGGTTTGCGCATGCGCAGTAGGAAAAAAAATTCCCCCAAGTGACCCCACCCTACTAACGCCAATGAACCACAAAATTACTCCCAAAAAATTTGTTAAATCGCCTATATGTGTGATTTGTTTACATTAAGGTGAGTCTAAGAAACACTAAAAAATGTACCCCGGAGGGGGCTCGAACCACCACCTTTATGATTACTTCTTCCGACGGGCGGGTGTTCTTCCGACTTCGCCACGGAGCCGATTAAGGAGAAGTCGCTTGTAAAGGAATAAATCGATCACATCTTTTTAATTTGGTCAACCAGAGAGTTGTTTTAACCGTTCGTTAGTCACCTACTTCACAATTTCCCCTGGACAAACACCTGTATCGGGGCTACTAACTGCTGTCAGTGCCGAGAAACTTTATGTGTAATTTCGGTTGCATCTATGTAGTCGCTCTCACAACTGCAAATGACCTGGATCCCAAGTAATGGAATTAGAGCATTTAGGGGGGAGATACTTTTGTGACTGAATGTATTAGTACTGCTCAATAAATTACATTGAATGCGAAGAAATTATGTTTCATTGTAAAGTTAGGGAGAGGAATTCACTCCTTATCCGTTGCTAACTTCAATCTCAAAGAGGAGTAGTATTGCTACTGCTTGAGGTTAAAATAAATATATTACATGTTCCATAAAAGTCGGAAAGTTCCGTAAAATACATTCAATGACAAAACAAAATAAAATTAAGCACCCAGAAAAATATAGAGAATGGAATGAAATTTTATGTTTGAAAGATCATTTAAGTTTATTGTAATGGTTAGGATAATACATCAAACCGACAACAAATTTCGTTATACGAGCGTAATACATGTTGCATATCAGAAAGTTTTAGCAACTCTTGGGCAAGGATGCAGCTTGGAAATTACTCGTAGAAAATGAAAATGAAATGAAATCTTTGAGTTTTACGTCCCACGATTATGCCGGTTAGGCTAAAGGAGACGGGGATGATGAGTAATGAATGAAATGGTGGAATGAAGAAAGTGGGAGGAAACGGGAGAACCCCGAGAAAACCCACGCACACGGTGTTTGTCCACCACAAAGTTCACTTGGCGGGGTCTGGGATCGAACCCGGGACCCCAAGCACCAGAGGTGAACGCTCTACCACTGAGCTACCGCGGCCCCAAAATTACTCGTAGAGTCGTCGTATCATTGCCTAGGACAAGTAAGTCCATAACTGCAGTACCTGCGCTTCGAGACCTTTCAGATTGAGAGTGGTGCAAAATTTTCGTCCGAGTTGGTCCGAAATATGTTCATTTGGAGATAGTTCAGGTGATCTTGCTCGTCAGAGGACAACCTCAACTTGGCGTAGACAATCCATAAACACATGGTGTGTCTGGCAGAGCGTTGCTTTCTTCAAACATTTTATCAACGTGATCTTGTAGAAAGAACATCTCATCCAAGTATCACTCTGCCTTCAAGACTACGCGAATTATTACGAGAGGTGACTGAGAGTCATACGCGGTGGCTTCTCATATAATGATGCCAAGTGTTCCGATACATCTTAACTGTTGGAATAGAAACGAGAGGCACCTAAAAGGTACGGGATAACAATACCATATTTGTATGAAATAAAGCACATGATAAATTGGGGCGTCTCCACCACTAGTCTTAGGCGACTAGAACCATGAGCAAAATTAGACAGGGTAACGAATATGAATTTAGTGTTAAAATAATTTGAAAATAAAAAATGCATTTTCATTGAGAATTGGTAACAATAAGGGCATTGAGGAATTGATGGTAGAGCAAAGGAATTGCAACTAACTTTGAACAGTCTTACCCTAATTCGAAGTAGTTCCAATCTCCTCCTTTTTCTCGTAGGTGATCTTTAGGGGCTGTCCTCGAAGTTCATGCAGGGTTGATATGTTTAAAACAAAATGTTTAAAACAAGTGTTTAAAACATGTTTAAAACAAGGGCTGTTGTTTTATTCAGTTTGTTTTAAACGTTTTAAACAAATTGTTTTAAACGTGTTTTTTTTTCGATGCTGGTTGGACATGTTTAAAACAACTAAAATGTCAGATTGAAGAAGCTAATTTAATTTTCTAACAAACAACCCATCCTCCGCAGGATTTCTGCATGGAGTAAATTACAAGCAGAGTTATATTCTTATTATAACAGCAATTACTGAACGAAATTCTGCACATCAGTGTGCGTATAACTAAACCAACAGAAATTCAAGTGAAGTATTTGAACATTTCTTAATTTCCAAGAATAACGGAGGTTAAACACACTATACACTATTCTAAGATCCAAATTCACAAATTCAAAACTTGGGTATTTTTTGATTACTATCATTTCCATAATAATGACAGTACTCACGTCATAAACTAGAAGAAATGCTCTGACAAATACAATACAACTCATAGAAAAGAGCAGTGACTAGCCTACAAGGAGCAAATAACATTTTAACTAAACAGTTTTCAAGATACATCTCTATCTGCAACATGGGTAGCTAATAATGATTAGTGTCTACGGCATAACAACACAATTAACTCTAGACACCCGCCAGGGATTTTAAGAAAATGGTAGACTCTCACGTTAGGGGCTCTGGTAACCCCCTAATTATCACAGAGGCATGAGTTATACACCATTGGAAAGCTTATAGACCACAAATTCCAACAAGGTATCATTCGTGATATTCCCGCCGTATTCGTAGAAAAAGAACAGACATAAAAAATCATTACAAATATGATAATATTGACTTTGCGGGGCCCTGGCAACTCTTGCAGTCACCTGCGCTGACAAAATGATGCTAATGTGTAGGCCACATACTTGTGACAATAATATAAGAAATGGTAACCATTGCTGCCATTGCGTAATGAATTCGTTTATGTAGGAAATATTCAAAAAAATATGCGCAGAAAAACATTCATTGAATTAAACATTCTCTCCCCTCCCCCACTATAGTACCATGTCCATATGCAAATCATTTTTGCTGCACATATCATGTATACGAACAAGAATTATGCTTCTAGACCACTTCAGTGAAATATATCTTGTGTTATATGGGACCGTCCCGAAAATAAATGTAAATTAATCAAATTTGACAACCTCTTCCTCTATAAACAACAAGTACACATACAGGTTACTATCATGTAGGGGACTACTTCATTGCTTCACATACCAATTTTTATGGATGTACCACAAAGGGGGGAGGAATACCCGCCAAAACCTGATGAAAAAAAAATTATGAAAAAAAAAAAACTTCATCCTCCCTCTCTCGGCCGTACATACGTACCCCTATATACATAAAATGCAACTGACGGAAAGCTTTATCCCTCAAAAATACTTTGGTACCAAATCATCTTTCCAGCTTAATTAAGGACTGAGCTATTGATGTTTGTTGTAAAAATAAATGTAATTTACGTCAAAAAACTTAAACTCCGAAAATTGGCTAACTTTGCCCCCTCCCTGCTCCCCCATATAATCAAGAAGTACAAATACACGATACTACCATGTAGTAACCTACTTCATTGCTTCACGTAACAATTTTTAAGAATCTATCCTCTAAGAGGGGGAATGTCCTCCAAAAAACTGTTGAAAAAACAAAACAAAACAAAAAAAAAACACGTTATTTACTCTCCTCCCACATACATAAAATGCACACCAGCAAGTTGCATCTTTCAGGATGGTACCAAAACCATCTTCCACCTTTAATTTGAGGTTTAAGACTGAGCCCAGTGGCGGCGATTGGATGTTAAAAGTGGAGGGGCAAGACATGATCTGAATATGTGCATATCAATGTTAGTTTACCTTGGTCGATGCTAACACTTTGACGAAAGGTTGTATAACTAATAGGATACTATCTTATACAGTTAAAATACCGTATATCATGTTTCATATTTTATTAAGTAAATTGACAAGAGCAACGGAAGTAGGCACTAGCAACGTGTAAGAAATGTAAGAAGAGATTTGATTTCCTGCTCATGAACATCTTAAAATTCTGTCTGAAAAAATTTTGTGATCAGATTATTTAATAACAACTTTGCAAAACAAATAAATAGAAAGGGTAATATTAATCATAGTAATGAATAATGAGGCTTGTTTTGCAAAAGTTACATTGAAACTGGGGATTAATGAAAACATATTTTTAATTCCACACATGCTATTAAATGTATGTTATTACTCTTAGAAAGACAGTAAATACTATGAACAATGCTACGACATAAAAAAAAAAAATACTTTTGCAGCTTCCCGAAACATGTTCGTTGCCATTAGGTACAGTTTTCACTTTCTTGGAATACATCTAAACTCAACAATACTTAGATTCACTCCACACACCAGTTATACAAAATCATTCTGAAACCTAGAATTATGTTGAATTCACTAAATTTAATTGTATATACACTAGTACGCCCCTAAACACATCACTTCACTCGTATATTACACTGTAAAACAATGAAAAAGGTAGTTGTTTCTTATTACTCTGTTTTTTATCAATATTCCTTGCTATTAGAAAAAAGAAGTCATTTTAGGAACTGTCAATTTTATGCAATTAACGAATAACTTGTGAAAGACTTTTTTTTTTTTTTTTTGAAGTGTTATCTCAATTAATTTCAAAGCGGCTGAATAACATTATACGAGGAAACGAAAGTACGCTGGAATTATTGCACAACAATAGGATAAATTTTGGACTATTTTCCGTGGCAATTAAAACATCTAATAACCAATACGTTTCACGCAACGGCAAACATATGGCACTATTCTTTTCTATGAACCAATAATATATACAATAACTTTACATTTCCAAATAAAACTATATACATCAATGGGTCACTTCAAAAAATTGGGGGGCAACTGCCCCCCTTTGTCCCCCCTAATCACCGCCCATGACTGAGCCATTGAGGTTTAAAGGCCTGACACAGCAGTTGCGTCAATGGGAGTTTAAAGATTAAGAATGCAGACAACCAGTAGATCGTAACACAAAGAAACTAAACTACAAATTCTGTGAACGGAGATCGGGAAAATCCCGATTTCTTTCTCCGGAATTGAACATTTGGGCGGATCGAGATTAGGGAAGTTCCCGAAATTTGATCTAGCGGTTGAATATAGATGGCAAGGAGTACCTAAGAGTGTAAAAATGTAATATATATGCCTATTTAGATTATTGTTTTAAACAAAATAAACATTTTAAACATGTTTTTTTTTGTTTAAAACAAAGTACTTTGTATTAAACGTTGAAAACGTTTTAAACAAAAAAAAACATGTTTTAAACATAAAAAACGTTTTTTTTGTTCTTTTTTAAAAAAACATGTTTTTTTTCAACCCTGAGTTCATGTGCTTTGCAGGTTGGTTGTCCTGATGAAGTCCATGCTGAAAACTTGTGCAACAATCAACCATGGCATTGAATGCCGGACCCCAAAAGCAGGGAGACTCCAATCTGTCTCGCGTCGTGATCGAGATCAAAAGACCAAGATCGTGCTCTTTCAATTGCTTTTGACCTGACTGTCTCTCTGACGTCAGAATGAGATGATGGTAATATCACAGAGTTTCCTAAGCGTGGTCGATTACCCAAAACTGACATTGACCAAGTCCATGTTTCTGCATGTCGTCGACTAAACACAAAGTTCTCAAACTTGCTCCTGAGATTGCTAACGTTGACAGGTAAATGAACCAAAAGGAGACTCACCTGATTCAAAGTACTTACTTCTATAATCATTACTTCCTTGTTGTAACATCGTGTCGTGAGTAAACGAACGAAACGGACAATGTCTTGTAGTAGCCTGACTATGAGGGGTCAATGAGGTCGAACCAATTGAGAGAAGCAATTGATCTAACAAAGCAAATTAAAAACGTCGCGTGTGAGACTGTTAAAGGGTGAAGGTTCTAATGGTCTCTACCACTGTTTATTACAAATTACAAGTACAAAGACTTCCTCAATAACAGCAAAGCAATAGTTAATTTATCTTTCGATATAAAGTCAGCTAGCGACGTACAACAGAATATAGGTGTTAATAGCATCAGGCAGTGAACTCTTGAAGGCTGCTTGGCTTCCATTGATGACTGGTTGAATTTCCTCATGAAATAAAGATGTCCTAGCTTGTCCTTACTTCATATCCCGTAACACAAGAGTAATTCCGCTGTGCCGTTTCACAATATTGATTGGGTGTGACTTTTGGCCCGGCGCCACTACACACGCAAACGATGGTAATGTGTCGTAATGTAGAATCGAGACTCATCAGTGAACATGATCCGTTGCCATTCATGAGAATTCCACGCTGAAAGAATGCAACATCACTTCACATTCTGATGTTAGTTATGAACTACGCAGAAAACAGTACGCCAACAATGCAGCTGATACTGGTAGTCGAGACACAGGAACGACAAAGGGTGTTCTCGAGAGACGAGTACATATATCCGGATGGCAATCACAGATGTCTCAGAGTTACGTAATGCCTCATACACAATGCGACAATCCTCCTCTAATTTTGTTTGTTGTGGTCAGTCGGAATCTTCACTTCGTGCGATGGTGCCTTCACTATCGGTGGGACATAGTAACATTTGAATGCCCCACATATATGAATGCCTACAATTGGGTCGTAGTAACATTTGAATACCCCACATATCTGGCAATCGCATGAAATTCCCAGTCTGCTCTTCCTACATCCCCCACGATCCGGCCCTTTTAAAAGTCTTCAAATGCTAGTTATGTTGTATAATGCAACGACAAGACATTATGTGTGCTTCTTGACCTTTCTGCAACTTTGACGCTTGAGAACTGGGTGATACCACCAGAACTGAATTGTTTGCTGGTGACACTACTGGCGTCTTGAGAATATTCCCGATTTTATCGAACTTTGAAACTACTTCGTTTACATACCCTTCATATCGCTGTCATTTACCGAATTGCAATTGAATTGGGCAATTCCTTCTTGGTGCTTCTTCTTGTTTCTTTCTTTTGCCAGTGTTGCTTTACGATGAAGTTAGTGGTGAATACAACATTTTCTTTGTAAGATTTTTATCTCAAGCAGTAACCACAAGCAACAAATAGTTTACAAAAATATACGTAGTACTTCATCAACACTGAGTATGTTTCATCATTGTCATTGTTTCCTAAAGTTGAATTGAATTCATCCCGTTCCACCTTATTGATTTTAACTAGAAGCAATAGGTTTGATTGGAAATCACCGAAGGAAGATCAAACTCCAACTTCTATGAAAATCTAATAAATTTTACGTAAATTTTAATTGAGTTGAGAGATTTATAGACATACATATATCTATATCGTGTTCGATAATAGAAATTCACTTAATCTCGTTTCAACACCAGCCTGAAACAAGTATAGTAAATTTGAAAGGGATTAGTATAACAGAAAGAATGAAGTATCATTGTGGTTCTTGTCATAATAAAATGGACAAATGAACACTAATGTATAATATATCTAGTGAGAAAAAAGTTAATTTTGTAAAGATGAAAGTCGACGCGATAACTGAGAACAAATATGTTATCTATCAGTATTATACTTTTGACGTGTCCGATACCTGTGATATTGCTAAGCGAAACGATTTTACCTTGTTTGAAAGAGTGTATGATTGTTGATGCCTGATTAGTGAGTGCGATTATGTGCGAAAGTGCAATGAGGATTGGGTTTTCAAGAGCAATACAGGGTGGCCCAAAATTAGGTATACAGTCCCATACTGATCAACTCATTGCTTTTTATATAATTTCTGTTCAAAATTTTCTAGGCGGTTGAAAGAGTGTTATGATTTTCAAAATAAGTTAAATTTCAGGATGTTAAAAGACAACCACCGATTTCGTTCTTTCCTTTTATAAATTGTCTTCTACCAAGTTCCCAATGCTATATGACAATTGAATTATTCATGAGGAAGATAATAGTACACGAAGGAATGTTGTACACAGAAAAATCAAAGTCGGGACTGGAATGAAGGAACCATTAGAAAAGAAGCACTGCTGTTAGAGCTATTGAAAATTTCTTATATGAATTTTAATCAATGCAAACTTGAGACCTTCAGGAGAATTTGCACCTATTTCGCTCACTCGGTAACATCTTGCATATACTGGCATATTCTTACCTTCATTTTGATCTATTAGACTATTAAACAAAGATATATATTTTACTTCTGCTATTGACGTAAGAATTTGTATGGTTTACTTGATTAAAACTATTTTCTAGAGAAAAGATGATTAAAGATTTTTCCAAACTTTGAAAAGCAAAGGAAAATAATATATCCATTGTTCTTAGAAGAGACTGTGAAAGATATTCAAACATTGAATTCATTTTGATATAACATACATTCAGTGATTTGATAAACATTTAATACATACAACCCAATGTATTTAATATCAAACTTTAAAAAAACGTAAGATTATAATCGACATAATCGCATTGTAATATTTAGTACCAATTATAACATAAATATAACTCATACATAATAAATGTATATGAATTTCATTTCTCAAAGAAAATACTCATAAACAAACAATAAAATATATACAAATAGGGCTTCACTCAGAATAAACTGGGAACTCCCGCGTGGCTAAGTGGTTCGCGTACGCTCCTTTGGTGTGGGAGAGACGGATTCGGTTTCCGGCTGGAGCTCCTGTCGTTCGGATTTCACGTTAAACTGTAAAATATAAAATATAAAGTCAAATCAAAACAAAACTGACAATTTTGAATCTCGTACAAAATGAAAAGGCGAGAAAGAAGGTAAGCCATTTTCTAAAATATAAGGATCGTTTTCGAGTTTTATGAAACTAGTTTTAACAATGTGCATATAAATAATATAATGTAATAATATGCTATTGGGTACACCTATGAAAGTTTAAGCGAAACATACGACTATTAAAACCGAGTACTAGTTTCTTACTTCTCAAATGTAAAACATCATTTAACTTCATAAAAAGTATGAAGATTTGCTTATCCTACTCATCAATTCTAGTTGCTGAGATCCCATCGAGATTGTAAATTTAACTCTTCCGTGTCTGTGCTATCATCTAATATTCATAGCTTACAGCGAGAGCCAGAGAGCAGCAGCAGCAGGAAGTTTGTTGAAGAGGAAGTGTATGCAGAAAACAAAAGTTAGGATGACGATGCTTAAATAGCTCAATGGATAAAATACAGACTGAGGTAGTGTACATGAACTTCATTTCTAAGTTAAAGGAAGCTTTCGTTATAGTTTCGAAAATAGCATGATCATACATATGACTACTAGATACTTCAATTTAAACTTAAAAAATCAACTCTTTCGTTAATTGTTAACCGAACTGTTACATTATCTTTTGTGCTACATAATAGATCTTAAAGCCACATATGAGAACTACCACGACTCAAAGGCAGCATTAATACGAACAGAAAAAAATCTTATAAATGTGTCTATTGAACAGAACGTTTTGGTTGTTACCAAAATTAAAATTTCAATAATCAACATTAGTAACTTCAGTAACCACTAGTGGTAGCCCGTGGTTTAAAGTACGGTAATTTGCATATTCTATATACATGTATGGGACATTCATGGCACAAGGGAATAAATTCCAATTACCAAAGCCTGCGAGAAAGACATAGAAAGTTTCTATGGTACTCTAAAATATATGGAAAAGTTAACACTGTTTCCTGCAGTGTAATATTATTTACAATATGTATACATGAAAATTTAAAGGTTGAAAGAAGCTTCCGATAGATATCTTAAAGATGAAATATACCGAAAATGGTCAAAAGGGGATTTTATTCGTTTGTGCACTGAATACCTGTGCATATACTGGTGGAAGCGCATTTAGGAACACATAATAGTAATTAGTGGAGTTACAACAGCTCAAACCTGATACACATGAAGAAATAATAGATGGTAGTATGCCCGTAATAGATCGGTGTATGATAGATCATAGGATATACCGAACCTCATACAGAGGGTGTTCAGAAACATATAACACCCACGTTAGTAGCAAGCGAATCTATTCTCAGTGACCAGACAAGCAGTTGTTCGGATAGGTAACTGATCATACAAAGACAGAATATACACTCACCAACTAAAACATTATGTTTATCCGTAACTTTTGAACGAAATCGCTGTCATTGAGCTGACGTAAGAGGAACGGAGCACAGCAAAACTGCTCACCAGACGGTGACAGGGATCTCCCTCGATCAGTCAGTGTATTACTTATGCGTAGAATGAGGAAGGCCAGCGATATATCAGAGTTTGTAGTAAGGTAATTAAGTTACGCATTAGCTACACAGGCGACAAAAGAAAGAAGATACCAGTTTGCTATGCTCTGTATTTGTCTGTTTGTTATTATTCTGTATTTCAGTGGGTGGAAATCTGTGAAACGTAATAAAATATCCAAAATACGTAGGAATCTATGGCATTGCTTAATAAGTAGAAATTTTAATACAATACAATAACTAATGAGAGTTATATGTCTATTATGTATATTATACAATGACAGATTACAAGCTATACGTTTGTATAGGTATAAATAAAATACAATTAGTTTACTCAAAAATTTAAAATATATAACCTGCCAAAGCTTCATAATATTGAAAATGCTAATTAAAATTCAAATAAGCTTAATAGTATTACATAAATACGCTATATTTAAAGTAACTAATTTTTATAAACAAGAAACAGTATTCTTTACATCTTTACAAACAGTTTTTACTACATTATTAAAATGTAATTACAGAAATTGAAACGTACATACGTAGCTACAAAAGTATTGAAACCCTGATCAACTCATCAGCATGTTTAACAACGTAGAAACATGTTGTCTATTTGATAGCTTGATTAGACTACACCACTTTTCCACTTCTCTCTTCTAATGTGTTTTTTTTTCTTTTCCACTGAAGTATATGCCAATGGAGCTAATGAGTCTTCTCGGTGGTATTCTGACGGAAATATTTAACGCGGCTCATTGTCTCGTCATTTTCGAGCTGAGTGAATCAAAAGTTTAGTTGTCCAATGGTGGTCAATTGGCAAGCTTTCGATCCACTCAACAGTGAATAATACCCCACCCACTATTAAAAGAACTCACGTCATTTTGTAGATATTTGACAAGGCGTGAACAGTGAGTGCATCAGAATGAGTGGTGTATCAATAGGGAAAGAAGAGGTGGAGGTAGGCTATTTTGCGAGGGAGGACTCATAAATTGTTACACACACACTCATAAACATATACATCCTCTCGGATGGACATTCACTCGTTGTCAACGATATCTCTTGTCTCCAGTTTTCTATGAACGAAAACATCCAAAAAAGGCATATATGATCATTAATGTCATATGTGGTGATTGCAAAAGCTGCAATAACATAGATGAAGCGCAATAGGGTATCAATTAGATCAGATGAATTTATGTCCCGGTACATCTTTTTCATTAAGGATGTGAAATGGAAACGGGATATAATGTGCCAGCTAAAGACTGGGAAAAATTTTCATGTGTTAATAAGTTTAATACGTTCACATTATGTCATTCATACATTACTCTATAGAATAATATGACGTTTGTAACATGTATAAATATTTGATAGAATGAAAAGTAACTATTCCTAGATCAATGTAAATTACATACTTTCATATATTCTAATATTTTATAAATTTATGTTACTAAATTGCAAATGTTGTTTTGTGCGGGGTTTGTATCACGGGATATTTGTCGGTATCATTACTTTATCATGGGAAGTCAAGAATGAATTTTGTAATAAGAAATAGCTATTCCAAGAAAAGACCAACTAATCGCAAAATATTAATACTTATACATTGGTTCTATGTTTTTGTTTCTTCTTTCCGTGAAAGTCGATGTGTTTATTGTGAATGGAGAGTAAGTACAATTATACTGAGACCAAAATACAAACTAAAACAAAGCATAGTGCTTCATATTTTCCCAGAATTTCACCAGTATTATCAGCACCTATCACTCACCAGCTCTGAGAAACAGTCAATGTTTTGTACACAGGAAGAATTCACTGCTAGAAAGAATAAATATAAAGCATGTCGAACCAAAACATGATCCATTCTTCTTCTACAGGGTGTCCAAAATGGGACTGATGGTTTTTGAAAGTGTATAGTTTTAAATGAAATGAAAATGAAATCTTTGAGTTTTACGTCCCACGGTTATGCCGGTTAGGCTAAAGGAGACGGTGATAATGTGTAATGAATGAAATGGTGGAATGAAGAAAGTGGGAGGAAACGGGAGAACCCCGAGAAAACCCACGCACACGGTGTTCGTCCACCACAAAGTTCACTTGGCGGGGGCTGGGATCGAACCTGGGACCCCAAGCACCAGAGGTGAGCGCTCTACCACTGAGCCACCGCGGCCCCCGTGTATAGTTTTAATACGGTCAGAGATACAGAAGGAAAAAGAGCATTCATATTGCAGTTAAACTCAAAAAGTTTTGTTTAGCAAATTTTCATACTTGAACAACTACCGGTGACAGCGCTGGTATCGCCGATAAACAGGAATATCATCGGCAGTCAAAAAGGCTAAACGCGTGTGGTGGTTTGCAGGGGCAAAAGGTGTTGTTCGAGTTCAACGAAACTTTCGATGTGTTTACCACAAGGATCTCTATCACGCAACAGTATCCAGGCGTAGAAGGATCCATTTTTATCAACGGAGAGTGTAGTGAAACAACTCAGAGGTGGTAAATCGCGTGTGTCAGAAGAAAATGTGGAAGCAATAAGAGAGTGTTTCTTACGTAGCCCGAGGAAGACAATTCGTGCAGCGAGCAGGCAATTGGCAATTCCAAAATCAACAGTGCACGATGTGGTACACAAACTATTACGTTTGAGCGCGTATAAGAGGCACTTGCTGCAACATATTAAGTCCAACGATAAGCCACAGAGAACAGCATTTGCTACCGAGATTCTGAACACGACTGATTATGACCATAATTTCCTATTGAACGTTGTTCTCTTATCTCCCCGCTACATTGGAGCCTACAAGTGAGGGACTACCTTCATACTGATTTTCCTGGCCGTTGAATAGGCCGTGATGGGGCAATTAGGTTGCCTCCACGCTCTCCTGATGTTACCCCTTAAACTTCTTCCTGTTGGGTTATGTGAAAGACCTTGTGTATTCTGATGAAAAGGTACGCAACCTTCATAAACTAAAGAACTGTATTGGAATGCGATTGCTTCAGTAATACCTCAGATGTTACAGAATACGTGAAGAGAGATTTGAGTTCACGCTAGATATTGTAAGAGTTACAAATGGAGCTCACGTGGAGTTACACTGAGTCAGAATGAATTGTAAGTAAGACCACATAAACTTTTTGAGTTCTCCTTTAAAATGCATGTTTTTTCCTCTGTATCTCTGACCATATTAGCACTATACACTTTTAAAAACAGTCAGCCCCATTCCGGACACCTTATATTTGTTCTATCAGTAAACGAAAAAGTAACAGTATTTCATTTATAGTCCATAAATACATATCTATGTCTATTTACGCCCGTAAGAGTTTTCCCAAGTGAGTGACAAGACGGATTTCACGTGAGGACATGACTACGACATACAAGCGGAGTCGCCAAAACACACACACGCACACAGACACAGACACAGACACAGACACACACACACACACACACATATATATATATATATATAAATATATATATATATATATATATATATATATATATATATATATATATATATATATATATGGGGGGGGGTGAGTGTGTGTGTGTTTGAGGGGAAAGCGTGTATTGGTATACAAGGTCTTCCCTCATATCTATTCCGTCTATTAATACAAAAGTTGGTACACACATTTCTTATCTCCTATAGTATTTTTCGAGATACATTTGGATTATGTGCTTTTAAGTGGGGCCACTCCAGAGGGGTCCAAAGTTGATGAGAGGTATTTCTGGAGGGAATTTTCCCGACATTCTCTCAATTTTCCTTCTTCAAGTACGTTATGGGCCCCTATACATAGCACCTCTGGGGAGCCTGTTTCATGCTGAAGAGAATTAACTTAAACCATGACTTTCCAATTAACAGTGTTGATACAATAACTATTTCACTGCGAGTCTACGATTTTCTTTATGCTAACAGGGTAAATGGGTCCCAGGGACTTACTCTGTTGTCCATGACACCTAATCTCTTATGCATGTTTATTGAATGGACCAGGTTTGATTCGGATATCCGGATGACATGTTCATGTCCGTTCCTTCTAAAAAGTCTGATATTAGTAATTTACATTATATATATATATATATATATATATATATATATGATTTTTTTTCAAGAATATGGAATTTACTCTCCTACTAAACAATACCATACATAAACTTACAGATTTGCTATATGCCAGCAATCGAGCAGAGGAAGTTGAAAGATTAAACATTGAGCAAGAGTGGCAGATGAAGCAAACTAATCATGTATTCTCGTATCCAATTTTGACACACACACACACATATATATATATATATATATATATATATATATATATATATATATATAGAGAGAGAGAGAGAGAGAGAGAGAGAGGCAGACAGACAGACAGATAGATAAATATGTTTATAGATACTCAATTCATTTACACAATATATTCTAATATTTTTTTTAAATTTTCGTACCTAATAATGTGAATATTCCAAGCATTGAATATATCACTAAAACAAATATTAACTAAAATTGTGAAACACTTGACTGGGCTAGTCTCTTTTCAGATATTTTCCGTTCTTGGATTCAAAACATTCTTCAGAACATCGTCAAAGTGATTGTCAGCCTTCTAGAATGTCTATACTTCCGTCTTATAGTGGGTTATAGAAGAAAAATCTCGTCCAGTTCCTTACCAGGAGGTAATGTGTCAAAGATCGATGACACATTCCCGCGCTGGATGGCGATGCTGATACGTTGGAAAAGGAATTCAGTAGCTCGGAGATCACCAGTTTTGATCGCTATTCGATGACCAACTTCTTTAATGAAATTAGATCCTTCGTGACTCGAAGATCCACTGATTTCTATTGCTACTGTTACAAACCAATATTTGTCCAATAGGTTTGTGTATTGTAGCCTTTTGCCGGATTCTCTGTGAGCGGCGACGAAACCTATCTGAATTGAAGAATGAGTTATGTTGGAAGCAGCAAACGTATCGGAACATGTGAAATCCAGGCTTTTCCGTTTTTCTACGGTACCAAGGTCATGCCATCAGGTCTTTTATCATCAGATCGGCAACAACCATTTGGTTCTTTTATAGAAGGATCCCCGCTGATACGAGGGCTCTACAAATGATGTCGTTCACATTATGGTGTCGAGATCGTCTTCCTGCGCTCTTTTTACATGAAAAACCATGTAATCCTTTATTATCGACATATGGGTTGCAAGCAGAACAGTAGTGAGGCTCGCAAATATTAGCCCCTAAGCGCAGAGCTGTATGAATACAAACGTTCTAGTTAGAAAGGTGTAGGCTGAGTGTGTGAGAAGGTAGGACTTGAAGCCATGCTTTGTTTTAAGAGGAGGAGACAGCTAACAGCTTGGCTTTGTCATCTGGGTTATTAGTTGATGATAGGAGCGAAGATAAACGAAGCTTGACTATAGGTTCATCCCAAACAGATTGGACATGTCTTTTGACGTTAGGTGGAGGATCCATTCCAACCAGACTAGTCCATTTATCGATGCATTCTTGTATATCTTGAATCGAGTCCAAGTCAACCTTCTGTTGAGGAAGAGATCCAATTATTTCTCGTGAACCATAGAATGATGCGCGTTAAGAAGGTATGGCGATATCCATGGCTCGACAAATCCCAAGGCCTCCATTCTCAACTGGTAGGAAAGCTTGTAACCATGAATTGTCTTTCAAAGAACAGTTTAGAATGGATTCCAGCCTGTTCTAAGAGTGTGGTCGAGTTTGTCAAGTCATTTATCATCCTGCCAGGAAGGAGAGCAACGGAGGGAATGTAGTAATCTTGGAAGTGAGAGTGAAGCTCGTAGTAAATAATAAGCGGAGTGTGCAGAAATTTTTGATACTTGAGAAAAGAGAAATTCTAATTTTCATATCTTGTTCAATAAAATTTTGCTCCTTGATTCGGCAGAGATGGCAGCTCTTAAATGTTGTGCATTGGCAGGTGATAAGAGTTTGAAACCAGGTGCTACTTCGTTAAATCTTTCATAAAGGTCATGAACTTAATCGTCTCTGGCGCTCAGAAAACTCACTTCACATTTGACAGAGTTAAGAAACAATCCCATATATGAAGCTTCTACACGAATTTTATTGAAAGCGCGTAGTAATACGTTGACATTTCCAGTTATGGTACTATCATCTAAGTACCAGTTATTTAAATCTGTGTTAATATCCTCAACAATGTGATGGATGGTTAGGGCGAACAGTGCTGGTCCAAGTGGATCGCCTTGTTGCACTCCACGTTGTGAGTGAATTATGTTTTCACTTATAGAAAAAATGCATGGTTCGGAGTAGCATTGATAGATGTAAGGATAATATGTTGGAAAGTTAATTTTAACAGATTGTAACATTGAGTCGCGGTTGAGTTCATTAAAGGCGTTGTGGAAGTGAATTTTTAAAAATGCTTTCACTAAAGTATGAGGAGATGAGTAGTACATTCGGGCAGCATGTACAGCTGATTCTGCTCCGAACGGTATACAGACCCCTAGTTAGTGTGGTGATAGTATATTAATTAATAAGTCTCGTATCTGGAAGCAGATAATTTTTGCTGATAAGCGTCTCCAAACATTGCCAACAGCTATCGGTCGAATTCCATAGCATTTCTTCTTCAGTGCTATAAGGGAGACTCAAAAAAATGGTCGGAAAATGGCCATCACTTTCCCAGATATAATTAAGTGGATAAATTTACAGATGGATGTGATTAAGCGTTCCTTTGAATCAAAGTCTTGATTTAGAAGTAGATCTTTTAAGATTGAGGGACGGAGATTACCATTCCACCTGCCGAACCAGAGGGGAAGGATCTTATGGCCTTTAATAACTCAATGTAAGACATTTTAGTTACTGTATTCAAGTCCTCAGAGGTTTGGGATTGATGAATGAATGAGCGTGGGCTGGATGTTTTCTTTGAGAGCATGTAGCACTGACGTATCTGGCATAGCCACAGCGTCATCGGATATCAGTAGTCTGATAGCGCCACGTATATCACCTTCTGCTAATTTCTGTTCAATGCTCTTGGTGTTGAGTGAACTTAATTTTTGTGGCTTGCGAGGTACGTTGGTCCCTCGATGCTGCTTTGTTAATACTTCACGATGATGTTGCCTCCAGTTTCTGACTTTTAGCTTCATCCAAATGATGAGATTACTTCTTTCTCAGAACGCGTGGGATGCAAAACACTGTGTAAAGGAAAAGTAGAAGGTCGATCCAAGAGTCAATATTATTGGTGTTGTTGTTATACGAATTATCCCACATAGAGAATCAGCTACCAATAAACGAGCACCGCGTGGGACACGACGATGAACCGGAACATTAGCCTTCAAATGAGACATATAATCGTTAATTTTGGATAAAAGTTCAGAAGAGTTGTCATTGAAATTTAAGGTTAATAAATCCGAAATATAGTCGTTAGGCCTTTTAGGTTTGAGACTACTGGCCTTACTCTTGCGTACAATGTGATGGCATTTGCCTGTGTGAATGGATATGTCTCTTTGGCTAAGAAAATATTTATTACATTGAACACATTGCACATTATTTGAAGTGCTTGATGTATCCATATTATAGATATAAGTTATTAAGATCGTTTTGTTTCTCTCGTTTTATTGTTGAAAAATTAAAATATCCCATTTTAACGAATATTAACTGATAAAATGCACTTTTCATTTTTCCGTTGCGCTAGATTTCATTGTTAAAAGATTTCGGAATTATAACGTTTATTAGGCCTATTTTTTATTTCTTTATAATAATATAACCACAAAATCAATTTTAATACGGATTTCGCCCATTGGCGGATTAAACCAAAAGTCTTAGGGGGGCTCTTTATTGTAGAGTGGGATATGTTCCCCGAAATTCCCCCCCCACACACACACCAAAAAAGAAAGGTAAAACGGATTAAGGAAAAGAGGGTGAAGTATATAATTGCTACGGAATTTTCACCACAATGACCCCTCCCCGACAAAGATATTCCGCCTTATGCAGAGTCATTTTGACATTATAATTAGCGTCATACTAAAATCCTTACTACTGCAGGGAACATATGTTAGTCGAACTCTTTAGTATGGCACTAATCACGCGTCAGAACGATTCAGTATAAGGCCCATTCTGTCTACAGGCCTGGTTATGGCTATGCTTTACTAAATATTTCGCTAGAAAAAATATCAGGTTAAACATATCTTAGAACGCTCATAATGTTTCCGTAGTTTAGTAAAATGAATTCAACAAAAGGACAAAAGAACTTACAAGTTACAACGCAAAACACGCTTTTCGGCGAATACCACACAAAGCGTATTTGTCGATATATTATTGTCGCGATCTACAATGTCCTTATGACATTTAAAAGTGCTGGTGCATTCAGCCGCTTTTCGCCAAAACGAGATCGCAACCACGTTTTCAGTCGGTGCAATGTGGAATAAGATCGTTCTGCACTGGCCACGCTCGAATGCAGGGTTACAAGTTGAGTTGATGTTGAGTTAAACGTCCCTTTCAGCAGCGAGGCTATATGAGACCTACTGATTAACGTGGAATCCGTACCACAGGGTTACAAGTATGCGCAGCAGTTTTCGAATAGTCACGTGAAGATCTTCGTCGTTGGTGGTCAAGGCCTCCAACACAGTCCGTGATAGAGTTCCACCTTTTTCTGTAATTCTCTTCCATTTAGAAGTGCAGATTGCAAATTCAGAACTAAAGAGGGAAAACAGCATTTTTTCTTGAGTTCCGATAGTTTTGTAAAATCTTTCTGCTAGAACGCGGAAGTTGTTGCTCAGAGTTTAGTCAGTTGAGCGCGTTGGCAATAGAATGTTGAGTCCGTATACATTTAAAACTTCCTGTGCAAGACGAGTTTTGAGGTCTTCTACAACCGACTCTATCAACGGAATGTAGACAGTTCATCAGTAGTAAGATGCCGTGTCATCTGCCCTGAAGTTCGTATGATGTGTCGTCTTTGGGTGAGATGAGGAGTTTGAATCTGCACGTCGACACTGGTAACATTCTGCATATTGCTTCGAAAGTTGCCTTGAATTCTTTGTTGTTTGAACGCTTCTTGTTTAATGCTGCGATAGTGTCCTGAATGGCATCTGACGTTGCGTTCATTTCTAAATTTGTCTTCTGCAAAAGTCGATTGAGGGGAGGGTTATCGTGAGAATACTCTGAAGACATGTAATAGTTACGATAAACCCGCTGTCGTGCATGGCAGAAGAAAGTGTCCATGCTTTGGCTGCTGTATCTAACTCGGATCACTTGGAACACACTGTAGAACCTCACTTATTTATTGAAATTTCACGTGAAATTGTAACACCGCGTCGTTCCGTTCAACCCATTTCGTTTCACACAATGTCTCCAACTGGCCACTTGTAGTTATAAAGAGATAATATTAAACAGTAAAGTAAATAAATAAATGTGATGTGTATTGAAATTAGCTTATTCTAGGTCGCCACTTCGTTTTGTAGCGGTAAAAGCTGGAACTACCCTACTACTTCGAAGATATGTTGGAAAATAAAATTCCTTGTATTTAGCTTTATTATTATTTACGCAATCTGACACTGTAATAAATTCAAAATAATACCAGATTCTTCCAAATCCCTACTGATGAATTTTATGGCCATTAAATACTCACTATTTCTTATATACAAGCTATAGAATTAATTTAAACTCCTAAAGAATTTGCTTTTCAACTTTTATTTTATAATTTGCATATTAGCAAAAGCAGTGATTATGTTTCATAAAATAGTTCTATATCTGCTGATAGATGTCCCTTTCTGATCGACATAATAGGATGTGTAATGCATTTAGTTTCCTGTTAATAATATTAAACAATCAACATGCATGTGTCCATCAATACAAATTTACAGATCTCAATTTCCAAATAAGAGAATAAAAATTCATGCTGTTAGTATTCTATCAATTCATACATTATACAAATGTGTTACTAATTGTATTACCTATATTCTAGTAGGTATTTTCTACACATTCATTATTAGTACATTCATATCATGCAGGTACTTGTACATGCATTGGCAAAGAAATATTACACAAATCTTCAGATTCTTGTACATGCATTTACTGAAGAAATACTACTAGGACAAGACCTGGAAGATAATTTAATCTAACCTGTGATCGGAATTTCTACATTTTTCTGTACTATATGGAACAAACATGAACGATCGCACTTTAATTTCAAAGTAACATGAGATCAAATATGCAATCCATTTACCACTTGATTAAAGAAGATTGGAAAGATTTAGTATAGAGCAGGTTCAGATTTACTATATTTCAACTCAGAAAATTATTTTGATTATACATGATATTCTACAATGGCCAAGACTTGTTTATTTAAGTAAATTAATTTTTATACGTTAGTCAACATTTCTGAACTTTTTAAAATTTTGTTGTAGCTAAGACATTTGTGTAGTGAATCTAGGTATCAGCTGAAGTTTCTTAAGTACTGATCATGTTGAAGGCTATGTCACTTGCAAACTATATATTCCACTGAAGATGAATTACATATCACTTGAATGAGCTAATTATATAGCTAAATCGAGTTTACCTTATTCACAGCTACTACACAAAGATCCAAATTTCCTTTGATCAGTTGCAGCCAATATATTTGTGTATAATTTACTATTTCCACACGAATTTTTATTTAAATACCATCCAGTTTAAACAAAAATCACTTTGTTTAATGCTTTAAGTAATTATTGATTTCGAAGGCAGCTTAAAACTTGAAAAATTACATAATTTGCTGCTGACTAAATTATATTGGATCGACCTTTATAAATTTCCATTTTCTACAAACTCTCGAACCCAACTAACTTCACTTTTGCTTTACTATATATCGGAGTTTGGGGTTTACACAGCGGTATCCATGGAATCGTGTATATTAAACATATGATTTTGTAATCACGGTCGAGTTTAATTAATTTGTTTAAATAATCGTAGGCTTCTGCTGATTGAAATATAAGTTAGAAATCGACTTAATTATTTGACTTTAGAAATATTTCTATAAATATTAAAATTTACAAGGATAACTAACTTTGCCTCCATATTCATACGCTCAAATATGCACTACTTAATGACATATGAAGAAAACTAGTCATATAGCATCATTGAGAAAACTTTTAAACTAATAACATATAACAATCCAATAAGTAACAACATATAACAAAACGAAATAAACTACAAAAATAACGACATTCAAAATTTGATTCGCCACACACTAACCATAAGCTTAAGGACAGTATTACTTTTTGACGATGCGGTGAAAAACGCAATGATCTTTTTCGTTGTTCCCAGACAGTTCCTCATGCACTGTACAGACGACGACCTGAAGATGGACAAGTTGAGGCTGTGACTGCAATATGAACAGTGCAGCGCGTTTGAAGCCTCCTTCTGGATCTCCTGCACTTTGAGAGGTTGTGACAGCGCAACCATCTGTACCAATACCAATGCAGTTTTTCGAGTTTAGTGAGAAGTCTCGTAGCAAAGATAGAACAATTTCTCCAATTTTCCCTCCAGTCAGTGAGAGTTCGGGCGGTTTTGCGTCTTCGGATTCCGAGCTCGAACCAATGTCCTCACCTTTCAGCTCTGCTGATCGAGGATCAATGAAACCGAAGCAGTCTTCTCTTATTTCACCCATGTGTTCGTACCTTAGAATCAAAGACAGCTGAGATGTGTGCGAAACGACCGTAGTCTCGTCAAACATAATAGAGTAAAACTGATCCTCTCGCACTCGATTGACAACTTTACAGACGTGATCTCTCATCCCCAACCCATTTTGTGTGGTTTTATTGCAAAAATGGTCCTATTCGATGCTTTCTTCCAGTGATTCTTTAAGAGATCGTCACTACAAGCCATTCTAAATTTGAGCAATTCTCGAAAATTGCCCTCGTTGAACTTAGTTTCTGCACTGTCACCATCTGAGGTCCAATTATCCGCACACGCACCGTCCTTGTGCAAGGGCGCCGATTCTGGGGGACCGGGCCCCCGAATGCAATTTGTCTTAAATTCCTCATATATATATTCTGCATCTGAATGGTTCCCCAAATTTACGGAGAAATCGGCGCCCTTGTCCGTATGGCCTTGAAAAGCAACGCCTTGCCTTCCAAGCAATATTACATTTCCCAACATTAATTTCAGTTTGTCGCGATTTTGGATGACTTGTCTTCTTGACGAGTTGATTTGATTCTCGACTGATTTCACTGGTTCCCAGTAGATTTTCAGAAACGTTTTTCCGACCTCAAGAGCGTTAATGTGATATTGTGCCTTGTGAGTTTCTAAAATACCGTTGAAAGTAGCGAATTTCTTCAAAGGTTAAATCTCAAGAGTTTGGAGAGGCACGTTTCTTCGATAGCCCCCCCCCCCAAAAAAAACCGTTGCAAAATATGAGCAATATTTACAAAAAAGATCCCTCTCCTTATGGGAAAGAACCAGCCATGGATAGTTTTCCAGATGTTCTGGCCTCAAGTAACATCGTCCTTCTTCCTGAGATTTATTTGATATTATGACTCGAATTATCGTTAGCGTAAGCGCGGCATGCTAAACGGAGACTATTTTTAAATAGAATTTAAAGAATTAACCCTCTTTTGAAATAATGCAAGAATGATCCCAAACTTTCGTTCGTGTGGCGGTAAGCTACGAGCAGCAGTATGTGTAATTTTATATTTTAGAGGGCTCTTGGGGGGGTGGGCAATCGCCCCCTTCGCTCCTTCTTTAATCCGCCCCTGATTTCGCCACTTTCACATCGGAGACATCATGCACACCCACATACAACTCAAATTCTTCAATCAAGGGTATTTCCTCACTTTTAGACGGAAACTACACAGAGAACACTTTTGGATCGCACATCGATCTCAACATAAACTTAATAATATGAATTTGTGTTTGTTTTTGTAATAATCAGTATTCTTGAAGAAGTTTGAAAGATACGTAGTTAATTTTCAAAGTATTAAAAAATAATTCTCAAAAGAATAAGAGACATTTTACATTCAATGCACGGTAGTGTGAATGTTAGTTACATTTCTTTTCTTTCTAACACCTTTGTAGCCAATGTTCTGTGTACATTCCATAATAAGCGTCCATCAACTTTGATGTAAGTGATTAGACAAGCGAAATTCATGTCCTCGATTCGTTTGTTATACCAGCCTAACAAAACACCACTATTCTCTAACTGCGTGTAGCTGGCTCTATTTTCTAGAAATACGTGATACTTCAAACCCATGTGTGTCAAAGAGATGTATAGAGAGATCTAGAGTATAGAATAATTTATCCTATTATAGCCAACAGGAGATCAGAAGGGAAAAAGGAAGCTGTAAAATTGACATGCAAAAATAAAGTACAGCAAGTTAAGCTTCCATTTACTGTGAAGGGAGTGCAAAAATAAATTTTGTTTTGGATGCAAATTATGTAGATAGAACGACAAAATAGAATACCATTACTAAAAAGAATAAAAGCATGTAGACCAAAAACCCGATACGTGTTAGAATAAAACGTATGTACAGAAAAGACCATGTTAAATGTGAACTAAATGTTCATTTTGAATTTTCTGGAAATAAGGTCCAGCAATTCCAACGATTCATGAAAGTGTAACTTAAGCTCTGGACTGTTTAAGGGAGATTCAAAACAAACAGAAAAATGCTATTGAAAAGAAAATGCTGTAAAATTTGTTGTGATATTCCATTTTAAAATAGACTGGTATTAAAATAATTACAGAAACTGCGAAAGTTGAATTATTTTCTTGAAACATAGAAGTTCCTTAAACTTACGCATCTTATGATTTGGCCAGAAATAACTAGCTCAATGAATCACTGAATCATCGAGTTTAACTGGACAATTATTATGTTTCTCGTATCACTTAACCGCTATAATGTATTTGAACATGCTATAAGATCACCTTACATGACCATATATATATAAAAAACGTGATGAACTTCATATTTTGCTTGTCAACGTAAAAATTATTAATAGTAATAGTAAAATAATAGTAGTAAATAATAGTAAAAATTATTAAATTATGAGACATATTTATATATTTTTCTTCTAATTATGTATATAATAGGCATACACTTAGTAGAATAGAATAAGAATGTCATGATGCAGGATAATGATCATCCATACTAATCATATGGAGCCTCATTGAACTGTATTATGAAACTCATTTAAATTAGATAGAATACGTTTTTGATTTACCCTTTCCTGTATGTTCATCGTCATCGGATCACTTATCTTGATACGGTCTTGTACCGTTTAAACTAACAAACCAAAAATAATTTTTGTACTATGAAAATATAATGAGGAGCAAATTGTTTGGCACACTCTGCAATACCACAAGGTAAAAGTATTGCAAACTAATAGAAAGTTTTAAAATTGCATTACGTTTAATTACTACAAATTTTAAATTTACTTATAAAACAAAACATACAATATCACACTTGTTATGCAGTGTTGCTAACTAAGGGCATTATAATACCACAAACATAGAAAACAACCAAATTTTGGATGATTTTACAGCAGTAATAACACGTCAGACGGAAGGGGTAATGTGCAAGGTAATGAACGTCATTAATATCTTTATTTCTATTGAAAACTATGTGCGTAATTCAATATGATACTTATCTTAACACTTTTTCTTGAAAGAAAGGAAGTCATTTGTAAAATGTCAAATTTTCAATTCTTTGTAACCAATAAAGTAACTAAGAATGCATAACTCTCCCGCGAAAATATTGAGAAAAACCTCAATTACGTTCACGAGGGCACGTAAGATTGATCCAAGAATAGAAAACGTTCTTGACTCAGTATGTTCCATTTAGTCAGTCACTACTTTCTCACATTACACAAAAATTGCACAGTATGATTATAATAATACATACTTGGTTTTGTTCTCATTGATACCAAGGAAGAAGCTAAGCATTAATTCACTCTCAGTTGAAAACTTTTGAATATTGTCAAATCCTTGTATTTACAAGTAGTAGTATTACCGTAACGAGAAAAAAGAACAATAGATCCAATTTTCAATTAAATGGTTCATATTTTTCTTCAACAATATATAAAAATAATAATAAAACATGCCAGCACAATAGAAATTAGCAACTGCATCACATTAGCGACGAATGAGTACTTTATCTTCATAGAAATTCGTTTACCTTGATTATTTAAAAAAATACTCATAATAATTCACATTGAAGCATGTTATTTTATTCATCTCGATGCCGTATATCGATTGATGTATGTTTTATCTCTGGACAATGATAAAGTCAAACAACAATTCAAGCTGAAGTGTTGATCATACTTCTCAACTTACCTCCTTGCTTATGTCATAATGAAGACCTTGACTAATATATACTTCAGGATCAGTTTTATTTTATAAATGGAGTGATTATCTAACAACATTACTAACAAGGGACCTTTTTTCAGTGTCACATGAAATGTGGAACAAGACTATGATCAATTGATTTGTATTAGTGAACAAGAAAATTCATAGGCGGGAAAAACCCTCGATCGTAACCGTTCCGTACTTATGGGTGGGAGATGGGGCACTGGCAACACAACACCTTGTGGATAATGAGACGAAATATGGAACGTGTTCGATGAAAATATGCATAGAAGTACAGTTGAACATACACTGCAATGTGACATTATTTACGACAATACTGACAAGTGAGGGCAGAGGCGTAGAATGTAACGACAGATAAGCAGGGCGGGTAAGAGTGGAGTATAGGTTAGGAAAAAAGTTCCATAGAAGGCATGAACACATACGAGCTGGACTTGAGGTGAATAGCATAGTAATATCTCATAGACATGGTCAAGTACATGGTTGGAGAGTAGAAAGGCAAGGGGGCAACGGCTCTCCACCTTCCTGAACTGATCTTTTAATGTATAGTGGTGTACTGGACTTTCTCTGCCTTGCCCTCCCCTTCCTGTCAGCATTTAAACGAGTCCCTGTCTCTGTAGCATCAAATCGCCAACACTAATCAATTAAGTCATACAAATATAGTCAGCCTAGAGTCGATAGTCACAAACGATAGTCAGCCTAGAGTCGATACTTTAGACGTTATCACAGCTACTATGTACGTGTGCACAATTGTGTTATTTATCTGCAGTATATTGTGCTTCTTTGGCGCTTTGCAGTGCATTCACACAGGGACGTATATTGTTGCCTCACTTTTATGTCATCATCATCATCATAATCAACTATTGTCGATCCACTCTAATACTTCTCCACAACCATATATCGTGGGCAGTCCATTATGTTGCACTACATTTCTTTGTACCGTATATTTTTATTCATACTTCTCGATCATTCTTGTTCATTTTCAGCGTATATTTCGAACAGGCATGTAGCAAGTCAGGACTTTATGAAGAGGGAGAATCCTAGCAATGTTGAGGGGATACATAAATAGTATCACGTGCGACAAAAATATGAAAATGAATGCCTACCTGTATACAACAGTCTATATACATCTGACTTTACCAGGGGAATGGGTCCGAACCCTACGGACAATCTCCTTCATAGTTCTTAGCCCTTTCTTCCATTTCTGCTTCATGGTGTCGACTACAGGCTGTCTATAGTTTGTGATTGATTACCTGATCATATATTATTACTGTATCATTCCCCTGACTTCTTGCTTCTCTGTCTTCCTCAATTATATGACCATTTTTACTTGTGCTTATCCGTCCCCCCCCCTTTGCCGTTACGTGCTACGCCTCTGCTCAAACTTATTAGAGTATTGTCGAATGCAATGTCACATTGTAGTATATGATTAACTGTGCTTCAAGGCGTATTTTCATCCATATTTCATCTCATTATCCACAAGATGTTGTGTAGCTAGTGCTCCTACTCCCTCCCCGTAAGTACGGAAAGGTTGTGATTGAGGGGTTTTCCCGACTATGGATTTTCTTGTTAACTAACACAAATCAATTGACCATAGTGTCATTCCACATTCGTGTGACACCAGAAAGAGGTACCTCGTAAGAAGAAACTTGTTTTTATTTATCCTCTTGAAAACTACTTCTGAGGAGGGGCCGCGGTGGCTCAGTCGTAGAGCGTTCACCTCTGGTGCATGGGGTCGCGGGTTCAAACCTTGCTGCTGCCAAGTAAACTTTGTGGTGGACAAGCACCGTGTGCGTTTGTTTCCTTGGGGTTCTCCCGTTTCCTCCCACTTTCATCATTCCAACATTTCATTCATTTTTAATCTTCACCGTTTTCTTTAGCCTAGCCGGCATAATCATGGGACGTAAAACTCAAAAATTTCATTTCATTTCATTTTACTTCTGAGGATCTACACTTGCACATATATTGTTCAGGCCAATGAAGCCCATTCGTTGTTATATGTTTCATATTTGGATTTTTTCCTTTCCGTTAAATATTAATAATATTGTTCAATTCCTAGTACTAATTCACTGATACTTTCATAAATACAGATTTTTCTTTGCTTTTAAATACTAAATAGTTAGGACTCTTAAGCTCCATTTTGTCATTATTCGAAATAGTCATTTTTCATTATTCAACTCACTTCATCATTACCTTATTACGTGAAACAGAATCTAAAAATGAAATCATATTTCTACATCTCAGAATCTAGAATAAGTGAATACAAATATATAGTAAAACATATAATTTCTTACTTTTACATCAAACGGTAGTAATTCTTACGATTGGTTATGAAAAGAAAGAGCATTTGAATTTTCTATGTGCAATGCATCGTTCTGTTAGAGAAACAATCTAGCTGGAATACTTTCCCGGCCGATATGCTATTCTTTCTTGTTAATTCCATTTAAAGTTTATATATTCCATATTATATATCTATTTCTGTTCAGTTGTGTTATTCTACAAATGATTCTATAAATTTATTGCTTTGAATATACATTTGTTTATTTATATAGTCATTTTTGTAATATATCTGCGTATATTGCATTTTAAACTATGTATTTTTCAACTTATTAAAATAGTGCATATTATGGAATTTTAACTGCCTACATATCGAAATTCTTATTACTCTGTAAACTTTTATCCATGGTTTCTAGTTTGAAAAAGATAAACAAACATATATGAAAATCAAGTTAACATAACCAACTGTTGCAAGATATTAAAGTAGTATATTGGTAACTGTTAGACGTGTGTTTGTCTGTGTGTCTGTGTGTTACTATTTAGGAGAAGAAATGATCTGATATTTAGCAGAATATATATTTTTGCACATATACTACATAAATATAGCAATAAAAAATTTGCTCCATCAAAATTAACAATTATTATTTGTAACTAACTATATATCTTTTAGCATTATAAAAGCTAGTTTTTTCAAGATTTTCTCGGAAACTATTCATCAAGATTTACCCATCCGTACGTAAATTACGTCTATTAAGTTTGATGTAATCTACCAACTCATATATGTCTTAACTTCGATAACTATTAGTTAAATAGCAAATGAAGTTTAAGAGTTAATTAGAATCTTGAGCTATGTTTCATTAACTATTACATGGTATCATCTTGCCAGCATCACAATGAAGAGTTTCATGAGAGTATACTTCAGTATCAGTCTCATCGTAATAGGTAACGTGGTTTTCGTTCGACATCAATTTATAGATTTACAAAACAATTTGTTCTTTTTTAATTTTCTCAAAAACTACGCATGTCTTCTAAATTAAATGGATTTTTAAGCACTAACTTGAATAATACGACACTACAGGACAATATTGAGGGGAAACCATGAAATAATATGAAACCTTAAATGTGGATTTTACCATTGTAACATAATAATGCTCATCTTAAAAATTCAAATAGCCTCCGCATTGCAGGTCCTGCAGGCCTGTTAGTTACCCACTGCTTGTAACTTTGTTTCTACTTGTTCCAAATACGTCATAGAGTAATTCGGGGGAAAGTGAACATAGTAAGCATGAAAGTGAAAAAATCTTACAAACAAATGGTAGCACAGCTGATTGACAATTGTATATGAATAGGACAGACCTTCTGCATTCTGAAAATAAAGTATGATTCATATCGTGTCTCCCACACGTGGGGGTGAAGTGAATGTACATATGGGGTGAACTGGTGAGAAGAAGTGTCCTTGACATAAGGTAAATAACAAGATATAAACTGCTAAATAATGAGTATATAGCTAATGAAGAACACTTACATGATGTACAGATGCATAAGCTATTGCTGTAGAAATGCTTAAGAAGCAAATAGACATACCAATCCGAGATAGTGTCCAAAAAGCCGTCTCGGGAGCATTGAGTTGTTTGACCTTACAAGAAAGGGAGCAATATTTTAGTTTACAGTAGGTCTTGAACCCAGGTTTCTCCTATGCGAGACTGTGGTTTGAAGGACAGATAAGAAATAGTTAGATGTAAGTATGTTCTTTTGTCCATATTGTATACATAGAATGATTAATGATACATGTAATGATTAACAGGACTATCCACATCACCCCAAAATATGTTAGTGACTTCACCCCAGCTCGTTGTCTTTTATTCAAAAACATGTTTTGTATCTTTATGTTCGCAATATATTGAGACATATCTATATACATGTGTACCTAATAATCGCCTCATGCTACTGTGGAAGTATTGCGTACAACTCGATTACTTCAGGAAAGAATTGCTCTAGTTTCTTACTCTTCCAATAGCAACAAAAGAGGCTACAAATCTACTCACCTTCCCTGTCGTCCATGCTCCTGTATTCAATAGTTCACTTCTTTCTTTTGTACACTACTTTCTTAGTCAACCCCAGACTCAATACTGGACATACAGAGGCTTCTTTGTAAGGTCAGCGCCGATCGTGCTTTGTTGCCACATATCATTAACCTTAACTCTATTCATTTCACTCCTATGGTCACTTCTCCCCGAATTACTCTATGATGACCGTAGTATTCGATATTAAGGTACTTTGCACGTGCATTATTACGTCCATCTGACTTGCGTTATTACTATTGCAGAATCCTCAAAAATATAGTTCTTTCTTAAAGTTGGTGATACTGTAACGTCCTTAGTTTGCAACATTGCATGTCAAGTATGATATTGTATGTTTTCTTTTTACATGTAGATTTGAAATTTGTAATAATCGGGCGCAATGCCGTAAAGATACAATTTTATGTTTGGTCAGTAACACTGTTAAGCTTGTGGTATCACAAAGTGTAGCAAAAATTGTCCCCCAGCCGATATTTGCATAGTACAAGGTTTCAACGTTTCTTGTTCATTAGTTTAGAAGTTAAAGTGCGTATCAAGTTAAATGATCCTCTTGTATATACTTGGAAAAAGATTACTATTCTATCAGGCCTTGTTTTCATTTTGTACTAAAACACAACAATACGCTGAGCAAGGCTATGTGATAATATGTAATGTGATTGTGTGTCTTGTTACATATTATCACATAGGCTTTCTCAGTGTATTGTTGTTTTGGAAAAAGATATTGCTATGATGAATCTGTTTTTGCTACTTTATTAGCATTTGAACGTAACATTTTAATTGTGTCAATTCAGTGTAAATTGAAATATGCAAGGATATGTTTCCCTTCTAGTCTTTTACGTAGTATGCCAAGACACACCAAATACTTAAATTCATTTTTAATAAAATAACATGATTACAAATATGTTTGGATAAATTATTAACAGCAAAATCTTCCGTTACGTTTGAAAACTATACAAAATAAAATATCTTCACTCTTCCAAAATTTAACTCTAATATGGCGTGACACAAATATTTCTTATAGTATGGGAATTTATTTACAACGAATTTCAAGTCTTTCTATTCTTTCTGCAAACGTAATTCTCTTTCCGTGTGTAGTCGAATGGACTTTGCAATTCCTTATATTTTAGTTTCTATCCTGCTCAAAATATTAATAAGCTACATTATTCAAACAGAACGAAACTATTAGAATTCTACAACACTCTTGGAATACACAATTTTCCCTGCACAAAGTATTTTAAAGTTTTCAATCAGGAGTAACCCTGAACGACTAAGAGAAGAAAGAAGCGAAACATGTAACTTTGGAAACAATGTGAAAGAGCAAGAATATATCGTTTGAAGAAATTGGAAATTTGCTTCTTAGTGGATACTTGCTTGTTCTCTACCTAAACTTTACATGATATTGAGTTTTCGTGAGCTGTTCAGAAATGCATATTGATTTTCTTACTAAAATTACTACAGGAAGAACTGACAAAAAGAAAAGAAAAACGAATAATATAAATGGTTTCTCTTGAATTCCATAATATTATTTATATTTTAGGTGTAGCAAAGGTCGATTTCTCTGTGTGTATCTTTTGCCATTGTTCATGTCTTACGTTGAATTTTTCTTTAATGGGAAGATCGTGTTTGCTGTATTATTATTATTATTGCTAGTTTATTTAGTTTTCAAAATTATTCTTTAATGTAAGATCTTCAAACATGATAGAAGCGTTCTAGAAGTTGAGTAGAAAGTCGCGAAGCCACGTCGGCTTCCACGACGATATTACATTTTGTCCTTAGAGGCAAAGAAGTGAGTCATTGCTGTTTCCTGCTGCTTTCTTTCAGTTTTACATCTTACGATTGTGCCGGCTAGACTAACGGAGGTGGTGGTAATGAGAAATAAATGAATAGAATGGTGGAATGAATAAAGTGGGAGGAATTTTGAGACCCCCGGGAAAAGCCAATCACACGGTGTTTGTCCGCCACAAAGTGTCCAACTGTTGTTGTTTGGTGAGATATCAGAAATTATTCAATGATCCGAAACAGGTAGTACTGTACAAATACAAGGTACGAACTATATATCGGATTTGGCATCAGCTCAATGTAAAGTTACTGATTTTTTTATTTCATTTTTCGATCCGAATTTGGTCTTGAGTTTTTGCGTTGCAGCAGAGTGTGCTTCCGGTTCATAAATGTAGGATACTTTTGGCGTGATGCAGCGTACATCCACTCCAACTGTTCGGAATAAAATTCATTGTTGCGGTACGCCTTTTAGAAACGAACACGAAGAGAATTAACTGTTTGTAGTTCCACCACATACACAGAGCATGACTTTATGCTAGAAAAGTCCTATTGGATGACTGGTTCTGGAAGTTTGCCCTTGCTCAACCACTGTTCTTACACATTTGAATTTCCCTAAACACTCAATTTTCGTCGCATGTAACAATTCGCTTGAGGAAACACACATGTTGGGGTTAAATCATGTTGCACAATGCGGCTCTTCCTGATGGTTTTCCCGAGTCCGTAGAAGTGGGCACATATATACCGAGTTGGTTTGACAATCATCTTGTGCTGAAGGATGGATAATTCTCAATGAAGTGTTCTATAATATCAGAATCGGTTACTCTGGAGCAGCCAGACCTTGGCTGATCTTCGACATTTTTACAACATGCAAGAAATTTCTAGAACAAACGAGTCTGTGTAATGATACTCACTGCATCTTTCTCTTGGGCATGGTAAATATTTTGAGTTACTGAACCACCCTTATGTCCAAGTTCGATCTTATACAGTAACAGTTCATGGATGAGACGTTGTTTAGCACTCATCGTCACTTCCGCTAAAAACTAGCTGAATATCCTGACAGAATAGCTACACACTGTCCTGAATATGCTGACTAACACAGCTGTCTACGTGTTCAATAGTACGTTTGTCACACTACCTCTTGGTCCAGTTTGATCTTCTGCTTACGGTGGATCATGGCTCATACATGCCAATGTTCTTTGGTTTGTAGAGGTTTTGCAAGACTTATGACTTTTCCTTGTATGTCAAAATCGAATTAACCCTACTTATTGCTTGGAGAGAAACTCAGATGTATATTTAGCATTTTGACACAGGTAAGTGTTACTATTACTAATATAATAAATAAAAATAATTATGGTGCACGGTGCTTCAGTGCTATAGCGTTCATCTCTGGTGCGACCAGTTCCAAAATGAAGTCCGAATGATAAAGGAAACGCGAACGTTATGAAAACTTAACTATCTTTATAGAAACTTTCATAAGCTGTGGATCCCGAAAGCGACTCGCAAAATATAGTTGCCATGCATAAAATTAAGTCACGGATAAAACAAATTCATACTAATTTTGTACTCAAATATGTTCCTACCTGCCACAAGGTTCATGTCTTGTCGTAAAAAAAAAAAATAAGTTTTATCACTATAGGGCTCAACATAAACGTCGAGTTGACAAGGTTATTGACGTTATTATAATCAAACTCTTACCCAGGGATGGATTCAGGGGGTAGCCCGGGGAGAATCTCCCGCCCCCCGAAGAAAATTCATTCCCCCCCGGAGAAACAAAAAATTTCAGTCACAAAATGTAGAAATTACTTCACCCAATTATTTGTTTTTCTTTCCGTGCACGTGCACACGAAATCCGATCTCTCAATATACATATAAATGACGCAGACCCATTCTATATAAATATTGAACATGTAACATCTAAGATAGGATATCAAATAGTCAATAAAACTTGTATTTCTTAATGCTATGACCGAGTTTGGCAGAACATGAAATTATCAACTGTTGAAGATATGTTTGTATTTTAGTAGGTGCTATACTCTCGCCCTATATTATATATTAGTAGGTAGCACTAGCATAGATTGAGATAAGAAAGGAAAGACAGGGATGATCTTTCGATCATTTCGTATGATCTTCGTTGTCAGCAGATTTCAGTTCTTAAAAATGTACAGTTCTTGCATTATTTGAAATAGAGCGCCTAAATCCCATTTCTCGCATCGGAAGTAACAGACGTAAATGTGTTTTACGATTGTTAAAGTAAACACACCTTTCTGTAATTAAAATTAAGTCAGTTAAAGGGTAAGATTCAGAGGGCGTCATTTAGAGGGATCAGGGAGGAACAGTTATCCCTCCTGGGTTAGAGATTTATATAGAATTTATCAATATAATAATAGTATATAAGTGAAAGATTGCTACTGAAGGTGATGAAGATCCTGCTCATTGCCGTACCATGAGGTAGGGGCAAGCGGGGCGACGGCCTGGGCACTGAAGTAAGGGGCGCAAACTTAGGGAGGGAAAAAGATAAAAAAGAAGGAAAGATAAAAAGAGGAATGAAACACATGTGCGCATGTGAGCATGTGCACATATATAAAATGAAAGGAAAAAATTAATAAAAAGTGCTTAAAATCAAGGAAAAGCAGGGTTTACTTTTTAAAATTTTCTCACCTTTCGCGGCTGGTTTGTCGACCTCACTCATATATATGGGGTGCCGTCGTATACTCTCGCGCCAAGCGCTGATTTTCCATGACACGGCACTACTCCTACTGAAGATTTCGTAAACTAAAGTATTGATGTGTATGCAGTGGAGAAACCAAGGCTAATATGCTTGATTTAGAATCAGAAGTGTGAGAAAGAATGATAACTTTTTGTTAAGATATTCCTATGTATGTTTGTTTTAGGACAAAAAAATATTTGAGTTAATTTAAATCTTTTTAGAAACTTCTGCATTAGTAACAAACAGTAACTACTGAATATAGGAAATAACAAAAATAGCTACTGTAAATAGCAGTTAAAGTTTAGTCTAAAATATTTTTGCCAGTCTTTATTTAATGTTTTAGATAAAATTAAACGATTGTTTTTTTTAATTATAATTTCATATTGAATATTTATAAGCAATTAGTCTCAATATTAGGTAAGATGTGCATGTGAATGGAATTGTTAAATATGCTGCTTTCTTGCAAAAATACAGAAAAATACTCCCCCCCGAGGAGTTTACATTCCTCCCCGGGTGAAAATGTCTGAATTCAACACTGCTCTTACCTCGTTCACAGACATTCAATGAGTTTTTGTTGACCATTATAAGCAGCTGTATACTAAACATGAAGTGCATGACTCCTGAGCAGATTACTTGAATATGCAACTTCCAGTGTTATCACAGGCCAAGAGTAAGTGCTTAATTGAGTCCATCGCAGAAGCTGAAATTCTAAATATGCTTACCTAATTTAACACTGTCTCCACATCTGTAAATGAATGATTAACATATGCCTCCTATCATAAGTATTGACACATTGTTGACGTTGAATTATGTGGACTGTAAATACAAATCGTTTACTTTTGTGATAAGAGGCCGAAATTTGAAACCTCTAGCATCCTTTTGCTGGTTTACAATCTTATTATCATTCAAATGTAATAATCGTTTTAGTTTCAAACATTGATTTTGTGGCATAGCATTTTGTCACTGTGATAACACCTAAGTCTTCCTCCTCACTCCAATATTGTTTTTCACGTGGAAATTTGTAGTAGTCACTGAGTAAAAGAATTCCTATTACCACCTTTAGTTCATCGCTGTACAAATGAAAATGATTGTCATTCTTTATCTCCTACCATACTGATCTCTTTCCTTCATATAAAGGGTGTTCCAAAACAGCACCGGCAACATTTGGGAGGTGGTTCCTGGCCCCAAAAATAAGACAAAATGTATAGACCAATCTAGGTGCATAAACGCTTCCTTTTGGAGTTATAGGCTGCTGAAAACATGCAAAGTTGAACTTTAAAGATCCATACTATAGCTCCAACACTATAGTAGTCGGGTCAAGACTTCACTTAGGAACTAGTATGTGTCCTATCCAAATATCCATGTTTCAGAATCCTAAGGTACTTCCGCAGCAATTTTTATAGACGTAGTTCGTGAGTACTTCAAATGATATGCCCGTAGCTGACCTCCCTGTATAAAAATTGTTGCGTGAATACCTAGGATTCTGTAACATGTATTTTTGAATAGCGCACGTATTAGTTCCTAAGTAAAGCCTTGACAGGACTGCGGCAGGTCCCATAGGTTTTGAGATATGGAAGTTAAAAGTTCAAATTTTCATGTTTTCGGTAGCCTAAAACTGAAAGGAAGCATTTCTGCACCCAGGTTGGTGTATACCTTTTGTCTTATCTTTGTGTGAGAAATTGCCTCCAGAACGTTGACGGTGTTGTTCTGAAATACCCAGTTTATTCAACTATGTCACTGCTCAAAAAACAATGGAATATCTCTGTAAGTAGTTTGTCCTTAATATTGGGCTCCAGTTCATTTAAGTTTTTGTCAGCTTGAACATCAACTTGGGGAAGCTTTGTGTATGATGCATCCATTTTTCTCCAAATTACAACAATATTATTCAGCAACTTTCTACCACTTATTTCTTTACCCATAAGTGTTGCAAGTATACTTGACGAGATTGTGCTAGAAGTTGCTTCATATAGAGTTTTCTTTATTAAGAGCTTTCACAAACTCATACGTTTGTGTTCATTACCTCCTTCCCTTTATCAGTGAATTTATTTGGATCAGGAGGGAAAACAACAACATTTACGCTATTAACAGTATCAGGGAAATTGATATCGTTCAATACATTAGCAATTTCTTGTATTAATAGATCTTTTGAGCTGATCATTTTTGAAGGCTTTTGATATAAGTTCTCATTATATGGAAACTATAGCCACTAAAACTTTAGATACTGTAAACTGCATTCAGTTGAGGACAACAATAACAGATGTTTCTAATTGTTTAAAAAATATATAATATCCGAAAGAAGGCAGATGAATTAAAGACGTCGGTCTATCTATATACAGTAGAAACTCTATTAACCGTCACTCTCTGTTATCCGTCACTGTTCCGGACAGTACTGTACTTTAAATGTGCCGTAATTGACGCCGTGCGCCGTGAAGCACGGAATAAAGTGTAAGCGAAATGGACTGAAATAGTCATGCGTCACTTCCGGTCATGCTAGTTTCCACACAAAAACTTGGTACTGCACTGAAACCCTTATGGAGAAAAGCATGGACTTGAAACACTCAAGATACCAGAAATTAAATTCCAAACGTTATGAATTATTTTCAAGACGAATACGGTTTACTCTGGTCCTGTTCAATCATTATAAGTTGTAATGGATATTTATAAAAATTCATTTTAAAAAAAGGAGATGTTGCTTGATTTCCGCTTTTTCAAACGCCGGTCCGATTTGCGGCAGCATTACTCTGGTGCATTACTATGTGGAGCGGGATTGCCCTTGGAACAAGCGGAGAGCGAGACATCATCTCCAACAGGATTAGCTAATACAGGTATACAATGGAATAAGAGATATAAAAGTTAGTAAACTGGAGGTTTGTGTCTAAGATTTTCTTAAGAGAATTTGCTCATTAGATACGCTTCCATAAATGTCTAGTAAAATTGAAAATTCTTTCTTTAAATTAAAGTTTAATTTTCTCTGACGTCATGACTATTTTTAGTCCATAGTTATTGAACGCGACTGTCCATTGTTATTAAACGCGGAAAATCCCCACCCGCACCCTTTCGTAAGCACCGCCCCACTCCTACTGTTTTGGTAACTCAATCAGTTATTGGACGTAAAACTCAAAACTCAATCAGTTATTGTCAGTTTCACTGGACACCTTGAGTTGGCACGCAGATTTAGTGTGTACAGTACGAGTACTGTTACAAAGCATACAGAGTGTACATACTCCTTATCAACTTACTGTTGATTGTTATGCTTGGAAGATGGCTGGAAAGCGAAAACGAGTCGTGTTAGAACTTGACCAAAAACTCGAAATTATTAAACGTTTGAGGAAGGGCGAAACTGCAACAAGTATCGCGCTGATTTATGGTGTTGGTAGAACGACCGTCAATGACTCAAAACGGGATGTCGAAAAGATTGAGCAGCATGTGTCAAAATTGCAGAGTACTGATGGAGATGTAAAAACTCGTAAAATTATGAAGCCTGCTAGATATGAAGAATTCGACTGCTGTGTATCAGTGGTTTATTCAAGTTCGAAGTCACGGAATCCCAATTTCAGGGCCAATTATAATAACAAAAGCAATAGAACTTAATACAAAGTTAGATGGGGATCCTAACTTTAAAGCTAGCATGGGTTGGCTTGATAAATTTAAGTTTCGTCACGGACTGGACATAAGTGGCGAGAAACTTAGTTCAAACAGCGCAGTCATAGAAGACTTCAGAGAAGAGTTTCAGGCAAAAATTACTGCTCTTAAACTTGTGAGAAAACAAGTGTACCGGTACAACTGCGACGAAACCGGGCTCAACTGGAAAGCTTTGCCGCAAAAGACATTGGCATCACTTTCAGAAAAGACAGCACCAGGCTTTAAGGTCCAGAAAGATCGCATCACTGCAATGGTCTGTGCGAATGCAACTGGCAAGCATAGGTTACCCTTAGCAGTGATTGGTAAATTAAAAAAAAGAAAACACGCGCATTTAAAAACTTAAATATGAATGCTCTTCCTGTGAACTATTATTCACAAAAAAACGCTTGGATGGACCAAACCATTTTTGCGGAATAGTTTCACAAAGTATTTGTACCGCAAGTTAGAGCTCATCTCGCCTGCCGCAGGAAGCACTTCTCATTATGGACAACGCTCCATCACATCCCTTTGATGAACTTAAAAGTGACGATGGTAAAATAACGTGTCTCTTCCTTCCAGTCAACACAACTCCCCTCATTCAACCTATCGAGCAGGGGATCATTGAAAACATGAAACGTCGGTACAGAAGAAGTTTCATTGAAAGTTTGCTGTCATCTGATGATGCAACGACAGTTAAGGAATTTTGGAAAACCTACAACATTAAAGATGCTATATTTAATCTTCCCAGTGCGTGGGGGATCTTAAAGATTCAAGACTGAAAAATGGGTGGAATAAGCTTTGGCCTGAACTTGAAGCTGAACCTGAACCTGAACTTCCAACTGATGATACGGTTAGTGTTAGGGAAATTGTGCAATTTTGCAATAACGGATTGGACAGTGAAACTTTAACGACAGAAGAAATAACAAGAATGCAGTAAAATGGATGGAGGTTTTCAACTTTTCAGTGACGACGAAATTATATGTAATGTTCTGCAGGCCAATGACGAAGCTGACGACGGGGATGAAGAACCTGAAACTGAGCAACGACCAACCACTTGCCACTCCGAAGCCGAAAAAAATGTTAACAAAGTGCATCGACTGGTTTGGGGGACAAGAGGAAGCGAATGCCACGCAGATACTTCTTCTTAGAAAAATACGCAACATTGCCGCACAAAAAGCTCGGCGTTCGAAGAAGCAGAAGAAGATGACATATTATTTTTAAATGTGTGGTTATTTCACTACCAGTTGTATGTATGTACAGTACAGTAATTTAAATACAGTATAAACATGTATTATTCACTTGTATAAGGTTATTTATTTCTTTCAGAACTTATTAAATCTACTTACTGTAGAGGTTTATAACGATATTTCTGTAATCCGTCTATTCGCTTAACCGTCATGGTCCCGGTCCCGAGGGTGACGGTTAATCGAGTTTCTACTGTATTCGCTTTTGTTACTTGGTAGTATATTGATTTGGACATCGTCATCTCAATATGACAGTAATATTTCAACATCTATAGCATTTAAAATTATAACAAAACAAAAATAACTTTTCTATATAGTTTGATTGCCGCATACTTATTGTACCCTAATACATATAAACCAAACTCATTGTTTGAAATAAAAATAAAAAATAACGTTTTTAACAGCTTACTCAAATGAAGTGCGTCTGTCTTTTACAAAGGGAATGGAAACATATATCAAGAAGATTATAGTACATTAAAACAGGTCTCCAATTGGTAGCTGTAATTAGGAGAATCAACCAAACTTAGTCTTCTTTGTTATAAAAATAAAATATTATATGTTCTACAAGTAGGACGCTGGATCCAAATGGGCTGGGCTAAATACCTCAACATCGACTTGTATCCTACTCATCGCTGTCATATTCAACGTTAGGTTTGCTCTCTTGCTTATGGTTTACTGCAAATACGACGAAAATCGTGAATTCTAGAGCATCTAGTTGATAATACTAAACCTCGGCTGTAGAAGGTGATAACCCACATATCATAAAAATTTTAGTTCTGTGAATGAACAAGACAACAAGCCCCTTCTCCCTCTGTTAAAGGTGAAACATTTTTGCTTTCAGAAAACTGTCAAAAACAAAGTACTCATTCCGATTAAAGAATCATTAATGAAATATATTTATGAAATATGAACAAAAGCGTGTGATTTGTTTGTAATAAAATTGAAGGAGAAAACTCTTCACAAAGAATAAATTACCTCTCATGGACTTTTTTCTAGAACAAACAAATTAAATGTGCTAGAAAAAAGAAAATGTAATGGTATTAATTAGAGGGGTAGTTATTTAATGTGAACAATATTACCAGCGTCATTTTTTAATATAATCCGAGCAAAACTATACACCCTGTAGAATTGTCTAGAACAAATGTTATACATTATCATATTATTAATGAAATATATATTTATGAAATAAACAACATCGTCTGATTCTGTTTCCAGAAATTTTTCCGAAAAGTACTCACCGATAATAAACTATCGCTTGTACATTTCCCAGAAAAATTACTTACGGCGCAGAATAGAGTTTTAATGCAAAATTAGTATATGAAATACAAAGAAAATCGTTAGTGCCGTTTTCGAGAAAATAGTATAATATTTATTTTCACCGTAAATATTCTTCTTTATGTTAGGGTAGAAAGAAAATTCGTGAAACTTTCCTATACATCATTCAGCGTAAGCTCTAAACTCCGATAAACAAAATATTCGTATCCTTCCGCTTGTCACAAATACGATTGGCTAGTGATGTATCTCTCCCACTCCCCACGGGGAGGAGCAAATTATGCACGTGCATTTTGACAATACTGTCTCGTGTTGTCCAGATACTTACAGCAGCAGCAGCAGAAAAGAAAGAAGAGAAACTCGAAAGATTAAAAGAAAAAAATAAAAAATAAAGGATTTGAATTTCGCTCGTAAACAATTGTTGCTTAGTGAGTAACGGTTTGCCTTCTTGGTGTTTCACCAACACTAGCGGAACTGGGATTCATGCCAGTCATCTTTCAGATTTTAAAAGCAGAACACCCATCCACAGTTGAGTTGGCGCTATAATTACTGCGCATGCTTAGTGTTTATTTCTATTGTTTCGTTAGCCACACTCGATTGCAGTATTATTAGGTAATCCGTATTATATTTTTGTCATTTATAATAATATAGCAGTTTAATATGAAGCTTCATAGTAAAAGTAATATTGCAATCACATGAATTATTTTGCGGAGGAGTACAAGCGTCGGTAGGACAACAGCAAATCAGCGAGATTTAGTTTCACGTGGGTTTGTTTATCGCAGTTTAGAGCTTACGCCGAATATAATATAGATAAAGGAAAAATAAATGTTTCCTAAACTTTTTTCGAGGATTCTTATATAATATAATTTCGAGACGAGTGAATATGTTAGATTGGAACGGACGAATGGCTATTAAAAATCACTTTCTCGGTATATACAGGACACAAAACGTGTATCCGTTAAAATAAGGAATTCGATTTTTTTCATGATCATGTACTTCCTTTTCTCTTCACACTGTTTTGTCAGTCATAAAAGACTGAGTTAGCGGCCATCAGCTCTTGCAACCTAGTTTTCGCAGAAGTCACATTTGATTTAGCGTCACAATAACTTATGTAAAAAAGAATCCATGAATTGGTAAGGATTTAGAATGATCGTTAATATAATAATAATAATAATAATAATAATAATAATAATAATAATAATAATAATAATAATAATAATAATAATAATAATAATAATAATAATAATAATGAGAAGAAAAAGAAGAAAGTAATACTAGAATTGCAATATCAATAATGTAAACAGAAAACTTTGATGGAAAAAATTAATTAACATGACGGAAGTTTAACCCGTGTCTGGTGCTTAGTAGTTTCCTGGTATATTACTATCATACATGTTCCTCGGTGTAAAGATGGCAAATTAAAGTACTAGATAATACGTTTGCTAAGCATAATATACTCTAAAATAACTCGATTCCCAACAAGTATTCCTGAACGTTTTGATACAATTGTAATAATTACTAAATGACAACTGCCATTCTTTTCTTCTTTCTAGGCTGTGGAATCAACAAAAAACCTCAGTATTAACTTGAGGTACGTTTCGAAACATTTCCCTTATTGAAAAACGTTTATTTGAACCGTTTCTGAGTTGCAGGAGGAAATGCTGTTTAACTCAACTAATGATTGTCTCCTCATACAGGCCTTAGTATCTGGGTCAATCTTACGTGAAAGGTTTTCAATTAGCTAACAGCCTTTTTCTGCAATATCAAGTAAGTAATCGTCATTTAAAAGTGTTTACCTCATCAGTTTCCTATCTAGGCGGCCTGGATTAAAATCCACAGGTCCGAAACGTTTTTACGTGCTACTTCAATTTCAATTTTAATATTCTGAGTGATATGCAAGTTCTTATCCTGTGCAGAAAGAAAGATATGTTTTAATGACAATAATAAGGAGAATTGGAGTATGTCTATTAATGGAGACCAATATTTACAAATTTATTTCTTTCAATTATTCCATATTTAAAACTTTTAGTTAATTTCAACTATTTTATAACTCACGTACGATTAGTGTCTTTTTAAAATTTCTTCTCGCATACAGATTGTAGTTTAATAATGCAATATGCCCACAATGAATTATATTATGATATATGGCACTCAGTGGACAGAACCTCCAAACAATAGATATTAATATCAAAATGTACAATTTTCTTTATGCATCAAATGTACATCAAGATCCTATCTCAGTGCTTCACAGGCTAACCAACTGTCGTCTGCTCCTTAAAATGTTAGGTGTAAATAGAGTTCCATCTCTCCAGACGTTTGTGATAGCACCAAAAGTACTGGACCAGATCTACTGGAGTTATATCAGTCAGCTGGGAGATGCTTTTGCTGTTGACTGTACAATATTCAATTATAGGCAGGCCCTCAACCAGAGGGGTCCTGGCCCCCTGAACTTTTCGTTGCCCCTCCAGGCCTTAACACAAAATGCTATTATTAATACAAAAAACACAATTTAGCAATTTGTAAGAGAACTTTTAATGACTTGGCCTCCTCTAACATATTCTTGGCCCCCTAAATCTCTGTGCCTGATTGCGGGCCTGATTATAGATGATACAAGAACTTTAAAGAAAATACTAAGAGATTTGATATTTCAAATTTAAGCAAATCTATACAGAATACTCATCATTCTCATAGCGCTCTTCATAGTAGCAGAGACATGATTAGCGAAAATAAGTTTCTCATCAAACAACACTCCGTGAACTTTATGAATATCAACTATCAACAGGATGTTATTAATACAGTACACGTTGTTAATTTTATTTTCCTTCAAAAAATACTCAGAGTAGAATATGTTTTTAGGGTTTAGTTTCAATTTTCACGTCACATACAAGTCAAAGAGTTTAGTAAGAGTTTTAGAAGCCATAATGTATAATCTTAGCAAGACATTTCTTGAGAAAGCTTACAATCATCATCAATAGAAAGAAAATACGTACAAGGTAAATAAATATACGACAGCAGATCTCCCATATGAAGAGGATGCCGTATTATTCTTTTCTAGGTGGCGTATTGTTTTTTTCGATCCGAATGTTGGCATTTCCTTGCGAGAAAGCAGTTCACAGTGTAAGAATCTTTCGCGACTTGTCGGCTGACACGCGGATTGAAAAGCCTGTGTTACTAAACGCACCATTCGCTCTACTGTTTGGGTATGGCAGGGAAACGCAGTTATTTCTTCTCCGAGCAGTTGCACTAATCGCTAGTGCAGCATTTCAAGATGCAGGAGTCATTTCAATGGAGAGCAAAGACTTTGTTATTGATAAAAGTTGGGCCAGGAGGGAAAACAAACATTCAGCGCAGGTATTCAAGAAAATGACAGCATAGCTGGAAAATGTGTTAGAATACTTTGATGGAAGAAAAGACCAGACCCTAACGCAGGCGATAAAAGGAAAAGGCATCGACGGCAAATCGAAGAACAACACTTAACAATAGTTTAAGAACCAGGTTCAATAAATTTGGGCCACGTCGCACTGTGGTCGTAAACTGAAGAAAAGCGGTCAAAAATCGATTTTGTCAACTTCTCCTATGAAATCGGTATTGATATTTGATTATAAGAATAGCTCCTGCTTCCAAATGAACAAAACCGTTGGATGAACAATGATACGGATACACCTGTTGATTTTGATGGTTTTCAATAAAGAAAGCTCCGAATAATAATTGATCCATTTTTAAAAAATCCATTGAGGAAACGGACTGTCCCATTCTAAATTTAGCTTCCAAATTTCTTTCAATTAGATTTTCGCAATAATTTTAGAGGCATCAAACTTAATGTAGAGAAATCAAACCTAATGGATCGAACATCTTTGGACCTTCTGATAAAATATTGCGCTTAGTTACAATTAACTTAACTGATACAAGATTGACATTATACGAAAATACAAAATTTGATGGATACCACAGATTTCCTACTGTTTTCACTGAATTACTACTGTCAAAATCTAAACTACTTGTCACTTGTTTCGAATGAGAGGGTACGGAGTCCAAAACTTTGGGACTGTTGGATGTCCATTTTTTCAGTTCAAAACTTTCTTTCCTCAACAATGCACTGAGTTGTTTTGTAACAGAATTGCTTCACTAACTGAATTGGCACCACTTATTAAATCATCAACAAAAAGTCTTGCATTACTATAACCACTGCAATAGGAGATGATTCTTCTTCATATTTCGTTAATTCTTGCAAGCTTTTCACTGCTAAATGCGGTGCAGAAGCTGTACCGTAAGTTACCGTCATGAGTCTGTAATCCTTGATCGGAAGATTAGGATGTTCACGCCACACAGTTCGATGGAAGTCTCTATGTTCTGGTTAGTTTCTCACCGGTCAATACATTTTCTCAATATCAGCAGTCAATGCCACATTGTGTTGTCTAAAACGCACAATTAACAATTAAGTTATACTAAAACCTAGGTCCGACAAATAGCTTATCATTCAATGACACATTAGATGAAGTTTTACAACTACTATCAAAAACTACTGTCAGATTTGTTGTAGAAATGGAATCGTTTAGTACTGCATGATGTGGTAAGTAACACACTTCACTTTTTGGTTTCAGCATTTCACCTTCTGGAATCTCCACATGCTCCAGTACCTCATACTCATTCATAAAATCTACATGACGCATTTTAGGCCGCTTTTTCAACCGCCCTTCTACTTGATTAAGATGTTTTACTACCATTTCACGTGACTCACCAAGTCTTGCACATTTGTCACAAAAGGGTAGCTGCACATGAAATCTACTTGTTTCATCTCTTTGATGGGTCTTCTCGAAATAAATTTTAGACTGTTTTTCTTCTGACAACATTAAATTTTGTGCCAGTTATAGACTGCACGCACATTAACAGACTACCATTATACACAGTTTCAACAAATACTACTCGACTTGCTTCTTCTTCTTCTACAGCTAACTAAGCAAACAACTTTCAACAAAACTAAGCAATTTAAATAAACAAGTTAGAACTAAACAATACTTCTCAATCCATTCTATGATTAATTGTTTCAGGTTTAGTTCATTTTGAGACTTGATTCATTTAAAGACGAAGAAAATGGTTTGAAAGTTACGCTGATGATCATAAGTAGCAGATGCATTTTATGCAACCAGTTAATTATAAGCAATGCACGTCTGCAACTTATAATTTAATATAGGACCACAGTGGGAAGCCCAGGCAAACTTCACAAGAAAATTCCATAAACCGTGTCGTCCTGCTTTATCCATCGGAGTTCGTATTGCTGCAGTTCTAGCTTCGGTTCTGCCTGTATTCTGGGGCTTCCGGTTCATTTAGAATCTTTCGGTCTACCTTGTTTATAACTTCACCATTAACTGTATGATACCGGTAAAAGTAGTATAATCCAGTGGCAGTAATCTTGTATGTGAAATCCGGATGTACCTCATAAGATAATTTTTGGCAACAGTTAGTCAATATATAGTAATTATGACTAATGTAAATTAATATGACTAATTATGAATGTAAATTAATAAATGAAGGGTACATGGTAATAACGATCTAAGTCCATTTTTTTTTTGCGAATTTAAGCTGTTATTACCGTTTTATACAACGAATAGTGGTCTTACATATAGTAAACTGTGTATTTCGAAAACGTGACCAATTTCACTGGAATTTAGCTTTGGAAGATTCGTGTACTTTGGAAAAACGATCAAAGTCCACATGTCCATCGGAAAAACGATCGAAGTCCTTAGTTCCATAGTCTCACTGATTCAATGCGAAGACGAGCTGAGTTCGTATGTCTGTACGTTTCGTTGTATGCTTCTATGTTTGTTACCATAACAATATCAGTACATAATATTAGTACACCTTTGTTATGTCTATCTAGAAAAGATAGTGAAAAAGAGCCTACATGATGATGATGGCATTTCGGTAGGAGGTAGAATGATTAGACGCATAAGATTTGCAGACGATATGGCGCTTGTTGCAGAATCTGAAAAGAAAATCAATAAAATGTTAGAAAAAATGAGAAAGGGCTTTGAAGAATATGGGATGAAAATAAATGTTAGAAAGACAAAAGCCATGGTGATTGGAACGAAGGGGTCTGTGTCAAATATAAAAGTAGGAGGGGAGAAAATAGAACAAGTGAATAGTTTTCGATACCTGGGTAGTATTCTTAGTAATGACATGAAATGCGAAAGTAAAATAAAATCAAGGATAGGAATGGCGAAAGAAGCCTTTAAGAGGAAGAAAAGTCTGTTTTGTGGGACTTTGAATAAAGAGTTGAGAAAAAGACATTAAATGCTTCGTGTGGAGTGTTGTACTGTATGGGGCGGAAACGTGGACATTACGTAAAGGTGACGAAAAGCGAATGGAAGCCTTCGAAATGTGGGTGTGGAGAAGAATGGAAAGAATTAGTTGGATAGAGCGGAAAACGAATGAGAGAGTGTTAGAAATGGTGGGTGAGAAAAGAACACTTCTAGATATTATTAGGAAGAGGAAGAGAAACTGGTTGGGACATTGCCTAAGAAGAGATTGTATCATGAGGGACATCCTAGAGGGTATGGTGGTGGGAAAGAGAGGGAGGGGGCGAAGGAGACTACAATTAATGGATGATATAAAAACAGAAAGATCATACGCGAAGACGAAAAGGTTAGCGGAGGACCGTGGAGCATGGAAGCTTCTCAGCTGCGGCAAGTGACCTGCCAATAAAGGCAGAATACCTATGATGATGATGATGATGATTTGTTATGCCAACTGATTCCTGTTCTGATAGCGTATAACATCGAGTGCTGTGCTTTGCAATGGACAAGTCTAGTTTAGAGGAACAGTTTGCACAGAAAGCTGGGCTCAGTGGGAAGAAAAGAAACGGAAATAGGTGAGTTTCGGATGCATCAAAACGGGTTCATGTCATGAGTCACATTACTGGAGATGATTGCATGAAGTTAGATTATGAAGTCCGGATGAAGTTTTTTCCACGTTGTTTCATTACTGCATGCAAGTCACTGTGAGTGACTTGCAAATATTCTGGATTCCTGCCCAAGACAGAATTAGAACTACACAATATTCCTATTGTTTTACTTTCTGGTCCCCACAACGGAATCGTTTCAGAGCATTTAAATTATATTTCCAGTAAGGGACTATTCATATTTAGAATGTAACAAAAACATACGCGGTTCAAACGTGAAACACCTAATGACTGGCGTGAGGTCATTGAACACGCACGGTAAAAAGCAGAACCTTTCATTGTGATAGACTGTAAGCCGAAAGTTTTCTGTCCATGGAAAACATATTTTGGCAAGACATACAAGTAAAAATGTCCTTTTCCACAAAGGACAATCTTAAAATTCCTTGTGATGAGGATGGATACACTGATTCAACTTTAAAAGTCATACTTTGGTCTATATAAAAGATACAAAATCATAGAAACCTCTCAACTTCGAGAACTGAAAGCAGATCTATTGCCTCCGATAAAACAGGGACAGCAGATTGGAATTTTCCGAACAAAATATGAATACTTGCAATTGTTGAAGCAATTCAGTGGGCCAGAAGCACAACAGTACTTCAGTTCACTGAGAATACTTGAAAATGAGATGGGCGAAGACAGTGAGTAAGTTTCAGTAAAGATCCCCCCCATCCACAAACAGGAGACAGTGAAATATATCTATGCATGTATTGTGTATTCAGGAAAGGTTCTGTATTTTAGTTCTGAAATTGTAAATTTTATTTGTAACAGTTAATCATTGTAATCTAAATGACTGTAGGTTCCAATAAAATTGTGTATTGCTTACGAACAGAGAAAGAGATGTAATAATTCTCGAGAAGAAATTGAAAATGGTCCTTACACTTTTACTAATAATGGTCTAATTAATGTTCGCTTTTTCTTACAAAGTTTAAAAATTGACTTAGATCGTTATTCCTTTGTAGCTTTCATATATAATAAAATATTTTCAATAATTATTAGGAGTGCTAATACGCAATGCTTTATTTAATAGCTAAATGTGTACTTAAAGTGGAAAAATACTAGTATGGTTTTGTATATACGATGGTCAGTCAAAAATTTTAGCAATCCCTCTCAGACAGAGTAAGGAACATAGAAGTACGCAATCGTGGTATGAAGAAGAACTTCGGACTTCAGCTGACAATTCTGTCAGTTAGACGTAAAGCTTAGTCAATTGCTGAAACATCACAGTTCAAACAATGGAGGAATATCCCAAATTCATATTCTAATGGAACCACAAATATTAACATTCCTGCAGTAAATAGTATGTTCCCAGTAATATTACGTTAAAGAAAGTCAAACTGTACGACATTATTGTCTGTTTGACAATAGCCATGGAAGTTTTTCGACGTACTTAATCAAAGAAATGATAATTAAAATGTGATATTGACTTAATGATATAAGAGAATGAACATCATGAAGGTAGAAGAAACATTTGCCCTTCATATGATTCTATCCAAAGATTTCAAGTCGAGATGTGTAATGCGAAATCTAATATGAGGTATCAAATACCTACTACTTGCAGCTATTTTCTTAATGAAGTGCACAACCAGCACTCTCCGGATCTCTCTCCGAACTACTTTTGGCTGTTTCGTACTATGAAAATGGAACCTTTTGCTTAGAAATTATGAATAAAACAAAATAAAATACGGTTGTTAAATTTCAGATGATTCTATAAGAAGCCTTGAACGAAAGCTCACAGCAATACCAGTATTAATTGAGGAAAGGTACCGGTATTCAATAGTTCTAGTTAGAATGTGACTAAGTAAAAGTTGTTACATATTTTACTATACCATAGTTCCGGACTTTTTTACTAGCTTAGTAGAACCATACAACTTTAGGTTTAAATTTAAGCATTAATAATTGTTACAAGGTCCAATCTTTTCATATTTTCCTAATCATTTAGAATGCTTTCTTAATTAACTAAGCAATGTAGAAATTACAGTGTACACATTTTGGAAATATATTTTCATTCCTTATATAACAACAGCCCATATTTTTCCTTAGTAAGCAAATTCTCTCATCTACTCTCTAAGTGAAAAGACTACCATTCTTTCATTTTTCTCTCTGTTGGTATCTGTTGGTGTGGATGTGTGTGTCTTTCTATATTCGGTAAGATTTTGAAAGATTGCCACGGCAATATATTTTCCCTGCCTTGGGAGATTCTTCGTTTCCGCTTAGATTGTCAAAAGAGAAACTTCAGACGAGGAGGTGTTAGTGAGTGCTTTACTTTTCCATTCTCGCTTTTCTTATGTCTTCTTCATCCTTTCAGGAAACGAAAACTACTTTTTCTCATTGAAGTTTTTCTTCATACTTTTTCTTGTTATTCTTAATTCCATCTATTTCTATATTTTTTAAAAATTTTTCCTCATCAATTCCTATAGTCTTACAACTTCACTAAAACGCACGTTTCGCTTCTTCAATTGAATTTAGATATTAATGAAGATCATGTTGATAAACAGAAGCTGAGATTGTGCTTATCATATGGTATGCTTATGCCCTGTTACTTTATTACCGTGATTAGTAAATTTTAAAGAGTGCTATTTTCTAAAAGTTCTGAATTCGTATAAATAAAATGCTAATTTAAAAAATAGCGAACCTTAACCCTTAAATTATCTATAAATTTTAGGTTGTGTTTAACTTTTCCAGCTTTTGGCAGCTCGATTAGTCGGTTTAGTTTTAGGAATTACTTGGCTTGAAAATTAGACACTATACTATATTTAGTGATTCTAAATCTCCTCGCACTATTCGCACTGTGCTCTCGTTAAACGTTACCACTGAGTCGTATAATATCATTAACAATTATAAATACACGTTTCCTTTTATCTCCATTGATCCATCGTCTTTATGAAGATTAAAACGAGTATCACACATATCCTTCTCTCCATGAATGGTCAGGATCTTGCAAAGCAAGACTTTTAGCAAGACTAGTGCACTATGGTTTGAAACCAATAATCCAAAGCTGTAGAACATGAGAAGTAGTACTGTACTTATGTGCGATCGAAAAGTCACAAGTTCAGAAGTGTGGTTTCTAAAAGATGGCAACGCTGAGTGCGCTAACGTCGTTTGCATTTAACACATGTTTCACGTTATTTCTTGAAACGTTTGCAACACTGATTTGCGATTACCATATTTTTGTTTCTATTTTTATTGTTGTTTCCAATGACCTATCCAATTTTAGTCATTCGATTTACAAATACAAAATGTTCTCTTGGTTTGGCAACACTGTTCATCCGGTGATGTTTGTCAGTACACGAAGAGGTGTCCTTCTTTCTCTAGTTGCTTCGTTTCTCTGTTTCTTTTGTTTCTCTGTTATCACGGTTAGACATTTTAAATTATAATATAAATGTGAGAACGTCATTTCATGATTTTGCTGTCAAGTCGGCACGGGTTAACGTTTTCGTAGGGAGCTGGTATTTACTAATGCGTGTTTACGGTCACATAGAATACATTTTGTGCTTGCGCGTATCGTAACACGAAATTACGTTATATAAGGAATACCCTAATATATATATATATATATATATATATATATATATATATATATATATATATATATATATATATATATATATATATATATATATATACACATATATATATATACACATATATATATATATATATATATATATATATATATATATATATATATATATATATATATATATATATCATACCGATGCATTCCGATGCTATTCAAAAGATGCCATATCAGTTGCAACTCTATGAATGTGCATTACTATTCTGGAATATGGCATCATTATCCGGAGACAGTACCTTGAATATAGTATCCATATGGTCTAATATGGCGACCTAGTCACAGACAGAGAGCAAACGTTAAAAATCAGCACAGGACCTAGTGAAAAGCAGAATGTGTCCGATCACACCGTAATGGTTCACGGTTGAGTGGACATACTGCGGATCATACGGATCTTTGGGCATTCACCACACATAAATACAGACAGTAGTTTGAAATAAGATGAACAATGACCTATCCGACCATATTACACGTTACCAGTCATCATGTTTCATATTTCATTTCACGGAACCATTGACGTTGCTTTAAATCGTGATCCCTTGCAATCCGATCTTGTATGTCTATGTCATGTGACTCACAGCAGACTGTCATAGATTTTTAGTCGAATCAATTGAAAACTCGTCATAGCAGCTAACGAAGTGCAAGTCGTTGTGGTATAACTTGGTAAACAATCACTCAAGATAAGTATTTGTATAGAGGTATGCGTTAACCAATTTATTGTTCTGAGATTGCGATATTTAAAACGATTGCGATTTAGAACAAAAATTAAATTACCTTTAAAAATCTTTGTATTTATGCATGACGGGAAAGAAAAACATGGAAAGCGCTGTCATATATAAGAAGGTGTTAAAAAAAACTGACGTTGGATTGTATATGAGAACGTTAGAAATGTTTTACTGTTAATCATGCATAATTAGACTTTTTAGTGGTTCCACGTAGCATAGTTGCTACTGCTCTCGCCTTTGGTTCTAGAAGTCTCGGGTTTGTTTCCAGGTGGAGAACTTCATAAAAGCCTTTTCAGGCTCTCCATTTTGAATGTGAATATTATTAGGTTTTTTACATTCACACCAGGCAAATGCCAAGACGATACCTAAAGATTCATGGGTGCTAAAGATTATTGCTTCTCTCCACATTTATTTTTTCTTCTCTACTGAGAAGTACGATCTCCAAGGGGCGTCATCTCTCATACCTGACAGCCTTAGAGGGCCACAAATTCGGTTCACCCAGATATATAATTCCTTAAAACTTTCTAAAAGAAATTTTCTTGAAAAGTTTTTAAAATTATTTCTTACATGTAAGTCAGAAACAGAACTAAAAATCAGGAAGTTCCCCTAAATATTATACTGTACACGCCAACTTCAAAACACTTTTGGTTGCATAACAGGATAGGAGTGGGTAATCATCATTGCATTAGTGTGTAGTGTCGGGAAAAGAGTAAAATTAAGTTTGCAAGGCTTGAGAATACGGTTGAACTATTCTTTTAAACAAAAGCATGTATATAAAGTTAGAAAAATAGAAGCATACTTTGCTTAAAAAGATAAGAAGCAAAAGAAAACAAATTGTACTTAAAGGTAAAAAAATAAGAAAATACTTATATTTTATTTCTGCATGACTAAAAAGAACAATGGGAAGCGCCCTCATATACAGTCAGTCTATATGTGACCTCTACCGTTGCTTTTCATTTTAATCAGGCACATATATAATTTTTTTTTGAAATTAATTATTTTTGAGAACGGAATTATGTTTTAGTATGATTGATTTTATTTTTTACTTAATATTATTTGTTTTGTTTCGCTTGTTTTTTTTTAAAGGAAAACATGTTTTTGAAAGATTCGTTTACATATCAGTCATAATTAAACACATCTGCTCATAATTATATATATTTAATAATAAATAAATTTTGTTTGTTTTTGTTTTTACATGATAGTCAACATTTGGTATCTCAAAACACTTAATCTACCTGGGGAATGAGTTCAAAAATTACAACATTGCAAAAATTAATTTTTTCTCCTTTCGGTTCGGTAAAATGAAGAAATGGGCTAGGAGTAAAAAAAAAAACATTAGATGGTCCAAGTAGTTAATTATAATCTGTTATAATCAATTGCACCAAACGCTTTTATAGTTTTAGACTCATTTCTTCATCTTATCCATATAAAAAAATCTCTTTTTCTTTATGTGTATTTTATGAGTTCATTTACTGTTTACGCTTAAGAGTTTGCATTTTTTGTTATAAGCTATTTCACATTCAGCAAGTTCTTCAAATCTATCCTTTTTCTCAATCTGTAGCACAGTTGAAATAAGTATTAACATTGGACTTTATACTGTATCTACATTCCATATCCAGAACATATTGATTGGATAACGGAATAGGATACGCAATTAATAGAGAGAAATATCAATAACTTAAATAATTAAGTAAATATATATATATATATATATATATATATATATATATATATATATATATATATATATATATATATATATATATATAAGATACTGGCAGTGCTCCACGTGTTACTGTGGGTAATGATTTGTGTGTGTGTGTGTGTTTTTTTTTTTTGTTTACACCTTTCATATAGAATTCGTCTGAACTCGAATACTCGGAAAAAATTCGAATCGTATAGACATTTTATACAAACACACCCACCACTTCTTTTTTTGTACTCTAGGGCAAACACAAAATTGTATATCTTTGACTTGGCATCCATTATAATAACTGTAATCGCCACTCTTTCCTTTTCTTTCCTTGTCGACTAAATATTAAAAGAAAAAGCCGAAATACGTATCAAATTATTTTAAATGATAAATGCATAAACCAAATTTTATGACTCTAACTTTCAAAGATTCCAAGATATGACAATTTCAACATAGTAATTGCCACCTTTGTTCCCTCTTCTCTCGCACAGAATTTTTTACAAATCCTTCCTTAGTTGCAAATTCTATACACTGTGCAAATTTCAAGTATCTAGCTTAGTGATGGGTAAATTCCCGGGAAGATATTTTTCGGGAATATTCCCGGGAAGATTCCCAAAATGGGAATTTATCCGGGAATTTATGTTTAATCAGAAATAAAATTGCATTCTATTACTATATTATGATTTCAAAGTTGAATTAATTTTTTATATTACAGCATATTATTACTGTTGTCCACAGAGGACTCTATAATAAAAAGTATATTCTGAACGGTACTATGTTACTTTATTAACACTTTATTATATTTAGAGAGTACGCATAAATATATATTTATTTACAATATGTTCTATCAATTAAATATGTGTGAAAAATTATATAGTAAGACCTAATACTTTTAAACCACTAAACAGTTTAAATTTATATGTAAGTGGATTTGTTCAACTTGACTCTATTACTGATATTATAAGCACATTAAATTTATAAATGTTTAAACCAATTAGATTGGGTAAATGCTAGAAGATACATGTCTCACCAATTTATCAACATTTGCGCATGCAGACGTTAATTCACATGTAAAAGAAGTTCGAGTACCTCTTCAGAAATTCGAGTCAGAGAGAGGAGACAGACCGACGTCTATTACTAGTGGTGGTTTAGGGTTTATTAATAGTACTTCATCTCTATTTCTACATAATTCTAAATTACTTTACAAAATGGTTCCTTTTCATCATTTGTAAATTAGAACTTTGCTAATTTTGGCTGTTCTTTTGCACCTACGTTTTTGCGATATTCCGATGCGGTTGTTTTATAGTTTCATACGTTAAATTACGTCAGCAAAATTAAATTCAGACAGCATTGCAGAGCGAGCGTTAGCGAATGAATGCGGGTTAGAGTCCCGCATGGCACGTTCTTTTTATCTTCGTTACCGACAATTCACTTTCTTTCCTCACAGAAATCATTTTCACTTACCTTTCCGTTTTGTATAAATCCCCTAATGCCCTAAAAAAATTATGTTCGACACTTTCTTGACTACTTTAATATCACTATCAACTCATTTCTTCCGTAAATCATCCTACTTTTCGCTAGTTTTGGCTCCTCAATACTAAACAATTACCTTACTTTTTAGTTCAAATGCAAATGGAACTTAAAAACTCATATTATTAGTAATATAAAGTACCGTCAAATAATATTAAATTTTTTAACCTCTAATTTCTTTAAAACCCAGAAGTAAATCATAATATATTAAAATAAAGTAATTAGTCATATGGTTCTTATAATTTGGAAGATAAAGTAGAGAAATGGAAATAAATTCCTTCCCGGGAATTTATAGGCCAGGGAAAAAACCCGGGAATATTCCCATTTTTAAATTCCTTCCCACCGGGAATATTCCCACTGACCATCACTAATCTAGCTTAAGGGGTTTGGGATTTATGTTGATCAATCAGTCACTCAAGATTTATTTATATATGGAGACACATACATAAAAGCAACATTGTCACATTATATTGTCACCTTACTCACGTTCTCATTCATAGTTTCATCATTCTGTGACAACAGGAAATGAATTAATTTAAGATTTGATGACAAAGTTGATTGTAAGATTTGATGACAAAGTTGAATAGAACATGTATAAATCACCATGAGTTAAAGAAAAAGAGGGAAAATACTTGACGAACAATTTAAGGGAAACTAGGCATATATTAAAATAAGAACAATAAATTCAAGTTCAATCTATAATTTTGTTTAGCATGTGAGGTAAGACTTATTAAATTTGTAAACCGAAATTCAAGATGACTAATGATCATTACTGATAACGAAATAACGCTTCATTTCCTTTGTCAGAAGGTTGCTATTAGTTTTGTTTTAATTTGGTTAACTTTGATAAAAATAAAAGTTCGTAGCAACTTATATTTTGTCTTGTTGTATATATCACATATATTAACTGATTCTATTAAATAATACAAATTAGTCACTATTAAATCCAGTACTATGCGTTGGGGAAAATAGATTTGAAGAATTCTACACATGTATATTTATAAAATTCTAACTTTAAAGGCTCACTAAGAGTGATCGGTGTAAGTTCTTTTTATGCAACTGCAAGATAGTCGCTTCCTTCCCAATCCAAGGTTCACGACCTTTTAAGTTATCCTAATATATACAGAGTGGTCGAATTAAAAATAATTTACTATCGATATTATCGTATGTATTTATGCTTATGTTCTTAAATGTTCGCGATTTACTTAACTGACAATGGACTGTCTTTAACAATGGAAACTTCCAATACTTGTTTTTACTTTTTATTGTAGCTTACTAATCGCTGGTTTTCAACTAACACTTAAAATAAACCACAAAGTACATATAATAACTGCACTGTGTTCATTGCACTTAAATAACAAACTTAACTTTAAAATTATGGAAGAAATGTTCGTGCCTCGTGCCTTATGCACCGTCTCTCTTCAACACTTTCCATCTTGAATAACAAATGAAAACTAAATTTCGTAGAAACAGTGTTTTCAGTTCTTAAAAATATTACTACATAATATAAGACTTAACATGCCGCCCGCCAAAAAAAGGGCCAGTGACCTTTTTTGTAAAAAAAGAAAAGAAAACAAACTTCACATAACAACAAATAAAATAGACTAAAACAGGAAATAAATATACGTTAACATGAATGACATTACGATTCATCATTATTTGGTAAAACACAAAGTCCTCTAATTGAGCGTTTATATAAACCATTGGAAGTTTTAACAGTAGCCACTCGAACCAAACCGTCAGGTCCAGAATGCACTTCAGTGATGACACCCAATTTCCACGATAGAGGAGGTAGCTTATCTTCTTTGAGAACCACCAATTGACCTGGCTGTATGTTGGCATAGCTTCTCTTCCACTTATTTCTTCCTTGTAGTTGTGACAAATATTCCATATACCATCTTCTCCAAAACTGTTGAAATTGTTGTTGGATCCTTTGCCATCTTTGAATTAAACTAATCTTCTCCTGATGTAAGTCACGTTCTGGTAGTGCTGTCAATGGTTGACCAATAAGAAAATGACCAGGAGTTAATGCTACTGGATCATTAGGATCATTGGATAATGCTACAAGAGGTCTCGAATTTAAGCAAGCTTCTATTTGTATGATTAATGTTGTTAACTCTTCAAACGTGAGATGTGACATTCCCATGACTCTTCTTAAGTGGTATTTAAAGGACTTAACTGCAGCCTCCCAAAGACCACCGAAGTTGGGCGAATATGGCGGAATAAAATGCCATTGGATTTCTTCAGTAGTTGCAAAATTCTTAATACTTTCTTGATGGTCACCTGTATGCAACAACTTTGCGACTTCTTGAAGTTCCTTGTTGGCACCAATGAACGTAGTTCCACTGTCGCTATAGATATGCTTGCATTTACCTCGACGAGATATGAATCTTCTCAAAGCAGCTAAAAATGTCGGACTAGTAAAATACTCACAACTTCGAGATGGATAGCCTTTGTTGCTAAACACACAAACACTGCAATGTAGCATTTCACCTTTGTTTTTGACTTTCTGGTACCAGTTTTGATGTAAATAGGACCGGCAGTCAATTCCAGAATTTGTGAAAGGTCTCCTTAGTTCTACTCTGTTTTGGTAGTTGTCCCATTAATTGTTCTGGTCCAGACGTCTTTAATCTTTGACATGTAATACACCTTCTAATAACTTTCTTGATGGCATTTTTACCATTAGGTATCCAATACCTTTGCCTTAGTGATGCTAGCATTAACTGACATCCAGAATGTAGCAATCGCCTGTGTTCATGTTCTGTAATTAGTCTTGTTAAGTGATGATCTGGTGGTAGAATAATTTGATATTTAGCATCAAATTCAAGTTCAGACATCTTTAATCTTCCACCAACTCTTAGTAATTATTGATCACATATGAAAGGATTGAGAAACAAGAGTTTGCTCTTATTGCTAACTCTTCCACTTTCTTTAAGATCAGACATTTCCTTAGCATAATCTGAGTTTTGAACTTCTCGTATTAGTCTGATTAAAACTTCTTCAATTTTTTCCAGAGTAAGAGCATCTACATTTCTTCTTGATGCTTCTACTTTAGCATTCTTGGAAAACCGTATGCAATAAGCCAAGACTCTCTGAAGTTTGTTCAAAGTAGAGAATCTTTCGATCATACTATTATCTTGAGTTGTCACTAAGTAACTTGATTTTAATTTATTCTGTTCAGGAATCTCTCTGAGTGGGGCAGGCTCCGTCTTAGGCCAATTAAGTGAAGAACACTGTAACCATTGAGGACCGTTCCACCACAAATTATTATGTATTAACTTGTCAGGACTTGTTCCTCTTGATATAATATCTGCAGGATTTTCACTTGAAGCGACGTGTCTCCATTCTCCTCCCACTTCTTGTACCTCAGCAACTTGATTGCCAACAAATGTTTTCCATCTATTTGGACTTGCTCTTAACCATGCTAAGACCACCATAGAATCTGTCCACATATATACATGGGATATTCGTTGTTTTAATGCCTTAGTTACCTTCTTGACAAGTTTTGATGACAACACTGCTGCACATAACTCTAAGCAATGCAGGGAAATCTTTATGGGCGCCACTTTGGACTTAGCACATAATAGCTTCGAAGTAACTTGACCATCCTTGTTGACGGATCTTAAATACACACATGTTCCATAAGCCTTTTCTGAAGCGTCTGAGAAAGCGTGAACTTGAATGTCTATCAAGGTACCCGACTGAAGAACCATTCTGTCTACACTGATATCTGATGATGAAGGAATGAATTCAAGTACTGTCTTGCATCTTTGCTGTAGTTCTTTAGGAAGTGTTTCATCCCACTCCAATCCTGCTTGCCACAGATCTTGAAGAATTATCTTACATACGATTGTTATTGGGTTAACAATTCACAACGGTTTAAAGATTGAAGCAATAATACCCAACATCTTGCGTTTTGTTAAATTATTATTCGACCTTTGATTTAGAGTGAATCAATTCATCACTTGAAATTGATCAGTTGCTGGATGCCAAAATAATCCTGTTTAGACTTGACCCTTATCGTCTAAGCGTAATGGAAGTTGTGTTTCTCTCAATTCTTCAGAGATGGATTCCAATAACTCAGTACTGTTGGAACACCACTTTCTTAGCAAAAAACCACCCTTTTGTAGCATTTGTATTAATTCGTCCTTTATCTTTAAAGCTTCCTTCAAACTTTCAACCCCTGAAATACAATCGTCAATATAGAAGTCATTCTTGAGAACTTGTGCTGCCTTCGGATATTCACAAGCTTCTTCTGCACTTAATTGCTGGAGAAAGCGAGTAGCAAGGAAAGGCGCTGAGGCTGTTCCGTATGTGACAGTCTTTAATTATTATACCTTAATGGGTTCTTCTTCTGATCTTCTCCACAAGATCTTCTGGAATTCAGTCCCGCTCATCAATCAAAATCTGTCGATACATCTTATCTATATCTGCAGTAAAAACTATAGGGTAGGTGCGAAATCTTAATATAATTGACTGCAAATCGTCTTGCACAGTTGGACCAACTTTGAGAACATCGTTCAGTGAAATGCCACTAGTTGATCATGCGGATGCATCAAATACTACTCTAGTCTTCGTAGCAGTACTAGCTTCCTTAATAACTGGATGATGAGGCAAGTAATATCATTGAGTAATATTAGAATTGCCTTCCACTTCCTTCATATGTTCCAAAGCTTCATACTCTTCAAGGAATGCCACATAATCTGTGCGTAGCTTGGGACATTTATTTAACCTTTTCTCTAGTTGTTGTAAACGCTGAATAGCTGTCTTATAAGAATCACCTAACTGGATCACTTCTTGTTTGAATGGCAGTCTCACAATAAAGCGTCCTGTTGAATGTCTTCTAGTGTCTGCGATAAAATGTTCTTCGCACCCTTTTCTTCTTTGGATAAAGGAGTTTCTTGAATATCTTCTATTTTCCAAAACTTCTGCAGCTGATGGCTTAAATCATCGTTGTTGTGCAAAAAGAATGTTCGATGTTCTGGCATGAAGTTGTTGTGCTTTGGCATCTGATATTGTCCTGAAACTATCCATCCTAACTCTGTATTTTGGAGAACTGGAAATGCTCCTGGACGCACCTGTTGTCCTGCTTTGAGTAGACTAAAGAAAATTCCAGCACCTAACAACAAATCAATCTTACCAGACTTGTTGAAATTAGGATCCGCTAACTGTAAATTCGGTGGAAAGTTCCATTCTTTAATGTCAATATCAGCATCAGGTAAATTTCCCGCTATTTTTGGCAATACAAAACACTCAACGTCTACACTAAAATCACTTACAGCAGAGAATACTTGTAACTTACTTCCGTATTTAATGTTGCAACTTACATTATTAATACCTTGTACAGGAACATTGATAGGATATTTCTTTAATTTTAACCTTTGAATGAGAGATTCTGTTGCAAAATGAGATTGGGAACAACTATCAAGCAAAGCCCTAACCATATGTAATTTACCATTGCAATCTTTAACTTGAACAACTGCAGTTGAAAGTAAAACACACATTACTTTCAGGCTTCACAGAGCAATAAGTACTAGTATTAACAACTTCCTGTCCTTGAGACATTGACTTTTCCCCTACATGTTCCGTAACAGAATCATTTTCAACACTGGCAGCATGATTAGGCTGTGATTTCTTAAAATCACTATGCAATAACGTGTGATGCTTGAGATTACATATTTTGCATGCACTTAGCGAACAATCTTTCGCTACATGGTTGACAACATTCAAACAATTAAAACAAAGTTTGTTCTGTTTCGCAAAACTTAATCTTTTGGATACACTTAATTTCTGAAACTCATTACACTTGTGTAACGCATGACTTTGTTGACAAAACGAACACAAAACATTAGTACTCACATAAGATTGTGTAGCATTTTTTACATCTTTAACAACATTAGATTTACTGAAATGAGGCTTTGATTGCGTAGACTTTACCAATTCTAAGGCCTGGCATTTATTGTCTAAAAATACATGAAGTTCTTCTAAACTAGCAAACTGTTCCCTATTTGTTTGATTTTCAAAGTCTTTACGTGTTTGTTCATCTAGCCTTTCCAAAACTAGGTGCGATAACAATATATCCTCCAAAGGAGTATCTAACTGTAACGCCTTAAGTGCATTTACGTTATTTATAGTTTGATTTAATAATGTCCTTAAGTCCGCCACTGAATCTTTACTGACAGTTGGTAATGAAAACAATGCCTTTACATGAGCAGTTGCTATTAGCTTTGGATTATTATACCTTTTGCATATCATTTCCTAAGCAAGTTTGAAATTTTCACCTGTCACTGGTATATTCTCGACTAATTTGCTTGCTTCACTTGATAATGAGGACAACATATAATGAAATCTTTGAATATCATCTAAACTTTGATTGTTTACAACCAAACTACTGAAAGTATCATGAAAATGTCTGAAATCTATAGCTTGACCTTTAAATGTTGGTAGCTTTATGACTGGTAATTTTAGACACCCTGTATTCGCGGCTGAATCACCTGACGAACTTCTATTGCTACTACTAGCCTTCTCAGCTGTTTCAACAATTGACGTCATTTTTGCAAGAGTATCGTAGTAAGTAGCTTCAAACAGCTCTCTATCCTGTGTATATTCATTGTTTTCGTCCTTTAATTCAAGCTGTTTTTGCACTTCATCATATTCTTTGAATATATTGTGTAAACGTGCCCACCTAACTTTAATTTGCATTACATCACCGTCTGCTTTAAATTGTTCAACAAATGTTTTCATTCTTGTAAGGGAAGCTTTAGCTAGGCCTCTTGCCTTTATAAGAGAATTAGTATTTGAATCCATTGCTTGTGATATTTCTACCTGAAATCCTAATAACAACAGACCTTTACACAAGTAAAAAGAAACAAAAAATATACTTAGCTACGTGACTGCTATATGTCCCCTTTGTTTTTCTTCAGATTGCAATGCACAGCTGAATGCGTAGGCACTTACGTGATAAGTCCACTAGGTCAATTTTGCGTCTGTTTCTTAACACTCACTGTTTTTACACACAAATAGTCAATATGAATGTTTAAATTATTCACTTATTCTTTTTCTTGGCACAACACTTCCTCCATTCGGCACTGGAGGATCAAAAAACTGTTTATGCTTATGTTCTTAAATGTTCGCGATTTACTTAACTGATAATGGACTGTCTTTAACAATGGAAACTTCCGATACTTGTTTTTAGTTTTTATTGTAACTTACTAATCGCTGGTTTTCAACTAACACTTAAAATAAACCACAAAGTACATAACTGCACTGTGTTCATTGCACTTAAATAACAAACTTAACTTTAAAATTATGGAAGAAATGTTCGTGCCTCGTGCCTTATGCACCGTCTCTCTTCAACATTTTCCATCTTGAATAACAAATGAAAACTAAATTTCGTAGAAATAGTGTTTCCAGTTCTTAAAAATATTACTACATAATGTAAGACATAACACTATGCATAGATTCATCTTAGGTTCACTTTTTGCGTTCTTAAATTTTATGCTTCTCTTTCCTCTATTTTATAAAAAATAACGTGCTATTTTTATTTTTCCACAGCGTAAGTTATAATATCGTACGTAAGTGTTAAATATTAGTTTGATATTTCACAAATACCAAAATAATGAATCTACTATATCTAGTAGATTCATTATACTTTAATGAATCTGCTATAATTGAATTCATCCGTTTTCAGCCGTACTTCCACAATCTTGCAGGTGGGAATCTTAGTTTCTTCTTTCTTGATTCCAATGGTATATGTTCAATACCTCTTCTATCATTCAAGATCCAGTGCCTTTTCTTTTTTAAAAGCATGGTATTATGTTTGTTTAGAGATAGACCTACTCTTCTTATGAAGACAAACTCAAAGCAGTTTCCACGGATAAATTATTTCGAGTGTGTAAAATTATGTCATTTGTTCCACTGTACATACTCTACGTGATCACAAATACCTGGAAACCATGCGAATTACGTGTAGCGCATAGTAGACTACATAGAAGTGCAATCTACAACGAGATGAGAAATGTGAAGGACCACAGCAGGGGACAACAGAAAGGGTCGGTCCAATAAACGGACTTCAAGTGAAGTGCTTGGGTGCCACAGATTAACAACTTAGTGCAAGCGATATAGAACACCCTACAATCAAGAAGTCCACTGTAAAGGATGTCATAATTAAGTAGAAACGAAATGAGATGTGAACAACCAAACAACTTTCTGGATGAAAGCCCATATGGACAACCGACACTTCAAAGGTTGAATATGGTAGTACATGAAAACCATCAATCAGCGATCGCCACCATCACACAGAAATTCCAAACAAAATCAGGAGGTAATTCTAGCTGCATGATTGTTGGATAATAGGTGTAAAAACTCGGTTGTAATGTGCGAGCGGCTGCCCATAAGCCCCTATATCACCAAACTAAATGCGAAATACTCCCTCGCTTGAGGTAAGGAGGTGCGTAACTTGTCAATGAAACATTGAGACATTTGAAACCGTGATTTGTAGTCATACATTTCTTTTTAAAATGTGGCGATCCGATGACTGAGCATGGAGTATACCTGGTGAAGAACATCTAGCCTCCTATGTAGTGCCGACTATCTAATGTCCGACTGTATAGGAGCGTTAATCCCGCCATGGCCGGTCCCAAGCCCGTGCTGAGAAAGGGGGAGGGCCCCCGCTGGTTCAATTCCTGTGGCATGCATTGTGGCCACAGTGCACTGGTGGGGGAGATTGGTTCGAGTGGGAGTTTGGAAACAGACTTTCATTTTGAGTGTCCTGTGCGGACGTCAACTTCTTTTGTGAGGTTGCAAGTAATGCAGGACAACAACCTACTGGCGGAGGTGAGCCTTCGGGTATCCTCTGAAATGGGCGACTAACTCGTGCCATTGGATCTGGGAGAGTACGTGTGACCCCATCACGTTCTCAGTGCGGTAGGTAGTCTTTGACTGCCGTACCTACTGGCCGAGGTGAGCCCTCGGGTATCCTCCGAAATGGTCAACTAGGCTGTGCCCTTGGGTCCGGGAGATAAGGCTGCGTGGTACCCCAACACGCTAAAAAGAGTGGGTAGCTGGTGTGTCCAAGGGTGTGGGCGGATCCAGCGCCCTACCGGGAGGATGATGTATTTACTGCCCTCAAAGAGAGTGTAATGCGTTCTCTTGGGTCCGGGATGGGATACATAGTATCCTAACGCATACTCGTATCTCAGGAGCGCTGAGGAAGTGTGTCCTTCGTCCCAGGTTTGACAGCTCTCTGGGTGCAGGTACCACGACCCTACCAGGGGAGTCGCAGCTCCCAAATGGCCATTATCTTTAAAGGTAGACAGACTACATCAGCCATTGGGTCTGGTAATGTACGGTGTATCTCTACCGTAATCAGAGGTAGTTCCCTATTGTTTGAACGGCCCTACCGAAGGAAGGGTGTGGGTGTCCCTTCTAATGGTGGCCTACACGTACCATTGGGACTCGGACAAGTAGCTTGGCTACAACGTGTACGTGGCACCTAGACACGTTAGAGAAAGGTAGCCCCGTATTGTTTGGGTGGGCCTACGAGGGGAGACACGGCTCCCTCCGAAGACACGGCTCCCAAATGACAATGTCTGCCCTGAGCAATGGTCTACATCAGTCATTGGCTCTGGTAATGTACGGTGTACCTCTACCGTAATTAGAGGAAGTCCCGTATTGTTCGGACGACCCAATGGGGGGGAGTGACGGATTCCTGCCTGCCGGGGACCAAACGGAAGTGGGGGAGGGGCCAATCCCAGGATTCTGGGTAACGGTTCTGATCCCGTCAATGGGAGGAAACTCTGTAGGATATGGGCCGGCACCAAACTCAAATAGTGACTTACAAGTACCATTGGGTCCGGGATGAGATACGGGAGTAGTAGCTTGGCTACAACGGGGACAAGTAGCTTGGCTACAACGTGTACGTAGCACCTAGACACGTTAAAGAAAGGTAGCCCCGTATTGTTTGGGCGGGCCTACGAGGGGAGACACGGCTCCCTCCGAAGACACGGCTCCCAAATGACAATGTCTGTCCTGAGCAATGGTCTACATCAGTCATTGGCTCTGGTAATGTACGGTGTACCTCTACCGTAATTAGAGGAAGTCCCGTATTGTTCGGACGACCCAATGGGGGGGAGTGACGGATTCCTGCCTGCCGGGGACCAAACGGAAGTGGGGGAGGGGCCAATCCCAGAATTCTGGGTAACGGTTCTGATCCCGTCAATGGGAGGAAACTCTGTAGGATATGGGCCGGCACCAAACTCAAATAGTGACTTACACGTACCATTGGGTCCGGGATGAGATACGGGAGTATCTCGACGTGTGCGCGGTACCTCTACACGACAAGGCGGTTGCCATTAGAACGATAGAGGTAGGCAGGGCCGGGATTCAGCAAGCCCCCTCGGACATTGCCTGAAGCCCGGGATTTGGGTTGGACTCTGCCAGGCTGTGGTCATACCGTGGGATTAGGTAGCTTGTGGGAGCCAATCTCAGGATTCTGGGTAACGGTGAACACGGGCGGGAGGTGGGCTTGCCTTATAACGCTCGGGCGCCATGTCTACAGAGCATGGTACGACTGGCTCGCTAACAGTCTGCCTCGACCAGTAGGTCAACTGGTAGGCACTCTGGACTTCGGTCTCGCCACGCAGTGGGCGTATCCCACTCCCTCAGAGAATGAGGATTACATCGCTCAGGCGAGTCAGGATTAGGGGACAAATCCTGACGGATAAAATACCAGTATCGAGGAACTACGGGCGGGGTGCCTTTTATCGCGGAACCCGTCCATTAAATAGATCGAACGGTCGCGGGCATGCTCCCCATGCATCCAATTAAGCAAGCTAATAGTAGACCACTAACATCATCTGTCTAGGAGAGTGGGGTTATAGTCTGAGTATGTCTTTCCTTGAAAAGGCTTGGTCCCTCGTTCTGTTGCACGACAGTGTCGCAGCATATATTAAGTTGACATTTTGACCCGTTTATGCTGCCTACCATTTAAGAACCGTTCGGCTATAGATGCAAGAACTGGGAAAAAACCGCCTTTTATGAAAAAAACTAGGTTTTTTCTGCTTCGCTTTTTTGCTTGGGAAATTTTGGGCTTTTTTCAAAATTCTGCTTTAAATTGATAAAGCAGACTTTGTTTAGCTTCTCTATAACACAAAAAATAATTTAATTAGTGGCTGATGCTGATAATAATATAAAACCTCGAAAATAAACCATGAATTTCGAATAGATATTTCAATCAATTTCACTTCAACATATTTACATTATGAATTCCAAAGGATTAACCAATGTATATAATAATAATTTTTTAAGCTCCTATATACAAAAGTAAGCAGGGTTGGCAAAGTAAGCACTGTTGTTTTTGAAAATGCCGAAAACTCGTTTTTGGGGGGAAGTTTAAACCAGGTTTTTTTGGTTGAAACCAGGTTTTTGGTTTAAACCAGTTTTTTCGGTTAGATATTTTGCTTTATGTGTTTATATTACATATTCACAGAAATAAGTTTGTTTCGCATTAGTATTATTATGCAACAACGGGGTTATGTTGAAAGAGGTCCCATAAGCTTAAAGAAGTCCGGTCAGTAAATTTCTTAAATTGAGAAACTCCCGCTCTAGCCATCGGGAAAATCCCGTCATTACTTTAAATGTAAAACAATAATGGGAAAATCCTGTTATTGCTTTGCATGTAAAATTTAAAGGCCAACGTATCATAATCAGTACACTAAAACTGAGGTATTAAATAACAAATTTAGTATGTGGATATCATTGAAAGTCCAATCCAAGTTAATGTTGGAAGCTACGTAGGCAATCGATAAATTTTGCCAATTACTATCAATATATTTAAGCAACGTTGGCTTCTTTATAAAACAACAGGCGTTGACACATGCAGAAATATACAATTTGGTTTCGTTTCGTATGTTTAGGCTTAACATCCTTAGGTAATACCTAGGTTATCAAGGAGAAGACTCGCTTAAAGCGACATCCGAACCGCTACTTGGTTTACGCATGAAAGAAGGGTTGTGAATCGACCGAGAATTGAACATAGGACACATTGATTAAAAGCTGAAAAGGAAATAAAACTAATGCAGATGGTTTGATATGTGGAAACGTCACCATGAAGCTCACACGATTCGCATTTTTCCTTCTTTTTAATTTTTGGTTAAAACCAGTTATTAAAAAAAAAAAAAGCTGGTGTAAACCAGCCAACCCTAAAAGTACACACTTCTTTCAAAAAATATACAAATAACTAACAAAACTGTATGTAGTATTTTTATTTCAAAATATTCCAAACCTTCTTTTTGAAACAAAATAAAATTAAAATAAAACATAAGAGAAATACTTAGATTTATATGATACACTTAAAAGCTGAACATCTACAGCTTTTGGTTCTGTATAATCTTGAAATTCTACAGTTAAGTTTTATATAACCACCGTCACGGTTTACACAATCCTCAAGTTTTCTGAATTTTTAACAAGAGGGATTCAACATATCATTACGGAACCCCCCCCCCCAAAAAAATGGACTACGGAATATATTTGAGTTCAGCTAAATACAACTTCATAACAAACATGACTCAGTGGTTAGCTTTTGCGCTTCTATCGGGAAGTCCGGGATTCAACCTAGCATTCGACCATTTTGACAAAGCTTTTCTTCATTCCATCTGTGAATGTAGAAATAGTGCGTGTACTGTGAGTTGACTGACTTCCTTTCTTGTTATTTTTAAATCGTTATTATTACTAATTACCAGCAGTGACGGTTTTGCGAAGGTTAGGGAGGCGGTCTTTCGGACTGAAGCCTGTTCCCCAAAGTTACGGAATGTCTAAAACAAACAAATATCTATTAGTTATGCCTTTACTCATAAACTTTAAGCTCCCGTCAAATAAAAATTACGAATGTTTAGAAAAACTAAACATTATGAAGAAAAACCCATCCCAAAATACATTTTTTCTAAATCCGCCACTGATTCTCAGTATAAAATGATCTTCAAGGTTGCATCTGGAAGATTATTGCTAAACATATAAACGAAACGAAATATTAATTATGCCTGTACTCATAAACTTCAAGCACTTCCCAAATAAAATTAGGACATTTTAGAAAATGAACCAATCAGAGAAATCCCTCCCAAAGTACTTTTCTAAATCCGCTACTAGTTATTTGTGTAAATTGGTATTCAAGATTGTATCCGGAAAATTATTGCTAAATCATTGCACAGCTACAGTATAACAGAAATGTGGAAGTACGGTTTGACGGATATATTGAAAAACGTAAGCTTTGACGCATATATAGAAAAACGTAAGTTTAAGTTTTGTGCTAGAAGCTAGAGTACTCAGCTCTTAGAAATGAAACACGGATGACAAACTAAAATGATCTGAAGAAAAAAAATGTAGATAACTCAAAAGTTAAAATAAAGTTAAATATCCTCTAAAATTGCCCTCAAATACTACACATGTTGATCTTAGCTGTAATTCGTAAAACATGTGCTCCATCCATCTTGATGGTGAATTTCAGAGCGAAATATGGCATTTAGTTCATGGAATTCTTATCTAACTATAGAACATACTATAAGAAAGCTATTTAGATAGAAAAATCATGAAAATGAAAAAAGCCAAAATTTCCAGAATTCTCGTTTTTTTCCCAAAGAAGCCGGCTTTTTATGTGCAAAAAAACCATCGATTCAGAAAAGTCGGCTTTTTTGCATCTCTAGTTTCAACACAACAATGCATCTATCCACACTGTGGATCATGTTAGGAAGTGGTTTCAAGGCAACATTATCCCACTTATGTTCTACGCAAAAGTTCGATTTAAATCCCATTGAATATCTATGGAATGTTTTGGAACACCGATTTCGTACTAAACCACAATAGCCCACATTCATTGCTCTTCTCATATCGACACCCTCCTAGGAATGAATTGCCATTCAGCAAGATATCTTTCGCCACCTCATTACCAAGTACGTCTGCGAGAGCAGAGAGGATGAGAAGGTTGAGAACCATTGACTTAGTGCACACACCCTGATTCACTAGTAGACACGAGTAATGATTTACTTGAGAAGACAAAATGCTAAATTCACGTGGTTATAACTTGCTTCTACATTGTATGAATTCCTTGAAACCGCATATTTAATATATTTGCTACAAAAATTATTCACACAACAATGTACTACGATTATTTGCATTAATAATGAAGATATTCCTAGCCCAACTTATTAAACCAAATATGTCAATCAAATCAATGGATTGATGAACTATCATGCATTTGGGAATATTAGTGTTTTGATTTTATATGGGACGAAACTATTCGATTTATTCCAAAATTGGAGATAAAATTTAAAGAATTTTCCCTGTAAAATGTCAGTATTTTGACGCCTCCCTTTGAAGAAATAAAATCAGAGAGATAAAGGTGTGATAAGTAAAAGAGTGTACACTCGAGCATAACCTCAATTTAAAAGAGCTTCTTTACTTATTTCATAGTTGTTATGAGTTTTGGCATCTTTATTTACTACCGGAGTCATACCGGCTCATAGTAGCCTAATTTGACGACGGTTTATATATGTAAGTAAGAAACGGTTTATATATGTAAAACAACTAGACTTTGCAAGAGGTACAGACATTAGATACAGAGCGAGAATAAAAGTAACTTTAAAATGTTTCTTAATGAAGAAATAAAAATTATTATTTAATGAAGTTGAATGTCGATTGAACTGAAATTTAATGCATATTAAAACTACATAATTATTTTTGAACACTTAATATATAAAAATGTGACCCAATTCTTGAACTATCAACTTTAGGTGTTTACAGTTAGGATAGATAGGAATTCACTACTCAATTTCAATCCAGAGTGAATTCAAGGTTACGAATTTCTTTATATAATTATTTATATTATGTATTTTAAATGGATTTTCTTGGACTTTATTTCTAACACTTTAACACTATTACATATGATCTTTTAGATTTAAATTACAAAACTAAAGACTTCCAACATCTTTATTTCCAGCGTACATAAAATAAGTAGTTACAGAAAGTTTGAAAGGAAGGAAGGAATGTTTACACTCTTGTTAATGAATAATTCACATAAGAAGATAGAGTACACGATTCTTGGTGTGAAAACAGATGAATCTTAAATTAAGATTTCGGATTATCCTGCTTGAAGCTGTGCAAGCAAGTTATAAGGCAAAAAAACTCATAGTTGTTTTACGTCAAAGAAAAAAGAAGAACTAAAATAGAACTTGATGAAAATGGCCATATCTTTCCGCGCTACTAACATTGTTTGACAAAAGAGTGAAACAAGCCTATTACAAAAATTTCACGTTGCTAACACTGAAATAACATTATACTTGTAAGAAATGGTCTTTCTACTCCACGGAAGATCAGTGGTAAAAAGTAAGATGAGGAAGAAATAAAATGAAAGAAAGGAGGAAAAAGTAGAAGAGAGAATGTGATGAAATGTTCATGAATATTTATAAGGAAATTTAAAAGTCATTTCGCGTTACACAGCCTAGGAACGTTGCATTTCTTCCACAGAAAGATAAAATCTCGGGAAGTAAAGTGTTAAGGTGATCTTTTTTTATTCATCTCTGGAAAATATAATTGTTCTTTGCTAGTAAATCATTCCGAATAATTACCAAAAAAAAAATCTTTTGTTATAACACCTTCTTTTCGTTTTGTTACTTGTAAGCGAAACTGAAACAACATTTACAACGTTTTAACCTAGTATATCAATAATCAATAATGCAACTATTCTTCTAAGCCATTCTAAATCAGCGTTCGATTCTGCAAGTTGAGCAATCGTTCACAGTTTAACCCTTACAGTACCAAAGAGATTCCTCAAGCCCACAACCGATTTTACTGTACACTGTGCTTCTCTACATAAAAAAAGGAAGAAATATAATATTGTGAGATATAATGTAAAGTACTGTATTCTACTGCATTTCTTTCTAAAGAACTTGTCCTTTACTTTATAGGAGCCTACAAATTGGAGTAGGTTCTACAAGCTTAAAGTTGAAATTAACTGTTATCATTTTTAAATAACTGAGACACATGTCCACTTATTTTTAATGAGTGTTTTACAAACAAAGTTTGATTTATGTAGTAATCTATTTTGGATTAAACATTTGAATCCGGTTTATCTCCCTTAGCGTAGCATTTTAAAAAGTTTCGTTTCTTATTCACTGTTCTCTTAACAAAACGAGTTTGCTGTCTACATTTCAGATTTCTAGATATATTAATGTTACCTGAATTTAAGAATTTATACACCGAACTTCACATCTCAAACTTAAGCGAATCCCACATTCGTCAAAATGAATCAGTAAAGGGAAATTTCAATTGAAATGAAATTGCCGTCTTTTTCATCTTTAAAGTGAAAATTTCGGAAATGCTATTTTCTTATTTTTAATTAAACGTTTATAAGTATATACCTAATTTCATATCTCCAACTTAAGCAAATCCTCAAATTCGGCACTTTATGATTAAAAAGGAGAAAAGGTTAATTATATTATAGATGTTCCACTTTCCCCGCATTACGCATAATTGTCGAAAACGCTCAAACACATATCCTCTTATTTCTAGTAAAGTTCATATTTTGAGACGTCAGAAATTCTGATTCTTGAAATACACTATTCTTGGGGGAAATTTTGACCCCCCTTTATCCCCTTATGACGAGTATTACAAAACAAATATCTTATCTCTTGCTTTCGTCATAAAAGAAGTACTCTCTCCAAATTTCACATTAATACCTATAGTAATATGATGTGTCATTCTGTTCTGTTTTATTTAATAGTATATAGATAAATTTACATAATTTTATGAAGTATAATTATTGATTATCGTATCATGAGATTAATATGAATGGACTTTGGAAATTAATAGGCGTAGAGGTCGCCAGCCCATTACACTTTGTTCTAGCTTGAGAATAATATGATAAACCGATTGAAACAAACACGTGGAGATGAGTGTTAAACAGCATAAGTAATTCTGCCTTGTATACGAGTAATCTGAATAATAAGAATTTCAAAGAAAGTCTAAAATCACTAGTTAGCATGAATTTCATTCAAAATGAAAAGAAATCAATAAAATTTACTCGCAGAAATAAGCTTGTATAGTTTGAATTGACAGAGGTTTTACAAATACCTAAAATTAATGATCATAATAATATTGATCGAAGGATGGAAAGAAAGTTATAAAGTGTGTTTGTAGAAATAACCCTGCTGGGTACAATCTAGCTTTAGAGTAGTTTAGAAACAAGAAAATAAAGTCGAAGATTTTTTAGTCAAATAGATTTAGTTTAAAATGAACAAATGAGAAGTTATTATAGAAATAATCATGCCTAATATATTTTGATTAGTCGAAACTTAGAAAAAAAGGTAAGATGTCCTAAAATTGTCAGTTATTAGAGTTTTTATTCAGAGATTTAAAATAAAGCTAAATAAAACTTATTACAAGTAAGTACTGTTGCTTATAAGCTGCCACATAATAAACACTGTTAAACATTCATTGTATATTCCACTTTTCCGCCTATTATAAAAGTAACTAATAAAAAATTGCGTTTTACAAAACTTTAATATGTTAGAATAATGTTGAGTGGTCAGACTGAAATCAACGTGAATAAAATAATTATTCTCTTCTACATTGTTCATTATTTTAAGCTTCGATACCGATTATAAGTTGGAATAAAACATACTTTTAGATTTATTTGTGTATTAATTACAATACGCACGACTTTAAATGCATTAATATATTTCATTTTAACATTTGAAATAATTTTCATGATTATTAATATTCAAATTTTGCAACTCAACTTAAAAGATTACATTCTTCAATACCGTGCATCCATTGTAGTCTTCTTTGAACTACTATCATACTCTCTGTAACTCTTGTAATGCGATTTTTTCTTTAACGACTAGTCATACGAATAAAATGTAGCAGATGAAGGAAATGTACTTTAGTCCTTATCCGGATAACTGAACCTCTCAGTCTCTCATTTCTCACAAATTTCTTAATAACCTTACAAATTTAGAGGACATAAATGGTCCCCAATGCCCCATATGTTTTAATACAGTTTCTGAGAAATACTTTTTTAGGTTATGACATAATTACGTTTTTAACACGCCTAAAATGTAGTCTAATTATATGCATTCATGTAATCATTTCATTATTATTATTTTTATTATTCTCCAACACAGCAAGACAACTTGAATTTGTAAAACCAAATGTAAACGAGACTAAATAGTTACTCACCGTGAACATGTAATAAGTATGAATAGAAACATTTGAACGTTGAAATGAAAATAGTAAAAACACATACACACTGTGTGTAGAAAACAGAAAATGTTCAAGTAACTGTATAGCATTATTTCTATATAGATATTAGTTGAATGTGACGTAAAAAATTAAAATAAATATACCTTGAATTACAAAAAAAAAAAAAAAAACCTCAAACAATCGAATGGGCTATGACAATCGGAGTTGAATTTTGTATGTCTTGCTCTTAAAATATATAATGGGTGTCTATTCAAGTTGCAGAAATGTGTTATCGAGATAAGGTTTAATTCTTCATATACAACAATATTAGAGAAATTAGAAGCTAGTTCAACTTCATAACATAAAACGAAGCTTCTACTCTACATTTAGCAGTAAAAATTTAATCTTCACGTGGATATGGAATTTCTGAAGTAAGTGGCCACAAGTGTTCTTTCCTTTTTTGTAATAATAACCAAGTGTTACTACTTTTCTTTTGTAGTTGCACATAAGATTGATTCAAGATTGAACCTTTTTTTCTATGCGTTATTGGCAATAGTTAATGCTTAAACTAAATTAAGTTATAGCGATCAAAAGACTTGTGAAGTTGAACTTACGACTACCGATTTCACCAAGGAATAGAACGTAAGAGCGTGTTCCGGTTGCAACCTCTATCAACGAAATGCTTCCAATGTCATCTATCACGGTATACAGAGAATATTTCCTGAGGGTACAATGTTGTCAGATTGCGTTAAGTTTCGTTTCGTTATTTTATTGTTATTGATGTTGTTGTAGTAGTATATTTTCAACATTATTATTGTTACAGCTTAATTTTAATAGTTGTTTGTTCGTTTTATTGCTATTTTAGGTCTTTTTTTCGCTCACTCACCATATTCTCAAAATTGGTAGCATTGTTAGTGCATTTCTACTGTTTGAGTGTGTTAGGAAGGCAGCTCCACGAATCGAAGTATATCACCCGGAGCAAAATATTTCTATGATTGGTGTAGAGTCCAGGCTTCCCGAGTCGTTTTAGTCACTATAGTTAATTTTGAGAATAGTATGTGATCAATGCTAATTTCCAATGGTAACTTTCCCATTGTCTTCTTCATTTGCAAATATATCATGATCTCTTTGTTTAGGAATTGCAATGCACTTACATTTCAAGTTCATGTTACGTCGTGTTAAAAAGGGTTCAAAATATAGTACTTCCTCGTTAGCACTTGGTCCCGATCCTCCATTTACAACGGTGGCAGGACCGCTCAAACATGTAAGCAGATTCGGATCAGTCTCTACATTTAAGCTGTTGTCGCTGGTGAGGTTCGATTTTGTATTCGGACCAAAGCCGAGCGTGATTAGCCTTTTCCGACTATACAACAAGACAGTACTACGACAGTGGACCACAACTGCATTTGCCGAATCGTCATAAAAGTTCAGTCGGCCATGTTCGATTTGCATTTGTCGATTGTTGTTCATATATCTTCGCACATATTATACATTATTCATGGCATTAATATTTGTGTAAATTTGTTCCATAGAAAGTAACTCTACATTGAGGACGTTACATTAAATTTCAATTCACTGGGTTGATTTTTTGTTTATAGTTCAGGTATTAAGGAAAAATGGTAAAACGGTTGTCGGTAAAGAGATTGGGACATAATCCACAACCGTAGAAAAGTTACATGGATTTTAAATCCGGGAAGTAACTTAGAATATTTTTACTGTTGATAGGCAAATTTCAATTGTCATATCCACAAATAAATTGAATGATTCGCGTTATATATATATATATATATATATATATATATATATATATATATATATATATATATTGTAGAAATAGCTGAGAGTCCCGTTAAAATAATAGATGGTCTAGTGACTAGCGTGTTTGCCTTTGTATTCGAGGTTCCGGTTTAATTCCAGGTAGGAGGGCCTTTGAAATTTTAACTGTCCTCGGTGTTCCTATGTCCATATCTCAGTCCTTAAAAGGTCAATGGGGTAAAGCGAACAGAAATAAACCCAGTGGTATTTACAGAAATTAAGTTACTGAGGAATATAGGATAAATCAGCTAACTTAAAAAAATAGTTAATAAAGGCCTAGTGTTCTGTGTGGTTGTGAAACATGGTCGCTTACTCTGAGGGAAGAACATAGACTGAAAGTATTTGAGAACAGGATCCTGAGAAGAATATTCGGACCCAAGAGGAACGAGAATGGGGAATGGCGGAAGCTTCATAACGAGGAACTACGTAGTTTATACGGTCTACCCAACATTGTTAGGGTCGTCAAGTCTAGGAGGCTTAGGTGGGCAGGTCATGTAGCTAGAATGGAAGAAAGTAGAAACGCTTTCAAAGTCTTGACTGGTAGACCCATAGGAAAACGACCATTAGGAAGACCTAGGCGCAGATGGGAGGACAATATTAAGATGGATCTCGCAGAGATAGGAATACAAAGTAGAAACTGGATGCAATTAGCTAAGGATAGAAGTCAGTGGAGAGCTTTTGTGAACGCGGCACTGAACCTCCGGGTTCCATAGGCCATAGAGAGAGAGAGAGAGAGAGGCCTAGTGTTACTGATCACGGAGTCGACGATTCGAACGTATTTCTGGACTTTTTAACATTAGGTTTGTGGACCTATTACTCAGAGAAAGAGATAGAGATAATATTAATGTTGCAGCCCCGTGCTCAAAATGGTGGATCGCTGGCGGTATAAGTATAATTTCGTTGCAAACCTACCAGGAGGAGCTGCCAATGGATTGCCATTTCGCTGTTTGAGATCTGCCACCGTGTTAGTAATAGGGTTGGTCCAATCTCGGTAATATTTGTTTGGAATACAGAAAAATGCTACTTTACTCGTAAAAGAGACTTTTCAACTATGAATAATTTTCGAAATATTCATCTGCTCTACAATTGTTTCTGGAGAATGGTACTAAAATGATAGGGAACATTCTTAAAAATGAAAGGCAAATCATGTCAAGGAGTTACAATGTAACGGAAATTTCTAATCAGAACTGCAGATGGGGAGTTCCGAAGCGATGATTGTTTGAAGTTTGTTGTAAATGCACCTACATATGTGTGGCTTCCAACAAGCAATGCCAATTGTGAGAGTTTTTTTTTCAAGTATGGACTGATGGTAAGTGACATGTAGCATGGTTATATTTAATGCTTAAATGCAATTTGTGCCTATATTTTCAGAAGACTGCAAAACATTCCTATTCGTACTAAGTTTAGTTACTGATTTTCCTCAGTCTGACTTGAAAAAATATAATTTTCTTTAAATGAAATTGAAATTGTCAAGTGAAATATTCAGTGTATTTTGTTTTCAGGTAATTAATGGTTTATTTTTAGATTAGATTTGTTAATCATTCTCTGGATCATGTTACATGTACATTTGTACAAAATGGTATAGAACTCGTCAGTACATAATTTCGATACAATATTTAAAACAATTACAATGCACTTGTGTTTAACAACTTGTGAAACTAGATATAGCCTAAACCAATTCTACAATCTATATAACAATTTAATATATATATATATATATATATATATATATATATATATATATATATATATATATATATATATAGATAGATAGATAGATAGATAGATATAGATATAGCTATAGATATAAGTACTATTTTAATTATTGTATATTTGTATTTACCATCTTAACTATATATAAAACTACATGAACTGACATAAATCGAGTATATACAATTGGAATTTAATTACTTTTTGAAGTTTCAAAATTTGCTGCTAAAATATTCATTCACAGTATAAAGTATGTTTTATAATAGCAGTTTGTGCATTGAGTTCACAAAGAAACTCTTTCCACGACTATTTTTTATGTACCCAGTTAGTTTATTATACAACTTTACACGTATATAGATGTGTGATTTTCCGTATGCAAATGTTCTATGATACACAGTGGATAAGTTATCTTTTCCACGTGTAAGGTAGTTGTGAGTATCACCATCTCTTTTAATATTATCTAAATGATCACAGGTAATTTTCGGAAGTTCAAATATGTATAAAGAAGGAACTGTCATCATATTCAATGATTCAAATAGTTTCTTACAGCTGGTGCCTTTCGGTGATTTAGTAATGATTCTTAAGATACACTTTTGTTGTTTAGATATATTCAGAAGCTTCGGCGAAGACCCCTAGAACGCAATTTCATATTTAATATGAGAAAAGAATATGGCATAGTACAGGGATGGAATTGATTGCAGATTAAGTATTGGGACTAGAGTTCGTATTATGTACATAGCCTGGACTAATTTTTTGTTTAGTTTCTCTACATATTTTTGCCATGAAAAATTATCATCCAGATGCATACCTAAAAATTTTACAGTATTAGTAAAGGTACATACTTCATTATTCAATTATATCTGTGGCGGTCGGTGTGATATTCTGTGAGATAAATGGTAGAAAACACACTGTTTTATCTGCATTTAGTTTTAATTTATTTGAAGAAAACCAATGCGCAAGTTGGAATGTTGTAAGATCAATGGTTTCTTGCAAGCTATCTCTGTCTTTCTCAGTTATAATTACTGTTGTGTCATCAGCAAAAAGGAGAAAATTACCCTTCTCTATATTTAAGGATAAATCATTTAAGATATAGAAGAAAGAGTATTGTTCCTAATACTGATCCTTGTGGAACACGTTTTCTATTTATTCGTTCATTTATTTTGCTCAGACTTTTAGTTGTTTCGTCTATATGAAGAATTTGTACGATTTGTTTACGATTGTACAAGTATGATTTGACCCACTCCAAAGCAATACCCCTAATGCCATATTTTTCTAATTTACCGAAAAGTGTATCATGGTCTACACAATCAAAAGCTTTTGAGAGATCACAATATATGCCTACAGTATTGGCTTTCTGATCAACAGACGTTATAGCTACTTTGATATGCTCATATATGGCAATAATTGTTTATTTGCCTTTTATAAATCCGGGTTGCGTTTTCGTGATTAACTTTTGTTCATTAATGAAACTCAGTAGTCGGTTACATAATAGTTTTTCAACAAGTTTTGAAAAAACAGAAGAAAGTGATATGGGACGGTAGTTTTCCACTTCGTTTCTACATTCTGTTTTGAACAAGTGTTTAACGACTGAGAGATTTAGTGCACCAGGGAAGATTCCTTGGGAAAATAACTCATTAATGATGTCCACTAATGCAGGTGCGATAATGCGGATACATTTCTTCAAAAGAAACTGTGGAATATCATGCATTCCTGCAGAGTTTTTATTATTAAATTTACTCGCTGCTTCCACGGGGAAGTTGGGGTAAGGAAGAATGACCTACTGATGTACTTAAGCGGCTGTAGTCTACTTGTGTCACTTGGGGTAGGTATATCACGTATAGCTTTCTCTGCAACGGTACAAAAGTAATTATTTAAGTACTCAAAAACCAACTTTATGAAATTTCTAGTTAAGTTACTGAATTCTATACGTAACTCTATACTTTTGTGTTTTTTATTTTTCTTTCCTAATTCACACTTTATTATTTTCCATGACTTTTTGCTTTTATTCTGTGCATTGGATCTATGAATAAAAGGAACAATTGTAAAAAAAAAGTCAGGGAGTTCTTTTCCACAAGAGCTACAAAAGACGAAAGTTTATTTGGAAAATGCGTCAAAACGGGAAATATGAAAAACGAAACGCGAAATTTTCACATTCTTACTGCGAAAAGCTCGTGCCCATAACAATGAGTAAACCTCTTTATATAATTTCCAACTGTTGTGTACATGTGTACGAGAGAGTGTATTTTAAAGATATTCAAACATTTTGTGTTTACTAAAACAGTTTGTAGCCCTCGTTTTAAATGGTAAATTACAAAAATATAAATTACAGTAATCCTGGTAGTTATCACCTTTTGCGTATCAGATGTAGCAATCAATTCAAAGAAGGATGATCGAGAAAAAAGGTTTGGACAACATACAACTGATTTTCAGACAATGGTCCATTTAAAGTACAATTGATTGCAGTTTCTGTATTATTCGTGTACTTGAGTGAAACCCACGATGAACTTTCACAATCAGGTACTGGTAGTGTGTAATGTAATCCAGAACCTATTTCGCAGCGACTAATTGCTGGAATTCATTTAACAAACTGAAAAGATAGGGGATTAAAGCTAATACACCACATAACTCTTCCTCCCTGCTGAAACACATTTTTCGCTTTGCAAATATTGGTTTCCCCCTCCTTCTTTATTGAACACGGGTTGTTCAGGGTATTGAAGATAGAAGAAGTTATGCTCTGAAAAGTTTGATGTATTTTCGTTTAGTAGTACCACTTTGATTAGAGTTTTAAGGTATGTATATCCATTTTCCAGTATTCCTTTTGCTCACTATTTAATATTGTTTTCTCAGTACTGAGATCAACTCTCATTGTGTTATGTTAATTTTTAGTCGATTATAATATGTTCAAATTCTTTGAAAGAGATCGTATCTATCATTGTAATTAATAGAATGTGATAAGGATGAATTATCATCTTTAGTTGACTAATCTGAGATTTACTTAATATACTTTCTGTTGTTTAGATTGTTTGATATTTAGTATGGTGGAGCACGTATAATCTGGTGGTTAGCGTCTTGCGTCACAATCGGAGGTCCCGGGTTCTAATATGGTAGCAAGTCATTCCGACTGAGCTTCTACCACGGTTTCCCTCGGTTCCACAAGGTGAATGCTAGAATTAGTAAATTCAAATATAGTTTCTGACCGATTTTTTTCCCTTCTTTTCCCTTGCTTTTGTTGGTCCTTTGTAAATCCAGATTGAATTAACCTTAGCAGCTGAATCTCAAAATTCGTGAAATAATAACCATAGGCGTGGAATCTGGTCAGGCTAACATTGCCAATGTTTCAGTTTTAATATATACATCTCTATAAATAGTTCCGTTTGTGTTCTACTCAGATTACCGGTATGCTTTCTGTACACATGTATCTGTGTTCAATTCCCGGTGGTCGTACTTGGATCGAACCTCGGATTCAAATCTGAGTAGTGATTCAGATTCTACTCTAAGCTGGAGATACACCACTCATGTGACTTCTGTGCTGAAATGGATGCTAAATGTGAAAGAAATATACCAACAACCAAATAAAACATCAAAGAGCTAACAACATGCACATTATGTCACGAGTTTTATAATATTACTTCAGAACATGTAAAAGAAAAAGAAATACTCCTTTCTCTGTATTATGATAGTTAAAGACTATAGAGAAACAAAATAGGAAATCTATTTTTACGAACCGAAAACGTTACGTTATTTGAAATTCACAGTTGATTGGATAATGCCATCAATAGAAGCTAATGAAAGGCTAAAGATTCAATCATATCATCATCATCAAAAATAGTCTGCCATCATTGAAAGATCATTTCCGACACCGAATGGACAATTGTGTTGCTTTAACAAGAGCCATACTGATGAAATGGTTTGACTGAGATTTTGTATACTTTATTAAAGCAAACTTTTATCGAGCTTTCCAAAATAAGCAATTCTTCGTAACACAAATCAATAATCCATAAGTTCTTACTTGCAGCAAATAAAAATAATGCATTAAAATATTTGATTTAACTATCAAACGAATTTCTATCTAACTTAAAGGGAACAAAATGTTGTTAATATCTGACACTTGAACTTATCTCAGCTTTCGTTTTCACTAATAAGAAAGAAAATACATAAAAGGGAAAAAAGAAGGAAAAGAAAAGAATCTCTTAGTAGCCATTTAGGTGGGAAACTTAAAGCCATAGAAAATATAAAAGAAGTACTACTAAATCAAAACATGACAAAATAACGTTTATATATATAAACACTTCCGTGACTTGTAATGCGAATTTTATTTTTCTCGAGTTTCGTGATTAAAAACACGCTTGTCTTTAATTAAAACATCCATCCATCACGTCCTCTTGGAGAAATCTCTTTGATCTTCCAAAATACAAGCCTTTCCTCCACAGTACAACCATAATTACGCCCCTGGTCGTTGTTGACAAAGAAGAAATCAAATCACAATGTATTACGCAACAAAAAGAAAAAGAAGTGTAATACGAGGAAAAATGATCGTGTCTTTGCTAAGACAGACAGAAACTACAAAGGAACATATAAACAAAAAAGAGCAAACAGTACAGATGATTTAAAACATTGACATTTCTCTAAATTGAAAGTGGAAATAATTCGTGTAAGGTATAATTGCTTTTTCTGCCAACCATCTGCTGAGGACACTTCATTCTTTTGAATTTTATTTTTATTTTTTCCAGATTTTCTCACCAAAGAAACGTTGTAAATTGAAATATTTTTACATACAAGTAAATTCACAAGTATAGTTATTCTCCAACTCCAGAAAGGGAAGAATTTAGGTAAAAACGCAATGCTCAAATGTAGTCAATTATTGTTTGTCTCTGTGTGTGTGTGTGTGCGCGTGTTTGTGTGTACTGTGGAGTAATATCAAAACCTGTTATACCAAGTTAACAAGGGAGTGATGAAAGTTGTTGTTATGAAGGATGAAGGGAGTATTCCTTCAATGTGTTCAGTTATTCATTCTTAGCAAAATGTCAAACTTCGTTACAGATGAATTTCAATGAAGAACTGATATATGTTTGATAATAATTAGATGCTAAAATTGCCATTGTTACTCAGTATTTTGATTTTATTAGTTTTACGAAGAGTTCCAATTCGAGAGTTAAAAGTGTTTGTGAACAAAATAAGAAAGCTTCTAGATTTGCAGTTGTTTATCCATTTAAGAATAAGTTTGGACATTTAAATCTGTCTGGAATGAAGGTTAAATTTGGTAACTTGCTTATGCATGTACTATCGTATTGATAGTCCTCTCATAACTTCCTAAATTAGATAAATTGAGGGCAGTTGTAATGTTCATTTCTTCGTTTACTCGATATCGTTAACACCCTTCATGTAGCGGATCGTCATCATCGGGAAGGGGGTGAAGTTGAGAAGGCAGCTTCAGTTATCATTTAAATATCATCCTTTCATTCGCAAGTTCTTGCATGCTCTCTCAACCGCAAAAAGTGAAACCGGAATCGTGGGTGGTTGGTGGGAGATTGAATAGAGGATAATCAATGGAGTCCTCCTCTGACGGAGATGGATGTGTTTCATTTAATCCATTTGCGTGAATCCAGTACTTTATTTATATTGTTTTACCAAAATCTTTATATATAATAATGTTAAAAATTTGCACCATTTTAATTGTTACTGGTTTTGTATTGTGGTTAGTTTTATTTACTTATTTATGTCGCGTATTATTATTATTATTATTATTATTATTATTATTATTATTATTATTATTATTATTATTATTATTATTATTATTATTATTATTATTGCCGAGTCATATGTTTTGTCGATGGAGATGGTGATTTGGTGCACCTTTATTCTCCTTGACCACGTTTGCTACACACTGATTCTTCGGTGAGGGCTTGGTAGGGAAGTAGAATCAGTTCTTCTCATAAACACCTCAGTGTGGTGTTGCGGCGATTACACGCAGATTTCATTAATATAATAAACATTAAAATAAAAACTCATGTGGTTAAAAGTTCATCTATTATGGATCTTGGATCTCCCTCTAGAAAGTAATTGGAATCTGATGTGAGCGAGACTAAAGGTCAATACCAATCTAGAGAATGTTGAAAAGACAAGTATCGCTATTCCTATAGTCCAATATCTTGTGATTAAACAAAAGAATGCTATCAATGCGAGTGATGAATCTAGACGTCCGGTTAATAGTAAGGAAGTATCCCAACATTTGTTTCAAAGTTGTTACTAGGGTTTCTAATGTCAGAAATTATAGCTCTCGGTCGATTTGGATGCTAAGTTTGATATTCTTGTTGAAATTTATAGAAAAAGTTTAGTAGATTTTCAATTTTAGTGTGCCATTTTTTCGTTTTACATTTTCATCATTTTTCAAGATGGCGCTCGAAATGGCTACCTCATTAAAACTTGAATACTTTAACTATCGTATTTTTTCACGGACTGAAACAAAAATTGGCCTATTAATCAATATCTCTGATGATTTCACCTGCCAGAATGATCGGATAAAGAGTTTCAATATGGCGGCCCTTTGAACTTCTAAAAAATTCGTAATGTTTACAATTGAAAACCGATCGGCACCAAATTTGCTCAAACAATGGATGTTTACAATAAATTAGATGGGTGTGGCAATCAGAACGATCCGTTAGAAAATTTCAAAATGGGGCCTGTTCAAAGAAATATACCTCTCCTTTGCGGCCCTGTGCCCAAAGGTATATTTTAATTATTACTATTTTTTTTTTACTGTGGATGTCAAGTAATACGTTTATTGGAATAAAATGAGCAGATATAATACTGAATATTATTTTACTCTATAGTCCATACAATAAAGACCGGCGCTTGCGTATATATGTATGCCTATGTATTTTTATTAGTAAGTTTGTTTTAGTTGTATTAGCAGAAAAACTGAACTGTGATTTACAATTTTGTTCACTGTCACTCAAATCAATGTCCATTTCAGATTTATAATCTCATGTATTTGAATAGTCACTTCATTTGCAGATAAATATACAAGGTACAGAATTCGTAAGGCACTCTCAAAAATTATTATTATTATTATTATTATTATTATTATTATTATTATTATTATTATTATTATTATTATTATTATTATTATTATTATTATTATTATTAATAATAATAATAATAATAATAATAATAATAATAATAATAATAATTGCCTGAAACATTGCATCCACACTTGGTAAGTTCATTGACACTTAATGGTGCTGACAGGTTATGTGACTTTACGGATGCGAAAGAACCATCCGTAGTAGTTTCCCATCCATTTTCAGATAGAGGTGGTAAACAGTGTTCCTTCTAGACGTGTTTTTGAGTGGGAGCTCTGAGAATGCTCCCCCAGAGGAAACCAAAATAGTACGTCCTTTATATAATAATAAAAAGAATAGCACCACCAGTGATTGATGGTATGGCTATAGTCCCCCCCCCCCCCGCCGGAATACTGAATGTGCCACCTGAAATATTGTATCTGAAAGAAATACGGGTGGTAAAAGTGGTTTGGGACATTTCTAGTCTTTGGCAATCAAAGAAATTACATTCCATCTGAGTGTGTAGATTCAGAGCTTTTATTGTTGGTGGTAATTTCTCTTCTTCCAGGTTTTTAGCCGTGGATAAGTGCTATATTAACTCTGAGGCAGTGTAAATTTTAGTGCTTTTCGTGTATCATGGAGATGAATTTTTCAAATGCATGCAAGCCACTTAATAGGCCAAAGCTTTCTTCACCAAGAAGTTGAAAAGCTGTTATTATAAGACTATCACTCTTAAAACTTAGGTAAACTTTAATCCACTTCTCTTTCGAGACGCCAAAAAACTTTCCTTCCCAGTCTCCACCCATAACTGTATGTAAGCCAACAAGTCCTTTGACTTTAGCATCACCAATCGAAATACACTTTTCAGGAATACTGATTTTTCTATTCCTTTCTCCTTTCCCAGTGAGAAAATAGATATCATCTTTAACTGAACAATTGGACACTAAGTCCTTGAGCCAAATAAAAACATCTGTGTTCTTAGTTGGTCAAAATACATCAACGTCTTTCTCAATATCATATTCCTGAGAAATAATGTCCACTACGTGGAGTGGAATCAAAGTATCGTCAGCTTCATGTGTATGTTCAGTTAAATTAGAGCTGAAGAGAGCTGGTTTATTGCTGTATGTCTGGGTTCCATAGCCAACTACAATAAAAATCAATAGGTGCAAAAGAATTTAGTACTGCTTTCTCGAGTTATTCTGTTAATTGACTTTCATCTCATTGTGTGACAAAGATTTTCATAGGAACTAGCTTTATGTTTGACATGTCTTTGATGAATAACTTTGTGGGAACTGCTTGGCTAGCCTTTTATTGCGAGTTTGTTCTTTCAGTGAACTGTCAATGTATCTGTCAAAAATTAGTCTGCCTGAGGCGGCTAGGTCCGTTTCATCGTAACCAACTACTATATTTTGAATGACTCCGGCAAAAGCCTTTGCACGATCTGCACAAGTATTCATTCGTGTCGTTTTTCTTATAGACTGCACTATAGCCGTACCATCAATTACGAATACTACTTTTTGCGTGGTAGCTAAAAGCATTCTTAGCAACGGGATGGCGATGCTTCGCCGATAACTGAACGTGAGATGTACATTTCTATGGCAGAAATGAAAGCCCTTGACAGACGGAATATGAAGACAACGATCAGAAGAAAACAAGAACCGTGAAATAATTTAAAACTCGTAACCTCCTATTACATCTTTTATGTTTGACTGCATTTATAACGAGATACTTTGTATCGGTCCATAATTACATATATCTCGGGCAGAAAGTGCTTTTACACAAGCACTATACCTGTTATAGTGTTAATTAAAAATAAAAAAAGAAGAATGTTTTAATATATAAGAAATATACATTATTGTATAGTTGGTTGCTATGTCGTTGTTTATAGATACTCAGTGGACATGTTTGATTGCAAGTCAGTTAGTGTGAATATACATTAAAAAGGAATCAAAGAATAAATTATTTAATATTCATCATGGACTTGTAATTTCAGTAGAAAAGGTGAGCATACTAGTGAATATAACTTCAGAAGATATTTTAAGGTGAAAACGATTATTGCCACTGAAGATATAACTGAACCAGGGTTAACGACTACCTTTGGTGAGTCGTTGTAAAATTTTTGGTTTACCTCACCCGGGATTCTTGTAAATTCATATCCCGAAGTCTAAGTAAGGGTGAATTTACCTTAGTAAGAAGGTTCATGAATACGAACTCAACTATTCTTAGAAGTGGTAGAGTAATTACAAGAAAAATCATGATTGGTGAGACAGTAGAGAATGAAACTGTTGATGATGCTAACAACGGGCAGAATATAGCTCCTATTGCACCCGGAATGTTGACATTAGAAGACAGAATTCTACTAGCATTACAGCGACAGGAACAACGACTAGAACAAAATTTAACTCAGATGTCCAAAGAGTTAAAACAAACGGTACAGCAAAAATCCGAAGAATTGAATGGACGATTAGAAACACAGTATGAAGAATTGAATGGACGATTAGAGAGACAGCATGAAGAATTGGGTAGGCAGTTAGAACAAATAGATCAAAAGTCCGAAGAAGCGAAACAATCTGTAATACAAGCTGTGACAGACATCACGTTACAATTCGACGAGAAGTTAAAAAGATTATCTGAAGATTGCAAGGATAATTACAATCATATAATCCAAGAAGTTAATATTGTAAAAAAAAGATTTTGAAGTAATCGAATCTTCTGTTCGTCAGCAAAAGATTCAGGTGACAGATAATTCTAACCAAATACGTGCAAATACACAATTGATATCTACCTTACAGGAGGAAATTAGGACGTTACAGATTAAAGACAACGCATACAACAACAACATGGTTAATGATCGTTTGGAGTTCCCTCATTCACAAGAGATGACCTCGCATTCACCCGAAGCAGATCGACAAGGACCTTGCGTTATCTCTTCTTCAAGTAACTCATCCGATGAGGATATTATTTTGGAAAGAATTCAACCAAGGAATACAGATGGGCGGAAAAGAGATGGTGTGAACCACACATAACGCAGTAGGTAGAAATTTTCACTCAACACGAACACGAAACGGTGAAAGAAATGTAAAGTTAAGTGTAAAAATGAGCGAAATACGTGCTATGAGTAAGTTTAGTGGTAGATGTAATGAAAATGTTACTTCTTTCCTAGAAAAATTTCAGGACGAATGCAGTATAATGTGTATAGATAAATCTCAATATATGAAACTAATCCCTCATTTATTACTTCCACCGTGTTCTTTATGGTTTAAAGCGGTACGGGAACACGTCACCACATATGAGGAATTCAAGGCAGCGCTGATTGCAAATTATGAGAATGACTTTCTACTTGCAAACAGAGACGCTACGATTAGAAATCAACCTTTTAATCCTCGCTTGCACAAATCTGTTGTTGATTTTGTTGTGAATACGTATAATGAATTAAAAATCGTAAATCCATTGCAATCTGAATCTAGAGTGATTGCATCTATTCGAAATCTACTACCGTTTAAATTACAACAAATCCTGTTTTCTACGCAATGCATGAGTTTTAATCATCTATTGATGCTTGTTCAATGTTATGAAACAATACCAGGCACAGAATCATCAAGCGGGAATAGGCAAAATTAAAAACAATTCAGATAACTTTAGATCAGTACCAGTCCGGAATCTAAATATCCGTAATGTAGACGATACGGAACATAACCTAAATCGAGTAAATTTAAACAATCAGAACAATCAGAATAGGCAAAGATATGATGGGAACACACCTAACCTAACTAATCGTGACAATAATTATGTCAGACCATTTAACCAAAGTAGATTCAAAAACAGACGAAATACATGGCGAAATTCTAGAAATACTGTAAACCCTAGTGATAGACGTAATCGTAGTTCAAGAGATGGCACTTCGTATCAAAATCAAAATAATGACACAATTCCTGTAAAGAATAATAATGCAGGACATAATCATGATTGTGCGGTACAATGTACTTTATTGGAACCATATACGAGTATGAATTTAAACTGACTGCAGCTGATGTGGTAGGGGTTAAACCCATATCAGCTATAGATTCTTATGAATATTCATCCTCAAATTTATGTATTGATTCTTGTGAACATTTCTCTTCAAATTTATGTGGTAATGTCAATAATGAAAACAACCTTTTACATGATGTATTTGTAAATAATGATTCGGAAATAGCAGTCAATAGATGTCAGTATCAATTTATGCCTGTAGTAAATCGTTGTTGGTTTAAAGATGATAATGTCAATGATGGTTTTGGTGTTGAAGAAAACTTTGTATTTTTAAAATCATATAGTACTGCTAGAATACCTGTCAAAATAAATGGGTTAAGTACAGAAGCTTTATTGGATACAGGCGCAAATGCATCTTTACTATCATATTCGTCATGGAAAGCAATTACCAGTGATTATTCAAATTCTAAGTTACAAAAGGCAGAGAATCTCATTATAGTAGATTTTACTGGTAAACACAAAAAGAGAGTAGCTAGAATTACTCGTGTTACGATAGCCATTCAAAATTTTGAAATATCTATTCCTATACTAGTGATAAAGGAATTGAATGAAAAACTAATCATTGGTTTAGATTTATTGTCCCAATTACGTGTCATGCTCGATTTCAGAAATCAAACTTTAACTATACCCGGCATACCTCAAGAAATAGTTCAGAAACTTCTTCCCAAATCTGATGATATTGCTTGTCAATATAATAATGTTCCTAATGTATTGAATAATGTTTCTGTAAGTTCAGAAAGTGATCAATTAAATGATTCATTAACACAAGTCACGCAAAATTTGATGGATTCAAAAGATGATGTATTGTTTTCTGAGTGTGTTAAATCACTTGAAAGTAGCCTCGATTTTATGGACGATACAGTAAAAACTCATTTTAAGGATATCTTATACAAACATAAAAATGTATTTTCGCAACGTCCTGGATGTTGTATGGATTTTGTTTATTCTTTTAAAGTTAAGACGGACAAACCTATTGTGACTAAGCCATATATAATTCCTTATCGATACAGGGAAAATGTACGTCAGCAAATTGCAGACATGTTAAGAGATGGGATCATTAGGCCTTCACGAAGCATTCACCTTAATCCATTACATGTAGTTCCTAAGAAAAATGGTTCTCTACGTGTAGTTTTGGATTTGAGACGTACGAATTGTCATATTGACTTGGAACAAGTGAGGTATCCTCCAGTGGAAGAAATATTAGCCTCTTTACAGGGGAATTCAGTATTCGGAAATTTAAATTTAGTACTGGCTTATAATCAGGTCGAATTACATGAAGATTCGAAACCGTACACAGCATTCAGTTTTGAAGGTCATTTGTATGAGTACAACCGTGTAGTCTTTGGGCTTATCAATGGTAGTGCGGCGTTAGCTTCCTGCTTAAATAAAGTTTTAGGTCAAGACTTGCGCAGCAACGTGATTACCTACGCTGACGACATTTTGATAATGGGAAAAAATCCGCATGAATACTTGAAATACTTAGATATAGTTTTAGATAGATTGGAAAGTTCGGGTCTTACTATCAACATACAGAAATCCAAATTCCTACAAAATTCTATAGAATTCCTTGGCTACCAAATTGATGCATCTGGTTTACAGTTCAGTCAATCTAAAGTACAAGCAATAGAGGATTTGCCTGCACCGTTGAATGTGAAACAGACACGGCAAATATTAGGACTCTTCAATTGGTTTCGCAAAGCCATCCCACGATTTGCTGAGATAGCCCAACCTTTATTTATGATTATAAAGAAGGGAGTACCATGGCAATGGGGTCCGATTCAAGAACATAGTTTTAATAAGTTGAAGGAGAGCGTAAAGCGAAACATCCATTTGAATCATCCTCGATATGATGTTCCTTTCTATGTCCAGTGTGACGGTTCTCAACTTGGAATCTCCGCGGTACTCTGGCAACCTAATCCAACCATCAAGGAACCGGCCGTTATCCATTGCGCTAGCCGTACTTTAAAGAAAGCTGAGAAAGGATACACCACTACAGAAATCGAATTATTGGCCGTACGTTTTGCAGTACAAAAATTTGCTCCATATCTCAGTGGATGCCATTTCATAGTACTTACCGACCATAATTCATTACGATACCTTAACAGTATACAGGGATATAATAACAGACTACTTCGTTGGTCGTTGGAGCTTCAGTCTTATGACTTTGAAGTACAACACATTAAAGGAGTAGATAATGGACCCGTAGATACTTTATCACGTCTGTTTCCTGGAGAAGAACAACATGTCTTGTCCATCAACAAATTTAAGGTCTTACAGGATGAAATAGCCACCATTTCAATGGAAGATCTAAGAGAACATCAACTGAATCATCATGAATATAACCAAATCATGAAACATTTGTCTTCATGCAGTGCGGAGTGTAATTGCCCCAAACAATGGAATTCCAGATTTAAATTATCCAACGGAATCCTACTTATTAAAGATTTTAAATTCAAGTCTAGAAACAAAATTTGCATTCCACCTACGTTGACAACCCGCATATTAAAAGCATATCATGACGATTTCGGTCATTTTGGTTATGTGAAAGTATGTGCCTTGATTAATAAATCTTTTTATTGGAGAGGAATGAGAGTCCAAATCAAAAATCATATCAAGGACTGTGTTGAATGTATGCGAATAAAACATAACTACCAGGCTGTACAAAAACCTATGCTATCAATAACTCCAGAGAGACCACATTCGTTCTTATCTATCGATCTATATGGACCGTTACCACGAGCAGCTACAGGAGAAACTTATTTACTTACTACTATGGATATTTTTTCACGCTATGTAGTAGCTTACTCTCTGCGTAGAGCAACTTCCGCTGCCATCATAAATAAAATTTTGAACGTATATATTCCACATTGTGGTCCTGTCGAACACATATTATGTGATAATGGTTCACAGTTCAAAAGTGATGTGTTTATTAAAGCAATGAACAAGGCTAACATTAAAATTAATTTCGTAACTCCGTACCATCCTAGCAGCTCTATTGTAGAAAATGTGCACCGCAATTTTGGTATGTTGTTTCGACACTTTTGTAAAGACAAACATGCTGAATGGATTAAGCATGTCAATCAAATCACGTATCTTTTGAATTATTCGATATCCGACACATTGGGCGTGTCTCCTGCTAATGTACATAACGGTTCTGATTTGATTTTCCCTGTGGAACAACATTTTAATGTCAAGTTAGAAGATTCGGCAATCGTAGATTCTTCAAGTTTAGTGAATATGGTAAAAATTAGAAGACACAACAAATTTTTGAAGCGTAATTCTCAATTAGAGTCTTTACAAGAAGGAAAATATCGAATCATGAGCAATGACTTAGTTTTTGTTAAACAACACCCACAAAGTAATGCGTTGTTAAAGAAGAATTATAAATTTTGTGACATTTTCTCAGGTCCTTATTTATGTTTCAAGGAAATAAACCCTAAAGTTTTTGAATTGTTGAACGCTAAAACGGGTACGTCAATTGGACTTCGTAATATAGATGAGTTGAAGGTTTGGAGACCTACCCAGTATACAAGAGAAAAATGGATGCGTCTAGTAAAAAAGTTAGTTGCACCTGACATTCTTGCTCAAATAAATAAGAATGAAGGAGACTAAAAAAAAAGGGGGACTTCTGTTTGTGTAAAAATAAATTTATTTTCTTCTTTTTGCTCGTCCGAGCATAGGTTACATTTAATTTTTGATTTTTACTTAATTTAATTTTCTTTAATTCTCATTAACAAATGATAATTTCCAAATGATTTTAATTCTGTGTTGTTAATGTGAAGAATTATAAGTCGATTCATAATTGATTAAACACAAAGGTTATTTATATTATATTGATTTGTGTTGAAACTTGGTTGTCAAAGATAAATGATAATGGAATGAATGTTTTAGTATAAATGTATTTATATAAAGTAATTGAACAAAGTGATATATGAGGGGCGATCAAAATGTAAAGAATAGCACTATTCTTATGTCATTATTATAAACGGACCAGTGGTTCTTAAATATAAAAGTCAAGCTCCCTTGTAACTTTTATATTTAGTCCCTTTATCGGGCGACATTTTATATAACGAGATACTTTGTATCGATCCATAATTACATATATCTCGGGCAGAAAGTGCTTTTACACAAGCACTATACCTGTTATAATGTTATTTAAAAATAAAAAAAGAAGAATGTTTTAATATATAAGAAATATACATTATTGTCTAGTTGGTTGCTATGTCGTTGTTTATAGATACTCAGTGGACATGTTTGATTGCAAGTCAGTTAGTGTGAATATACATTAAAAAGGAATCAAAGAATAAATTATTTAATATTCATCATGGACTTGTAATTTCAGTAGAAAAGGTGAGCATACTAGTGAATATAACTTCAGAAGATATTTTAAGGTGAAAACGATTATTGCCACTGAAGATATAACTGAACCAAGGTTAACGACTACCTTTGGTGAGTCGTTATACATTTCAGGTCGTGACGTAATGGCCATGTTGGACGCCATCATGAAAAAAATACAAAATCATTAAGAAAAATGGCACCCATAATTTAGGAAATCTACATACTGAATACTATATGCTGAAAAAATAAAATTAAACTTCGCACGTAAATCAAACGGGGAAACTCATAAAACACAAAATGCGACGACCATTTTGGACGCCATCTTGAAAAAAGTAAAAAATCATGAAAGAAAAAATGGCACCCATAATTTTTGAAGTTACATACTAAATACTATATGCTGAAAAAAAATTCAACTTAGCACGTAAATCGAGCGGGAGAACATATGACACCATACTATATGAATTATACAATCGAGCAAGTTAAAGACATCTGAAAACAACAAGCTGAGATTTTGTTAGTAAAATCGGTAAATGACAAACAAACTGCAAAACTACTTAAATTGGATAATAATGCACCTGTTTCTATATTTGCAGAACCTCACTGCCTACTGAATGTCAATTGGGATAGAAATCATGTTGGGGATATCCTGAATTCTTCTGAAGAGGAAATCAAATCTTAATGATCTATCAACATATCATAGAAATAGTTCGAATTAAAAGTGAGAAGTCAGGTGAAATGCTTACGACTCTTCAGTAACTCACTTTCCCTACCCTCCTGAAATTTGTAAAGGCTGGATTTTATAGGTTGAAAGTTCGACCCTACATTACCGGTCTTCATCCTAGTTTTACATGTCAGTAATTCGAGCGCACCAGCACGTAGTAAGATGCTGGGCCTTCTATTTGTCCGAATTGTGGCAAGCGAAGTCTTGGTGTGAGTTTCTGTGCAGTTACCAAGCTTTCTTATGTCAATTGTAAGGGTGATTAATGTGTTTGGTCGGGAGTCTGTAATGCTTCTCAAAGAGAAAATCGTATCTGAGAGTTTATGCTTGTCGAGAAGATTCCCGCAGCCGATGTGAAACGTCGTCTAAAAGATGATACGGTTATAATAGCTAGAACTGAAGATAGACTACAGGAGACGACTGATAAAATAGTTGACAGTGGGAAACTATATGGAATGGAAGTCACCATCGATAAGTCGAAAGCCATGAGACTATCTCGTGAAAATGCGCCCTTATGGTCAGAGTAGAATAAAGAAAACTTGAAGAGATCGATAATTTCAAGAATCTGGGAAGTATTTTGACGAAAGACGCTTACTGCACCAAAGAGATTAGATCAAGAATAGCCTTATCCAAGTAGCATTCAATAAGAAAAGATCACTCTTAACTAACAGGTTCATTATTGGACTTAGGAAGAAGTTGATCAAGTGCTATATATGGAACATTGGATTGTATGATTCAGAGACTTGGACAGTACTGAAGTTATAGAAGAAATATTTAGAGAGCTTCGGAATGTGGTCTTGGAGGAAAATGAAGAAGATAAAATGGAAAGAGACACCAGGAAATGAAGATTTTTAAAACGGATAGGAGAGAAGAAGACACTTAAAGACATCCTTTATGAGGAAACCAATTGGAATGAACACATCTTCCAAAGAAATTGTCTTCTTCATACCGCCAGAGAAGAAAAGATGGAAGGAAAGCGAGGAATAGGAAGAAGAAAAACAGTACTGATCAGTGATTTGAAAAATATAAAAGAAAATATTGTTAGTCACTAGAAGTTGAAGATCGAGAAGCGTGAAAGAAACATTTCCAAGTCCAAATCTAAGATTAAAAAAATAAACCTCATTAGTCCTAGAACCTACCAAAAGAGAAAATACTTAATAATAATATGTTACATGTTCATTTTTCTATGTAATTTTATATGAACATTAACACATGAGATCACACTAAGAACCGAACCAGGATCTCGCGCACCAAAGGTATGAACACCATTCGTTCCATGTAGCCACGAAGAATTGTATTTACATACTAACGAAAATTGCACTTAATTCTTTCATTTATGGATAATACTTATTTTTTATTTGGTGAGTCACTAACTTCAATTTTTCAATGGAGAATGAATGTGTCGGTACTTTCAAGGTAGTCCAAGATGGTTAGAATCAACTAATAATCTAAGATTTGTAATAATAATGTAAAAATAAATTGTTCACATGCTATTCCAATAACAGTTTGATATAGAATGTTTCTTTGTGATGTGAAACATTACTTCAACAATTGTAAACTGAATTCAAAAAATATACTATAATAATCAAAAACAGGACTAAAGTTTTATTTCTGTATAATTACCCTTTAATTGGGTAAACACGCACGGTAAATAGTTTTTGTTGACAAGTTCATTAGATAATCTATCTGTTTCCGCTTTTACATGTTCGTTACAGAAGCTTTCTCCACAATACATCAAACACAAAAAATACTTCTCTTTTAAAAATATATACAAAAAACTCAACCAGCATACAATTCGCAATCAATTTTTTTTTTTTTTTTTGCTTTATTCATATGTCAACAGCATTTTTTGTCTCTGTTCTGTTTATTTTTCTCTGTATATTATACAGAGTTTTCTCTGTGTATACATAGAATCACTAATATGCATCACAGAAAGATATACACAGTAGTTTATGAACTGCGAAAATTAAAACAAATAACCACACTCAATTTTTGAAATAATGTATTAGAGAAAGCTTTTTCCAATTTTTCACAGAACGTGGTGATAGCAGAAATTATCTTCTATTCAGATACTCATAGTTTCTGAACTGTACCAGTAACTACATGCCATAATTGCTTGCACACAAGACGAAATATCTGTCGAGCATGAATTATGAAATGAAGACGTTATAAGTTTGTAAGTCAACAAAGATCATTTGTGAGCAGGGTTGTGCAGTCTATTTAGATTATAAGGCTAAGCCTATTCAAACATTTAAAAGTCAAACTCAAAATAATATTCCTAATCATTAATAGACTGTATTTTATAATGTTCAGAATAAATATGAGGCAAGCAATAGTCTTCCCAAATTTAGGCCTTCTAAGATCACTGCGAATAATATTCTTCCATAGCCTATTATATATCGAATGAGATTGGGAGGAGACATGATCATTTCCACAAAGTTTCCAGCAAAAGAAACTTTAGTTCACTACACAAATTCGAAAAGAAACTATAAAGACAGATGAAGCTTACTAAAGTTAGGTTTCGTTCGGCAAACGAGAGCAACAGTCAAAGCATGGCGTTTTAAGAGGAATTGTGAGATTTCGCACTATTTCTCTGGTTCACATCAGAGTTACGAAAAACATCTGATTTGGTACCTTTTAAAGGCTGACGAAAAAGAAAAAGATAATAAAACAAAGAGTATTATTACGAATACTATTAATACATGAGTGAACTATCATCTCTTATTTTTATAAACAACGTGAAGGTGGTTATTTCAGTCAAAGCATACCCATACTAGCACATAGAGTATACATAAGGCAATTCACTTATGAACGTCCAGGTCAAACTACTCTACATAAAAAGTGAAAATTGACCAGAAAACTCTTTTTGTCTCAAATACAAAGGGTAAGAAGGAACTTTTTAAATACGTATCCCAAGGGAAGGTAAAAGGGATTCAATGATTTTATTTCACGAATTGCTTAACATACATATATTCGTCAATTTAACAAACTTAATATGAATTTCAGTATTTTAGAAAATATTGAACATACAATTTCTGCAATAAACACATTTCCGATTATGTGTTAAGAAAATACTCAATGTGAGGATTCGCTTAAGTTAGAAGTGTGAAATTCAGTAAAACTCTTAATAAAAAATAAGGGCATACTTGTTGCAGTCCTTTCAAAATTTCCTCTTCTAGAGGGAAGAATGTGAACAGTTTCTATAATATTCAAATATTTGTTTCTTTTTTACTATTTAGAAAATGACAAATGTGAGGATTCACTTGAGTTTGCGTAAAATTGGGTTTATTAACCCTTCGTTAAAAATTTAGAAATATGTGGTTTCATTGTCTAAAGAAAGAAAAAAGACAATCTGTATAATATTAAAATTTCAGTTTCCTTTAATTCGCTAGTTAAACTTTTCATTAAAAATCGTAGGATATGTACTTTTTTCCATTTCGACATCGGAAGGTTAACTACAATATTCAAAATTTTCTAAACTTTATTCTTCCCGTGTAAAGAACGAGCACTTTTGCCAATAATAGCGTAACGTATTGTGCGACATTCTATAATAATATTGTGTCGTATTAGACCATTGATATTTGTTGTTGTGAGTGAAGTAGATAACTTGAGTTTGTGTCTGAATAGTGAACAGTTACTAGGGATGATGGAAAAATGAAAGAAAATTACAAAGCATATAACATTTGTGTTATCCGCTGTAACTTAACAAAAATGTATTTGTAGATTAATAATATGTTCGTCTTGATGCAGGTTTGAAGACTTCGGATATGTCCAAAAAGCGGATATTTAAATTTCTGACTTGCCTGGAAAATATGTCATGAATAGAAGTGCGATTCATGTGGGCCCAAAACACTGTACCAAATGACATATTGAGACAGACTATGAAGGTGCATCGGGAGAGCTCAATTTCAAGACAACATGTAGCGAAGTGATGTCGTCCCTTCAAAGAAGGATGCATCTGTATTGTTAATGACAACGCTGGAGAAAGCGGTAGACCCAATTCCTCAACCATTGACGTGAACTGCGTTCGACGGATGAATGTATTTGTGTGGACAGAAGAAGAACATTATGCTCAATATCATCTGAACTGAGACTATTATGTGATGTTGCAGAGCATTGTGGTTAATGTCCTTAAATATAGGAAAATGTAAGCGAAGTGAATGCCACGGGTACTATCCGAGAGCCATAAGACAACCAGAATGGCGACTTCGCTGAATAATCTGCACCGTTACGCAGCGAAGGGCAAATGCTTTCTTCATGTGGTAATAACAGGTGATGAAACAATATTATATCTATTCATGAAGAAAGCAGGCATCCATCCAATGGAAGCATGCATTTCCTCCACGGAAAGATAAATTAAAGTGTTTGCTTCGATCAGAAAACTTTCGTGATCTGTGTTTTGAGACGTATCAATTGTGCTACTGATCGATTATTTGAAACAGGTACAAACTGTAAAGATTGAAAGCAATTGCAGCGTACTTCTGAATTTGTGTCGCCATCAGACGAAAACATTCTTGTCTCGTCCCACATATTATGACTCTTCTGGATAATATTGCCATGCCACATTCAGAACAAATATATATATATATATATATATATATATATAAATGTTGATATTTTCAGGGTTTACGTTGAGAACTACTGGAGCACGCTCTTACTCAACTTAAGTTTTAATCGCCTAAAATGATTAGTCAAAGAAGAAAGAAAGGCTGTATTCAATACATTTTGATGACAATACTTGTCTTTTATATATTTGTTTATACATTACGAATATTAGATACATGAAATTTGGTATATGGACTTTTTTTTAAAAAAAAATTAGACACGTATTTCAGTGTTTTTAAAAATGTTTGCCTAAAAGAGAAGAAAAGGGATGGGAGCGGAAAGGTGTGAATATTACAGATGTTTCTACCTCGAAACCTCTTAAGGTTAGAAAGATTTTTCGGTATTAGGACTTCTCATTTAAAATAATTGTGAACATGTTTCTTTTGATTTTTGCACTAGAAGAGAAGAAAAAGAGGGTAAGAAAAGATAATGTTTACAATTGTTACAACTGTATGACCATGTCTCGAATTTTCTTAAGGTTGGCACATGAAATTTGATATTAAGGTTTTTTATATAAAATAATTAAAGGCGTGTTTCAGCTTTTTAAAAATTATACTTTAATATATATTTTCCCTACAAGGAAAGGATAAATGGAGGAAAGTTTTGGTTGCAATTCTTAAAATAAAGTGGACATCTTTCGAAATTCCTTAAGATTAGATACATGATATCTGGTAATTCGATTTTTCATTTAAAACAATAACTGGAGAAACCTTTAGAGTACTTTGATGTTTCCCTTAGAAGGGAAGAAATGTGGATGGTGGTTGCAATTGTTACAATAAGGTGGCCTTATCTCGAAATGTTTTAAGATTAGAGATATGTTAGAAATATGACGAGGCTGTAGGCCGAGTAAATGCAGGGGTCCGGGGTTCAGCCCCTAGGTAGCTGAAGGCTAGTATTTGATATATATATATATATATATATATATATATATATATATATATATATATATATATATATATATATACGTACACGAGAAGAAATAAAATTCGTAAGACGTGAAGAAATACGTGACTGTGTGCTATCAAGTGTTTTCTTTCCTTACGTCGACAGCTTCCAGAGGATATGCTACATTTCACATGTGCATATTATTTTCAAACTGTACAATATAATGTGGTTTGGTTTGATTTGATACAAGGAAATTAATGAAGTGTCTTAACTCATGTAGTGCAAAAAAGAGAAAACAAATTAATTCATAAACATACAAGTACCCAGGGGCGAAGTAAGTCAGGTTGGAATATACTAGCCCGATCGGAAAAGTGTCCGACCATGGTATGGAAAACCTGACGTTTTCATTATTATTCCTTCCAATTTAGTTCCATCCAGTTTCACACACCGAGTTTGGTCATCTTTCTACTGCTGAAAACACCCAATCAGGAAGTTCATCTACTTACACTAGATCGTCTTTCGGGTGCGAATGGGAGTTACTTTCTGGTACCTTTGGACTTTTGGAAGAGGAAAAAGTCTTACGAGGCTATACCTGAAAAGTAGGGAACTTTACGAAACATCAAAATCTTGTGCTGTGTTAGAAAGGGCAACCATATGAGCTGCATAGATGGTATCATTATATTGGTGAAGTCTCCGGGGATTTGAATTCCACAGATTTGGTCATTTCGGACAAAGAGCATCACGCAGACGACAGGAAATGTCTAAAGAGAAGTGCTTTGTATATGTATGTCCCTCTTCTGCTCACTCATGTTGCACTTTGTCTCGACAACTGAAGAGACCATTTAACAATGGATTGATTTTGCTACAGACCTGACAATTTTCTGTGAGTCTTCGCAACCTTGCAGGCTTTGGCGAGGTCGAATGTATCGCTGTGACTTTGCCCTCGTATTATATCCGTACATCCATCTTTACCATTTCAGCAGCAACGAAACCACAAAAGAGCATCCAGAATAATCACTCCTCTACAATGGAAGATGCAAATGAAAGTATCGCAATCTGCAAACGAAAAATATCATAGACTCGTCTTCGTAAAAAAAAAAAAAAAAAAAAAAAAGTCTCGACTCTTGATGATAAGCCTGTGCAAAATGGCGATGGGTCAAAATGTCAACAAAAGCGTCATTGAAAAGTCTATGCCCACTTCTATTAATCTGAAACGGTAAGACAGGTGTTAAAAAAACAAACAAAAAAAAAAAACGAGTATTTCAACACGATTCTGTTGACATTTTAGCCCACAGGTTTATCATCAACAGTCAAGACTTGTTTCATCTTTTTTCACTTAACATCAGCTTTATTACGGCACTCAACTTGAACCCCTTTCCCATTTCAACATTTTGAGTTGGACCCCATCTGGAAACCTGCGAGGGATCCTGAAACATTTTGTTTTTACTTTGAATCATTATACTTTTGAAATAATGACATATCTTTGTTTTTGTTTCTACACCTATCCCACCGTTTCAGATTCATACGAAGGGCCATAGACTTTGCAATGAAGATTGTGTTGATATTTTGACCCACTGCTATTTTGTATAGCTTTATTGTAGACAGTCGAGACTTTGTTTATCTTCTTTCATTTAACACCAACTTTCATACGATATGCAAGTTGATCCCCCTTTCCATTTAAAAATTTTAAGGTGGACCCCGTCTGGGATCCTGGGACAATTTATTTTACTTTGATACGTTGTACTTTAGAAATGATGAAAGACATGTTTTTCTGTTTTCATATCTGTCTCATCGTTTCGGATTTTTCGGGGTTGCAACGGACTTTACAGACACGCTTAAAGATTTTAACAAAAATGAGTAAAGTGCTGCCCAAAGCGGAATGTATGACACCTCCCCAATTTTAGTAACCGGTTTTGATCTTACCTTGACCCAAGCTTTTAGGAAATATATACATCACCCCCCACTTTGTGCGTTCAGGTTTAAGTACATCCCTAGTAAGACGCCAAACAATGTCAAATGATTTCTCTATTTCGAGTAATGTGACATAGTATATGTAATACCAGAAATTTCAGATATCAACACGGTTATCTAGTAAGTACTGATAAGTATTAGTAGTATGGTTCTCTAGTAAGTATAGATTTCTGGTTATAAATGTGGATACGAACTGTTTACATTGTAATTTGCCTTCACAATAGTAATATCAAATATTTCACACAAAGTTATTTGACTTAATATATGATGTAAAGTTTCGTTAAGAACTGTTCAGTGTATTTATATTTTAATATAAAAGTAATACTCAAACAAATACTTGGTATTTGTAATTTTTTATATAGAGATTCCATGAAGAGAAACAAAATTTGCTGCAGAATCGAATCACGATTTTCCTATGCTCCATTTATTACTCCCAAGTACACTTCCTTCATTCCAGTATATTCCTTATACGTATATGGAATAAGTAATACATTAACTCCATATCATATATCATACACCATATTTCTTTTTTCTTTGCGTGAATAGAATCCATTGTTAGCAATATTATAGCAACGAAAGTTGTTTTGAGCATATATATTAGATAAATGCTAGTACTAAATGTTACTATTTATATGGGATTGATTTAATTGATAAAATTGATTTATTACTTAAAATTTCAGATTCGACTCATAACGATAGCATAACGCTCAATGACATTGTTCGTAACAAAGTGTATCTTATTCTCAACAAAACTGAATTATTCTATTCACGTTTCTTAAAGTATTATTATACAAATACTTTATTATACAAATTTTTAAAATATTTCTTAGTCACCCAAAATTGTTTACTGCTAGTAGCAGTAGCATTGTTACCACCAATACCACTGTTACTATTGGTGTATTGCTACTACTACTACTACTACTGGTGTTGCTAACAACAAAATAATAATAGTAAATTAGGAAACAATTAAAACTATTCGGAATTTCTGCATTCGTATATAACAACTAGATAACTGGATGATTCGAATTAGTCCTATAGCTACTAGAATAATTTTGTATAAAAAATTCAGTATCAATCAAATTCATTTGGGTGATAAATATTAGTCTAAGGTAGTGCTCTCAACGGGTCGGGTCGGGTCGGGTTGAAGACCGACCCGACCCGACTCGTGACCCTAATTGACTGACCCGATCCGATGACCCGATCCGATGACCCGACCCGACTGATCCGAACCGTGATCCGACCTGATTAACCTGACCCGACAACCCGACCCGAGCTGACCCGGTTGACCCAACCCGACAACCCGACCCGAGCCGACCCGATTGACCCGAGCCGACAACCCGACCCGAGTAGCCTGACCCGACAACCCTACCCGAGCTGACCCGACTGACCCGACCCGACCCGTTTGAGAGCACTAGGTCACGACACTGGGTGAGCGCCAAAATGCACTCACATTGGGAATTAAACCCAGACCACGTGTACCGAAGTCTTAGCGTGTTTGCACACGATACCGACAAAATCGGAGGAAGGCCCGATAATATCGGTGTCGGTGTCGGCGTACTTTGCACATGTCGCCGACAATATCGGTGGAAGCCCCGACAATATCGTTGCCGGTGATGAGTGAAGTAAGCGACACACACAAAAAAATCTCCATATATGAAAACAAATAAAAAAATAATAATAATTGAGAAAATTATTTTTTAAAACAAGGACTACAAAAACTGTTCTGAAGAGGTGTGGAGGACGGTACAAAACTTAGAAAAAATAGTCCTATGCCTAAACATGTTTAGATTTAACAGTGCCGTTTTAAATAGATGCCGTAAACATATTACTTTCGTTTCGATGAGAATTGATGCTGCGGTACATTGCAAACTATATTACTTTTAATTTTTGTTGGAACACTGTTACATATTGTATGTATATTATTTTGTTTTCCATGCAATTAACACTAATATCATAGTAGATTAAATGATAAGATTCGAATTAGTAATTCTGTTTTACATTGCTCCATACATACACTGGCGCAAATCCCGGGGAGATGAAGGGGACATGTCCCCTCCAATCTTGGAACTGGGGAAATTCTCCCCGCCCCTATAATCCGATTTGAAATGTGTTTTTGGGAGAGAAATTTGATTATTTGTGTCCGATCGCCAGAAAGGAAAGTGAGATGAAATTAAAGTCCACTCAGAATAAGCCTCAAATCTGCCCACCTCCCAATGTTGAAGACAACTCTGCTCCCCTGATCCTCCACAGCATTGTTTCTCTACTACAGAAATATTTTGAACATCGCTATATATACAGGGGAGGATCCAGGATATGATCAAGGGAGGGGCTAAACCATATTTTGCCGTTTTATCCAGTGTAAAGCAGGATTGAAGCCCAATTTATCCAGTGTATATTTGAGCGCCAAAGGGGGAGGGGCTATAGTCCCTATAGCCCCACTTGAATCCGCCACTATATATATATATATATATATAATATAGGAACGATCTTACCCGTCCCCCCCAATGTTGAAGACAGATTAGCGCTGTTGCATTCATACCTATCGTTTCCCGTTTCTTTTTTGTCCATGAACTCAAAATCCTGGACAAGGCTTGCATAAACTTCTCGCCATGCTTTTTGCTTTTCAATTCTGTCCTTGAAAGAGTCTGTTATCGCATATGCAAGGTCTACATTCCACAAGTTCAATAAGGGTTAAAATATCGAATGGAAAAATTCCTGCCATCTCTAAAAATCTAAGCAAAATTAGAAAGGTAAGAATGCAATAATACACAACCTTTTCATCCAGTCACTGTAGCTAAACTGCAGAACTCTATCAGGGGGTCGAACCCGGTACAAAGGGGAGAGGGAAAACTTGGATACATAGCTTTGGTCTTTGTTTTCAATTGCCATTCCAGAAATTATTTTTTTAATGGGGGATTTGGGATAGTTTTGGAAGTGAGAGAAAAAATCTGCAACAAGTGAAGCACGAAGTCACATCCCTATTGTTGAGACAAAAATGGAAACAACAAAATTCCAAAGACAAGAAACGAAACAAAAATACACAGCGCCTTGTCACTCACTCTTTTCATCTAACCCACTGGCCGGCCGACATTATCGGCCGGCGTCATTAACTTGTTCCGCCACCAATGAATTTCAAGATGGTTTCTTTTGCATCGTTTTGTGCGCGTTTTGTGTCGATATGTGCGCCTATTCCCACGTTTTGTGCGCCACCGGAAGTGGGTCAAAACGGGCCTCCAAATATGGCGGAACAAGTTAATGCTGTTCCGCCACCAACGAATTTTGAGGTCATTCCCATCACATCGTTTAGTGCGTGTTTTGTGCCGTTTTTTGCGCCTATTTCCACGTTTTGTGCGCCATCGGAAGTGGGTCAAAATGGGCCTCCAAGGTGGGGCAAAAGTGACCCACTGTTCCGCCACTAACGAATTTCGAGATGGTTTCTTTTGCATCGTTTTGTGCGCGTTTTGTGCCGTTTTGTGCGCCTATTCCCACGTTTTGTGCGCCACTGGAAGTGGGTCAAAACGGGCCTCCAAATATGGCGGAACAAGTTAACGCTGTTCCGCCACCAACGAATTTTGAGGTCATTCCCATCACATCGTTTTGTGCGTGTTTTGTGCCGTTTTGTGCGCCTATTTCCACGTTTTGTGCGCCATCGGAAGTGGGTCAAAATGGGCCTCCCAGGTGGGGCAAAAGTGACCCACTGTTCCGCCACTAACGAATTTCAAGATGGTTTCTTTTGCATCGTTTTGTGCGCGTTTTGTGCCGTTTTGTGCGCCTATTCCCACGTTTTGTGCGCCATCGGAAGTGGGTCAAAATGGGCTTCAAATGTAGGGCAAAAGTGACCCACTGTTCCGCCACTAACGAATTTTGAGATGGTTTCTTTTGCATCGTTTTGTGCGCGTTTTGTGCCGTTTTGTGCGCCTATTCCCACATTTTGTGCGCCATTGGAAGTGGGTCAAAATGGGCCTCCAAGGTGGGGCAAAAGTGACCCACTGTTCCGCCACTAACGAATTTCAAGATGGTTTCTTTTGCATCGTTTTGTGCGCGTTTTGTGCCGTTTTGTGCGCCTATTCCCACGTTTTGTACGCCATCGGAAGTGGGTCAAAATGGGCCTCCAATGTAGGGCAAAAGTGACCCACTGTTCCGCCACTAACAAATTTCGAGATGGTTTCTTTTGCATCGTTTTGTGCGCGTTTTGTGCCGTTTTGTGCGCCTATTCCCACGTTTTGTGCGCCATCGGAAGTGGGTCAAAATGGGCTTCCAAGGTGGGGCAAAAGTGACCCAATGTTCCGGCACCAATGAATTTCGAGATGGTTTCTTTTGCATCGTTTTGTGCGCGTTTTGTGCCGTTTTGTGCGCCTATTCCCACGTTTTGTGAGCCATCGGAAGTGGGTCAAAATGGGCTTCCAAAGTGGGGCAAAAGTGACCCACTGTTCCGCCACCAATGAATCTCGAGATAATTTCTTTTACATCGTTTTGTGCGCGTTTTGTGCCGTTTTGTGCGCCTATTCCCACGTTTTGTGCGCCACCGGAAGTGGGTCAAAACGGGCCTCTAAATATGGCGGAACAAGTTAATGCTGTTCCGCCACCAACGAATTTTGAGGTCATTCCCATCACATTGTTTTGTGCGTGTTTTGTGCCGTTTTGTGCGCCTATTTCCACGTTTTGTGCGCCATCGGAAGTGGGTCAAAATGGGCCTCCAAGGTGGGGCAAAAGTGACCCACTGTTCCGCCACCAATGAATTTCGAGATGGTTTCTTTTGCATCGTTTTGTGCGCGTTTTGTGCCGTTTTGTGCGCTTATTCCCACGTTTTGTGCGCCATCAAAAGTGGGTCAAAATGGGCCTCGAAGGTGGGGCAAAAGTGACCCACTGTTCCGCCACTAACGAATTTCGAGATGGTTTCTTTTGCATCGTTTTGTGCGCGTTTAATGCCGTTTTGTGCGCCTGTTCCCACGTTTTGTGCGCCATTGGAAGTGGGTCAAAATGGGCCTCCAAGGTGGGGCAAAAGTGACCCACTGTTCCGCCACTAACGAATTTCGAGATGGTTTCTTTTGCATCGTTTTGTGCGCGTTTAGTACCGTTTTGTGCGCCTATTCCCACGTTTTGTGCGACATCGGAAATGGGTCAAAATGGGCCTCCAAGGTGGGGCAAAAGTAACCCATTGTTCCGCCACCAAGGAATTTCGAGATGGTTTCTTTTGCATCGTTTTGTGCGCGTTTTGTGCCGTTTTGTGCGGCTATTCCCACGTTTTGTGCGCCGCCGGAAGTGGATCAAAACAGGCCTCCAAGGTGGGGCAAAAGTGACCCACTGTTCCGCCACCAATGAATTTCAAGATGGTTTCTTCTGCTTCGTTTTGTGCGCGTTTTGTGCCGTTTTGTGCGCCTGTTTGCACGTTTTGTGCTCCGCCGGAAGTGGGTCAAATTGGGCCTCCAAGGTGAAGCAAAAGTGACCCACTGTTCCGCCACCAATGAATTTCGAGATGGTTTCTTTTGCATCGTTTTGTGCGCGTTTTGTGCCGTTTTGTGAGCCTATTACCACGTTTTGTGCGCCGCGGGAAGTGGGTCAAAATGTTCCTTCAAGGTGGGGCAAAAGTGAACCACTGTTCCGCCACTAACGAATTTCGAGATGGTTTCTTTTGCATCGTTTTGTGCGCGTTTTGTGCCGTTTTATGCGCCTATTCCCACGTTTTGTGCGCCATCGGAAGTGGGTCAAAATGGGCTTCCAAAGTGGGGTAAAAGTGACCCACTGTTCCGCCACCAATGAATTTCGAGATGGTTTCTTTTGCATCGTTTTGTGCGCGTTTTGTGCCGTTTTGTGCGCCTATTCCCACGTTTTGTGCGCCATCGGAAGTGGGTCAAAATGGGCCTCCAAGGTGGGGCAAAAGTGACCCACTGTTCCGCCACTAACGAATTTCAAGATTGTTTCTTTTGCATTGTTTTGTGCGCGTTTTGTGCCGTTTTGTGCGCCTATTCCCACGTTTTGTGCGCCACCGGAAGTGGGTCAAAACGGGCCTCCAAATATGGCGGAACAAGTTAATGCTGTTCCGCCACCAACGAATTTTGAGGTCATTCCCATCACATCGTTTTGTGCGTGTTTTGTGCCGTTTTGTGCGCCTATTTCCACGTTTTGTGCGCCATCGGAAGTGGGTCAAAATGGGCCTCCCAGGTGGGGCAAAAGTGACCCACTGTTCCGCCACCAATGAATTTCGAGATGGTTTCTTTTGCATCGTTTTGTGCGCGTTTTGTGCCGTTTTGTGCGCCTATTCCCACGTTTTGTGCGCCATCAAAAGTGGGTCAAAATGGGCCTCCAATGTAGGGCAAAAGTGACTCACTGTTCCGCCACTAACGAATTTCGAGATGGTTTCTTTTGCATCGTTTTGTGCGCGTTTAATGCCGTTTTGTGTTCCTTTTCCCACATTTTGTGCGCCATTGGAAGTGGGTCAAAATGGGCCTCCAAGGTGGGGCAAAAGTGACCCACTGTTCCGCCACTAACGAATTTCGAGATGGTTTCTTTTGCATCGTTTTGTGCCGTTTTGTGCGCCTATTGCCACGCTTTGTGCGCCACCGGAAGTGGGTCAAAACGGGCCTCCAAATATGGCGGAACAAGTTAATGCTGTTCCGCCACCAACGAATTTTGAGGTCATTCCCATCACATCGTTTTGTGCGTGTTTTGTGCCGTTTTGTGCGCCTATTCCCACGTTTTGTGCGCCATCGGAAGTGGGTCAAAATGGGCTTCCAAGGTGGGGCAAAAGTGACCCAATGTACCGCCACCAATGAATTTCGAGATGGTTTCTTTTGCATCGTTTTGTGCGCGTTTTGTGCCGTTTTGTGCGCCTATTCCCACGTTTTGTGCGCCATCGGAAGTGGGTCAAAATGGGCCTCCAAGGTTGCGCAAAAGTGACCCACTGTTCCGCCACTAACGAATTTCAAGATGGTATCTTTTGCATTGTTTTGTGCGCGTTTTGTGCCATTTTGTGCGCCTATTCCCACGTTTTGTGCGCCACCAGAAGTGGGTCAAAACGGGCCTCCAAATATGGCGGAACAAGTTAATGCTGTTCCGCCACCAACGAATTTTGAGGTCATTCCCATCACATCGTTTTGTGCGTGTTTTGTGCCGTTTTGTGCGCCTATTTCCACGTTTTGTGCGCCATCGGAAGTGGGTCAAAATGGACCTCCAAGGTGGGGCAAAAGTGACCCACTGTTCCGCCACCAATGAATTTCGAGATGGTTTCTTTTGCATCGTTTTGTGCGCGTTTTGTGCCGTTTTGTGCGCCTATTCCCACGTTTTGTGCGCCATCAAAAGTGGGTCAAAATGGCCCTCCAATATGGGGCAAAAGTGACCCACTGTTCCGCCACTAACGAATTTCGAGATGGTTTCTTTTGCATCGTTTTGTGCGCGTTTAATGCCGTTTTGTGCGCCTTTTCCCACGTTTTGTGCGCCATTGGAAGTGGGTCAAAATGGGCCTCCAAGGTGGGGCAAAAGTGACCCACTGCTCCGCCACTAACGAATTTCGAGATGGTTTCTTTTGCATCGTTTTGTGCGCGTTTTGTGCCGTTTTGTGCGCCTATTCCCACGTTTTGTGCGCCATCGGAAGTGGGTCAAAATGGGCCTCCAAGGTGGGGCAAAAGTGACCCACTGTTCCGCCACTAACGAATTTCAAGATGGTTTCTTTTGCATTGTTTTGTGCGCGTTTTGTGCCGTTTTGTGCGCCAATTCCCACGTTTTGTGTGCCATCGGAAGTGGGTCAAAATGGGCCTCCAAGGTGGGGCAAAAGTGACCCACTGTTCCGCCACCAATGAATTTCAAGATGGTTTCTTCTGCTTCGTTTTGTGCGGGTTTTGTGCCGTTTTGCGCGCCTGTTTGCACGTTTTGTGCTCCGCCGGAAGTGGGTCAAAATGGGCCTCCAAGGTGAAGCAAAAGTGACCCACTGTTCCGCCACCAATGAATTTCGAGATGGTTTCTTTTGCATCGTTTTGTGCGCCTTTTTTGCCGTTTTGTGAGCCTGTTACCACGTTTTGTGCGCCGCCGGAAGTGGGTCAAAATGTTCCTCCAAGGTGGGGCAAAAGTGACCCACTGTTCCGCCACTAACGAATTTCGAGATGGTTTCTTTTGCATCGTTTTGTGCGCGTTTTGTGCCGTTTTATGCGCCTATTCCCACGTTTTGTGCGCCATCGGAAGTGGGTCAAAATGGGCTTCCAAAGTGGGGTAAAAGTGACCCACTGTTCCGCCACCAATGAATTTCGAGATGGTTTCTTTTGCATCGTTTTGTGGGCGTTTTGTGCCGTTTTGTGCGCCTATTCCCACGTTTTGTGCGCCATCGGAAGTGGGTCAAAATGGGCCTCCAAGGTGGGGCAAAAGTGACCCACTGTTCCGCCACTAACGAATTTCAAGATTGTTTCTTTTGCATTGTTTTGTGCGCGTTTTGTGCCGTTTAATGCGCCTATTCCCACGTTTTGTGCGCCACCGGAAGTGGGTCAAAACGGGCCTCCAAATATGGCGGAACAAGTTAATGCTGTTCCGCCACCAACGAATTTTGAGGTCATTCCCATCACATCGTTTTGTGCGTGTTTTGTGCCGTTTTGTGCGCCTATTTCCACGTTTGGTGCGCCATCGGAAGTGGGTCAAAATGATCCTCCCAGGTGGGGCAAAAGTGACCCACTGTTCCGCCACCAATGAATTTCGAGATGGTTTCTTTTGCATCGTTTTGTGCGCGTTTTGTGCCGTTTTGTGCGCCTATTCCCACGTTTTGTGCGCCGCCGGAAGTGGGTCAAAACGGGCCTCCAAGGTGGGGCAAAAGTGACCCACTGTTCCGGCACCAATGAATTTCGAGATGTTTTTTGCATCGTTTTGTGCGCGTTTAATGCCGTTTTGTGCGCCTTTTCCCAGGTTTTGTACGCCATTGGAAGTGGGTCAAAATGGGCCTCCAAGGTGGGGCAAAAGTGACCCACTGTTCCGCCACTAACGAATTTCGAGATGGTTTCTTTTGCATCGTTTTGTGCCGTTTTGTGCGCCTATTGCCACGCTTTGTGCGCCACCGGAAGTGGGTCAAAACGGGCCTCCAAATATGGCGGAACAAGTTAATGCTGTTCCGCCACCAACGAATTTTGAGGTCATTCCCATCACATCGTTTTGTGCGTGTTTTGTGCCGTTTTGTGCGCCTATTCCCACGTTTTGTGCGCCATCGGAAGTGGGTCAAAATGGGCCTCCAAGGTGGGATAAAAGTGAACCACTGTTCCGCCACCAATGAATTTCGAGATGGTTTCTTTTGCATCGTTTTGTGCGTGTTTTGTGCCGTTTTGTGAGCCTATTCCCACGTTTTGTGCGCCGCCGGAAGTGGGTCAAAACGGGCCTCCAAGGTGGGGCAAAAGTGACCCACTGTTCCGCCACTAACGAATTTCAAGATGGTTTCTTTTGCATTGTTTTGTGCGCGTTTTGTGCCGTTTTGTGCGCCTATTCCCACGTTTTGTGCGCCATCGGAAGTGGGTCAAAATGTGCCTCCAAGGTGGGGCAAAAGTGACCCACTGTTCCGCCACCAATGAATTTCGAGATGGTTTCTTTTGCATCGTTTTGTGCGCGTTTTGTGCCGTTTTGTGCGCCTATTCCCACGTTTTGTGCGACATCGGAAGTGGGTCAAAATGGGCCTCCAAAGTGGGGCAAAAGTGACCCACTGTTCCGCCACTAACGAATTTCGAGATGGTTTCTTTTGCATCGTTTTGTGCGCGTTTTGTGCCGTTTTGTGCGCCTATTCCCACGCTTTGTGCGCCATCGGAAGTGGGTCAAAACGGGCCTCCAATTATGGCGGAACAAGTTAATGCTCTTCCGCCACAAACGAATTTTGAGGTCATTCCCATCACATCGTTTTGTGCGTGTTTTGTGCCGTTTTGTGCGCCTATTCCCACGTTTTGTGCGCCATCGGAAGTGGGTCAAAATGGGCTTCCAAGGTGGGGCAAAAGTGACCCAATGTACCGCCACCAATGAATTTCGAGATGGTTTCTTTTGCATCGTTTTGTGCGCATTTTGTGCCGTTTTGTGCGCCTATTCCCACGTTTTGTGCGCCATCGGAAGTGGGTCAAAATGGGCCTCCAAGGTGGGGCAAAAGTGACCCACTGCTCCGCCACTAACGAATTTCAAGATGGTTTCTTTTGCATTGTTTTTTGCGCGTTTTGTGCCGTTTTGTGCGCCTATTCCCACGTTTTGTGCGCCATCGCAAGTGGGTCAAAATGTGCCTCCAAGGTGGGGCAAAAGTGACCCACTGTTCCGCCACCAATGAATTTCGAGATGGTTTCTTTTGCATCGTTTTGTGCGCGTTTTGTGCCGTTTTGTGCGCCTATTCCCACGTTTTGTGCGCCATCGGAAGTGGGTCTAAATGGGCCTCCAAGGTGGGGCAAAAGTGACCCAATGTTCCGCCACCAATGAATTTCGAGATGGTTTCCTTTGCATCGTTTTGTGCGCGTTTTGTGCCGTTTTGTGCGCCTATTCCCACGTTTTGTGCGCCATCGGAAGTGAGTCAAAATGTGCCTCCAAGGTGTGGCAAAAGTGACCCACTGTTCCGCCACCAATGAATTTCGAGATGGTTTCTTTTGCATCGTTTTGTGCGCGTTTTGTGCCGTTTTGTGCGCCAATTCCCACTTTTTGTGTGCCATCGGAAGTGGGTCAAAATGGGCCTCCAAGGTGGGGCAAAAGTGACCCACTGTTCCGCCACCAATGAATTTTGAAATGGTTTCTTCTGCTTCGTTTTGTGCGCATTTTGTGCCGTTTTGTGCGCCTATTCCCACGTTTTGTGCGCCGCCGGAAGTGGGTGTAAATGGGCCTCCAATGTAGGGCCAAACTGACCCACTGTTTCGCCACCAATGAGTTTCAAGGTGGCTTCTTTGGCATCGTTTTGTGCGCGTTTTGTGCCGTTTTGTGCGCCTATTCACTCGTTTTTTACGCCATCGGAAGTGGGTCAAAATGGGCCTCCAAGGTGGGGCAAAGTGATCCACTTTTCCGCCAGCAATGAATTTCGAGTTGGTTTCTTTCGCATCGTTTTGTGCGCGTTTTGTGCCGTTTTGTGCTCCTATTCCCACGTTTTGTGCGCCACGGAAAGTGGGTTATAATGGGCCTCCAAGGTGGGGCAAATGTGGCCCACTGTTCCCCCAGCAATGAATTTCGAGGTGGTCTCTTTTGTATCGTTTTTGTGCGTTTCGTGCCGTTTTGTGCGCCTATTCCTACGTTTTGTGCGCCATCGGAAGTGGGTCAAAACGGGCCTGCAAATATGGCGGAACAAGTTTATGTTGTTCCGCCACAAACGAATTTTGAGGTCATTCCCATCACATCGTTTTGTGCGTGTTTTTTGCCGTTTTGTGCGTTTATTTCCACGTTTTGTGCGCCATCGGAAGTGGGTCAAAATGGGCCTCCAAGGTGGGGCAAAAATGACCCACTGTTCCGCCACCAATGAATTTCGAACTGTTTTCTTTTGAATCGTTTTGTGCGCGTTTTGTGCACCTATTCCCTTGTTTTGTGCGCCACCGGAAGTGGGTCAAAACGGGCCTACAAATATGGTGGAAAAAGTTAATGCTGTTCCGCCACCAAAGAATTTGGAGGTCATTTCCATCACATCGTTTTGTGCGTGTTTTGTGCCGTTTTGTGCGCCTATTCCCACGTTTTGTGCGCCATCGGAAGTGGGTCAAAACGGTCCTCCAAATATGGCGGAACAAGTTAATGCTGTTCCGTCACCAACTAATTTTGACGTCGTTTCCGTCACATCGCTTTGTGTGTGTTTGTGGCGTTTTGTGCGCCATCGGAAGTTGGTCAAAATGGGCCTCCAAGGGTGACAAAAATGACCCACTGTTCTGCTAGTATCAATTTTCGAGCTTCTTTCTTTCGCATCGTTTTGTTCCTGTTTTGTGCCGTCTTATGCGCCTATTTACACGTTATGTGCGTCACCGGAAGTGGTTCAAAATGGGCGTACGATAATGGGGGAACAACTTAATTCTGCTCCGCCATCAACGTATTTTGAGGTCGTTTCCATCACATCGTTTTGTGTGTGTTCTGTGCCGTTTTGTGCGCCTATGCCCATGTTTTGTGCGTCACCCGAAGTGTGTCGAAATGGGCCTACAAATATAGCGCAACAAGTTAATTCTGTTCCGGCACCAACGAATTTTGAGGTCGTTTCCATCACATCGTTTTACTATTTGTAAATATCGGAATTCTTATAGAATGGCTTAATCACTGATCACTGTAGAACAACAATGGTAATAGATGGCAAGATGCGTTTTTCTACAATCGATTAATTGTCTCTGCGGGCATGCACATAACGTGGAAATAGGCGCACAAACCTCACAAAACACACAAAACGACGTGATGGAAACGACCTCAAAATACGTTGATGGCGGAGCAGCATTAACTTGTTCCCCGATATTTGTACGCCCATTTTGAACCACTTCCGGTGACGATGATAACGTGAAAATAGGCGCATAAGACGGCACAAAACGATGCGAAAGGAAGAAGCTCGAAAATTGATATTGGTAGAACAGTGGATCATTTTCGTCCCCACTTGGGGACCCATTTTGACCCACTTGCGGTGACGCACGAAACCAAGAAATAGGCGCGCAAAACAGGCACTATACGATGCGAAGCAAACAACCTCGAAGTCTGATATTGGGAGAACAGGGGTGATTTTTGACGAAGTTTTTTATCCCCATTTCAACCCACTTCCGGTGACGCACAAAACATGGAAATAGAAAATGAAATGAAATTAGTCCTAGTTTTACGTCCCATGGTTCTGCCGGTTAAGCTAAAGAAGGCGGTTATTATGAGAAATAAATGAAATGGTGGAATGAAGATAGTGGGAGAAAACGTGGAGAACCCCGAGGAAACCCATGCACACGGCTTGTCCACAAAAAAGTTCACTTCGTGGGAGCAGAGTTTGAACCCACGACACCATGCACCAGAGGTGAACGCTCTACCACTGAGTCACCGCGGCCCAACATGAAAATAGGCTCACATACAGACACAAAACAAACACTGAACGATAGGAAACAAACTGGGAATTTGATATTGCAGAAGAGTGTCATTTTCGTTCCACATTTAAGGCCCAAAAACAGGCGCACGAAACGACTGAAAACACGAACAAATCGATGTGATGGAAACGACTTCAAAATTCGTTGTTGGCAGAACTTATTACGCCATATTTCTAGCTCGATTTTGACCCACTTCCGATGGCGAACAAAATGTAGAAATAGGCGCAAAAAGCCTCACAAAACACGCACAAAACGATAGTAAAGAGACCACCTCTAAATTCGTTGGTGGCGGAACAGTGGGTCACTTTCTTACAGCTCCGTTAACTTGTTACCCCACTTTTAAAATTTACTCACAAAAGAATGTCAAAGTTTTGTACTAGTTTTGTACCGTTTTGTACCACCAATAAAAAGTTTTGTACCACGTCCATTAACCAGTAATGGATGATTCAAAGTGGGGGAACAAGTTAACGCTTGTTCCCCCACCATGACGAATTTTCCCGAAAATAGTGGCAAAATTTTGTACTAGTTTTGTACCGTTTTGTACCACCAATAGAAAGTTTTGTACCACGTCCATTAGCCAGTAATGGACGATTTAAAGTCTGGACCTAGCGTTAACTTGTTCCCACACCATAACGAATTTTCCCGAAAATAGTGGCGAAGTTTTGTACTAGTTTTGTACCGTTTTGTACCACCAATAAAAAGTTTTGTACCACATCCATTAGCCAGTAATGGACGATTTAAATTCCGGAAGTAGCGTTAACTTGTTCCCCCACCATAACGAATTTTCCCGAAAATAGTGACAAAGTTTTGTACTAGTTTTGTACCGTTTTCTACCACCAATAAAAACTTTTGTACCACGTCCATTAGCCAGTAATGGACGATTTAATGTCTGCACCCAGCGTTAACTTGTTTCCCAAAATAACGAATTTTCTCGAAAATAATGTCAAAGTTTTGTATTAGTTTTGTACCACCAATAAAAAGTTTTGTACCACGTCCATTAGCCAGTAATGGACAATTTAAAGTCAGGACCTAGCGTTAACTTGTTCCCCCACCATAACGAATTTTCCCGAAAATCGTGTCAAAGTTTTGTACTAGTTTTGTACCGTTTTGTACCTCCAAAAAAACTTTTGTACCACCTCCATTAGCCAGTAATGGACGAGTTAATGTCTTCACCCAGCGTTAACTTGTTCCTCCACCTTAACGAATTTTTTCAAAGTTTTTTCCTATATGGTACTATTAACAAAAATGTTGTACTCCATCATTAGACATTAATGGACGATTGAATGTCTGGAACCACTATTAGCTTCAGGTCGGTCAAGATGGAGTTCTACATCGCCATTTACAAAAATAATTTATACCAGAGTTTTGTACTAGTTTTGTAATGTTTTGTACCAACAATAAAAAGTTTTGTATCAGTCCCAAAATATCCCAAATTTCAGATTTTAGTGTGGAACTCCAACTTGACCTCTGAGTTCTACATTCGCCGATTTGCATCAAAGTGGCTTCATTACATAAAGAAAGATTTGTACGGTTTTGTACCAACAATAAAAAGTTTTGTACCAGTCCCAAAATGTCCCAAATTCAAAATTCTTATTTTTTGATACAGAAACAAATCTCAGTCCCATAAAGACATATATCAATGATAATGGTATCATTAGATAAAGAAATTTTGTACTGTTTTATACGAACAATAAAAAGTTTTGTATCTGTCCCCAAATGTCCCAAATTCCACTTTCTAATGCGAAATACTAAGGTCAAGTTGGAGTTCCACATAGCCCGATTTCTTTCAAAATCGTCTCATTAGGTAAAGAAAGTTTTGTACTGTTTTGTACCAACAATAGAAAGTTTTGTATCTGTCCCAAATTTCATCTTCTAATGTGAAATGCCAACAGCCATCTCAGTTTTCTAAATAAGAATTTAGGAATAAAAGTTTTACCAGACCTTTGTACTAGTTTTGTACTGTTCTCTACCAACAGTAAAAAGTTCTGTACCAGTCCCAAAATGTCCCAATTTTTAGAGTTTAGTGAGGAACTCCAACTTGACCTCTTAGTTCTACATTTCCCGATTTGGATTAAAGTGGCCTCATTACATAAAGAAAGTTTTGTACTGTGCTTGTACCAACAATAAAAAGTTTTGTACCTTTCCCCAAATGTCCCAAATTCCATCTTCTAATGCGGAACACTAAGGTCAAGACAGAGTTCCACATACCCCGATTTCTTTCGAAATTGTCTCATTAGATAAAGGAAGCCTTAATTTCGGACATTTTGGGGTTGGTACAAAACTTTTTATTGTTGGTATAAAACAGTACAAAACTTTATTTAATGACATCACTTTAATGCAAATCGCAAATGTGGAACTCAGAGGTGAAGTTGGAGTTCCATACTAAAATTTAAAATTTGGGACATTTTGGGACAGCTACAAAACTTTTGTTGTTCGTACAAAACAGTACAAAATGAGTACAAAACTCTGGTACAACTTTTATTTGTAAATTCATATTTAGAAAACTGAGATGGCTGTTGGCGTTTCACGTTAGAAGATGAAATTTGCGACATTTTGGGACAGATACAAAACTTTCTGTTGTTGGTACGAAACAGTACAAAACTTTCTTTATCTAATGAGACGATTTTGATAGAAATCGGGCTATGTGGAACTCCAACTTGACCTTAGTGTTCCGCATTAGAATGTGGAATTTGGGACATTTGGTGACAGGTACAAAAAAAACTTTTTATTGTTGGTACAAAACAGTACAAAACTTTCTTTATCTAATGAGACCATTATCATTGATATAAGTGTTTATGGGACTGAGATTTGTTTATGTGTCGCAAATTAGAAGTTTGAATTTGGGACTTTTGGGACTGGTACAAACATTTTTATTCTTGGTACACTCCGCATCAAAAAAATTGCGACACCTAACGCCGTGCAGCTAGGCCACCCAATATACACCTTCTTATCCCATAATCGTGTCTGGTAGAGAGACTCCCTCCCTCTCCTCCTTTCTTCTCTCCCATATTAAAATTACCTAACAACATAAACGCAATTCTAATTTAAAACTACACATGTATTAGTATCGATAAAACGAAATAACAAAACCGACACGAAACAAGATTCATAAATTAATTTAGGGAGAAACTGAAACACACACAATGAAAAATTGAAACCAATGAATGTCTATTACACAGAGATTCACAAATGAGGCAGAGAGAGAGAGAGAGAGAGAGAGAGAGAGAGAGAGAGAGAGAGAAATGAAGAAAAAGAAAAGGGAGAACAGATAAAAATGTGGAATTTTAAACTTACCAAGAAAAGAACCTAACATTATAGAGTTCCGTTACCAGAAATCCAACAGTAATATAGAAATAACGTTTGTTTTATATATTTTTTCAGTACTATTCGAATATATAGAGGATGCTTGAAACATTCATTAAGTCACTTTCAAAAAGGATAGCATACTCAATTTCCAGTAGAACTGTAGATCTCACGGGACACATCTAAGATAATGTCAACAGTTTAACACACATGCTTTGTTTATGCGTGTTTGTTTGGTTGTATGTTCGGTAGTATTCATTGGACGTACTGATGCAAACTACATTCTAATAAACCCAGTAGGTAGCGTAGGTCATATCTTCAATTTCAGACTACTAAAGCAAAGTGAACAAAAAAAAAAAGAAAAAAGAAAAAAGGAAGAAGAAAGAAAGATAAAATTGAATGAGTACTATCTTACCGGTATTTTTTTATCAGAAATATCCTATATTAAAAGTCGAAACCGTATCATAATGCAAGGTTACAAATGTTCAAATGGAAAATTGGATGTTTTTACAGATGTAGCAGCCCTTGCTTGTTTCAAATTTCAACGTGAATAAATCACATTGAATTACAAGATGGTAACAAATTTGTGTCGAACTAGTATAAATAAATTTTTGTTTCCAAATAACCAAAGAGATTACCATTTTCTAGGCTTTTAGGAAGATTTATCTGTACCGAACATCCAGCATCACTTTCATCTCTTGCGAATAGAACGTTCTAATTTGCTCAGAGAGAATGAATACGCTAGAGCTAAAACGGATCATAGTGTCAGTCGGATAATGTTGGTTAGCTTATGGACCACCACTGGACCGAGGATTTAAACCCATAGTGACCCGGTAATTCGACTGAGACTCGGTAACCCAGATGATAAAAAAGATATTTTGCTTATTCTCTTGCGTTTAAACAGTATTTCTTTCAGAGATGACCAGGACTGGAGATGTTATGTCCAGAGCACGAGAAACTCGACGCTGAAGTTGCCAGTTAATTACATTCTCCAGACAAGGTCTATCGTGCTCTTGCTCCGTTTTAACTTTGGAACACGCACACGCAGATAAAGTGCGTGTGTACGTGAGAGAGAGAGGGAAAAGTGAAAGATGTAACGATAGGATAGGAAAACGTCAAAAAACAGAGAGAGAGACGAATATAAATATGAAACATACTTATCATTACAGTGTATGATGAACAACACACATACTGTTTATTCGAATTCTAGCCAGTGATGCTTTGTAAGTTCTCCAACAGAGGATAAATCTCTATTTGCAGCCATTATTTTTTGCGAAAAAGTTATATTATCTGGTGGGGAATCGAACCCAGATTTGCTGTTTGGAAGTCTGGTACTTTACCACTACACCATCGATTGCTTTACCCAAATTTTGTTAAACAAATGCTGTAATATTTCTTTCTGAGAACGATAACACGAAAAGTGTTTACTGCAGATCAATGAAGTGTTTCGAATGTCCTGGTAAATCCCTTGCCCAACCAACATTCGTAAATCGTCTCTATCATGATAAAGGTGTTTGCTTCCACATTTATAAGCATTGCACGTATAATATGAGAAATCGATTCTTCATTATCGCTTTGTAAAAAATGCACGGTTGGTATGAATAGGATTTGAACCCATGCTGGACACCTTTAATAATCGTAACTCCCTTACGTTACCGCTACACTACCACACCACCTGAAGCTAAAAGGCAAATATTACTTACTTTAGCCTTGATATTTGGAACGATCAACCTTCTTCGTGTAAGTTTATTTTAACCTAAGTGCACAAAGAAATTCATTTATTCGACGTCCTAGAGAGAAATTACTGCCCATTAATAAAAGAAACCACATTCAATCCAGGAAAAAATACAGAAATAAAAACATATTATGCAGTAATTTCGCCGTGCAAATTCAAAAGTACGCCAATAATAATAATAATAATAATAATAATAATAATAATAACCTATATTGTAAAATTGAAAGGGACTGTGACTTATAGTCTCTTCGAACCAGCCGACCGATCTCGATCAAATATTCAACATTGATAACGTTTCTACGAGGAAGTATTTTTATTTATTCGTTTTGATGGTGTTACTTAGGGCAGGGGTAGGACGGAAAAATATAAAAAATAAAGAAAACTTAATAAGTCTTGAATCAAACGACCGACGTGGATGAAATTTTCAACATAGAATTCGTTTGTGGAGTGGAATGCTTTTAATCATTTCACTTTGATGGTGTAATGTAGGGAAGGGGAGGACGGGGCGATATACAAAAATCAATTAAAATTAAAATAAAAGTGACTATGTTAATGAGTTAATAAATCTTGAACCACCGAACAGATCTGCATCAAATTTTCAACATGGTTGAAGTTCGAGCCTGGAGTGGTTTTCATCATATCACTTTGACGGTAAAACTTAGGGGAGTGGAGGGCAGGGGAAATATATATAAAAATAAATAAGTCTTGAACCACGCGACCTATCTCGATCATTTTTTAACATAGATGAGATTCAGGCCTAGTATGGTTTTCATTGTTTCACTTTGACGCTAGAAATGCGAAAGGGATATATATACATAAATCAAAATTATAACTCTTAAACCACCGTACCAATCTCGATAAAATTTTCAACCTAGATGAAGTACGAACCCGAGATGGATTTCCCCAGATCATTTTGATGGTGTAACTATGTGTAACTAATTGAAATTGGAAGAATAGCAGCAGTTAAACGATAACGAGAAATGGCCGATATTAGTATCGAATCTATAATTTTTGTAGTCGCTGAGATGAACAGTGACACATCTGATCCCGTTTAAATCCAAATTCAGCCCGCAACATGGAGGAGGGGAAGACATATAAAAATTATCAAAATAACCAATATCATTGTGGAATTCATAGTTTTCCGGGTGGCTGAGATGAACAATGGAACTGAAGATGCCGTGCTCCGCAGCATGGGAAGGGGAGGGGATATATAAAACTCATTGAAAATGACCGATATCAAAGAACTCTTTAGTAATAGTAAAAAGTGACTGAATAACGGAGCATATTATTATTTTTTCTCAATTCAGCCCAGCAAAGCGGCCAATTGATGCTAATAATAATAATAATAATAATAATAATAATAATAATAATAATAATTATTATTATTATTATTATTATTATTATTATTATTACTATTATTATTATTATTATTATTATTATTATTAATATTATTATTATTATTATTATTATTATTATTATTATTATTATTATTATTATTATTATTATTATTATTGACATACTTTTGAACTTACACGGAGACATTAATTCATAATATGTTTTTGTTTCCGTAATTTTTCCTGGATTGTATGTTGTTTCCTTTATTAGGGGCACTAATTTCTCCCAGGTCGTCGAATAAATGAATTTCTTTGTGCACTTAGGTTAAAATAAACTTACACGAAGATGCTTGATCGTTCCAAATATCAAGGCTAAAGTAAGCAATATTTGCCTTCTAGCTTCAGGTGGAGTGGTAGTGTAGCGGTAACGAAATGGAGTTACGATTAATAAAGGTGTCCCGCATGGGTTCTAATCCTGTTCATGCCAACCGTGCATTTTTTACAAAGTGATAGTGAAGAATCGATTTCTCATATTATACGTGCACTGCTTAAAAATGTGGAAGCAAACACCTTTATCATGATAGAGACGATTTACGAATGTTGGTTGGGCAAGGGATTTACCAGGACATTCGAAACACTTCATTGATCTGCAGTAAACACTTTTCGTGTTATCGTTCTCAGAAAGAAATATTACAGTATTTGTTTAACAAAGTTTGGGTAAAGCAATCGATGGTGTAGTGGTAAAGTACCAGACCTCCAAGCAGCAAATCTGCATTCGATTCCCCACCAGGTAGTATAACTTTTTCGCATAAAATAATGGCTGCAAACAGAGATTTATCTTCTATTGGAGAACTTACAAAGCATCACTGGCTAGAATTCAAATAAACAGTGTGTGTGTTGTTCATCATACACTGTAATGATAAGCATGTTTCATATTTATATTCGTCCCTCTCTCTCTGTCTTTCTCTCTCTGTCTTCCTCTCTCTCTCTCTCTCTTTCTCTTTCTTGTCGTTTACCTATCCTGTCGTTGCATTTTTCACTTCTCCCCCCTCTCTCTCACGTACACACGCACTTCATCTGCGTGTGCGTGTTCCAAAGTTAAAACGGAGCAAGAGCACGATAGACCTGGTCTGGAGAATGTAATTAACTGGCAACTTCAGCGTCGAGTTTCTCGTGCTCTGGACATAACATCTCCAGTCCTGGTCATCTCTGAAAGAAATACTGTTTAAACGCAAGAGAATAAGCAAAATATCTTTTTTATCATCTGGGTTACCGAGTCTCAGTCGAATTACCGGGTCACTATGGGTTTTAATCCTCGGTCCATAAGCTAACCAACATCATCCGACTGACACTATGATCCGTTTTAGCTTTAGTTTGTTCTTTTTCTTAATGCAAATTATAACGTTATATTTGCAAGAAATGGAAGTGATGCTGGATGTTCGGTACAGATAAATCTTCGGTAAAGACTTCAAAATGGTAACCTCTTTGGTTATTTGAAAACAAAATTTTATTTATACTAGTTCGACACAAATTTGTTTCCATCTTATAATTCAATGTGATTTATTCACGTTGAAATTTGAAACATGCAAGGTCTGCTACATCTATAAGGAACATCCAATTTTCCATTTGAACATTTGTAACCTTGCATTATGATACGGTTTGGACTTTTAATATAAAATATTTCTGATAAAAATTTACCAGCAAAATAGCACTCATTCAATTTTATATTTCTTTCTTTCTTCCTTTTCTTTTCTTTTTTTCTTTTTTTCACTTTGCATTAGTAGTCTGGAATGGAAGATATGACCTACGCTACCTACTGGGTTTATTAGAATGTAGTTTGCATCAGTACGTCCAATGAACACTACCGAATTTACAACTGAACCACGCAGAAACAAAGCATGTGTGTTAAACTGTTGACATTATCTTATATGTGTCCCGTGAGATCTACAGTCCTACTGGAAATTGAATATGCTATCCTTTATGAAAGAGACTTAGTGAATGTTTCAAGCATCCTCTATATATTCGAACAGTCCGCAAAAAATACAAAAGCAAAAGTTATTTCTATGTAATTGTTGGATTTCTGGTAACAGAACTTTATAATGTTAGGTTCTTTTCTTGGTAAGTTTAAAATTCCATATTTTTATCTGTTCTCCCTTTTCTTTTTCTTCCTCTCTCTCTCTCTCTCTCTCTCTTTGCCTCATTTATGAACTCCTGTGTAATAGACATTCATTGGTTTCAATTTTTCATTGTGTGTGTTTCAGTTTCTCCCTAAATTAATTTATGAGTCTTGTTTCGGCTCGGTGTTGTTATTTCATTTTATCGATACTAATACATGTGTAGTTTTAAATTAGAATTGCGTTCATGTTGTTAGCTAATTTTAGTATGGGAAAGAAGAAAGGAGGAGAGGGAGGGAGTTTCTCTACCAGATACGATTATGGGATAAGAAGGTGTATATTGGGTGGCCTAGCTGCACGGCGTTAGGTGTCGCAATTTTTTTGATGCGGAGTGTACAAAACAGTACATCACTTTCTTTATGTAATGATGGCACATTGATGCAAATCGGCGAATATAGAACTCAGAGGTCAAGTTCGAGTTCCACAATAAAATCTAAAATTTGGGACATTTGGGGACAGGTACAAAACTTTTTATTGTTGGTACAAAACTAGTACAAAACTTTGATATTATTTTCGAGAAAATTCGTTATGGTGGGGAACAAGTTAGCGCTGGGTTCAGACATTAAATCGTCCATTAGTGGCTAATAGAGGTGGTACAAACTTTTTGTTGGTGATACAAAACGGTACAAAACTAGTACAAAACTTTGACACTATTTTCGGGAAAATTTGCTATGGTGAAGGAACAAGTTAACGCTAGGTCCAGACTTTAAATCGTCCATTACTGGCTAATGGACGTGGTACAAAACTTTCTATTGGTGGTACAAAACGGTACAAAACTAGTACAAAATTTTGCCACTATTTTCGGGAAAATTCGTCATGGTGGGGGAACAAGCGTTAACTTGTTCCCCCACTTTGAATCGTCCATTACTGGTTAATGGACGTGGTACAAAACTTTTTATTGGTGGCAGAAAGCGGTACAAAACTAGTACAAAACTTTGACCCTATTTTGAGGAAAAATCGTTATGGTGGGGAAACAAGTTAACGCTAGGTCTAGACTTTTAATCGTCCATTACTGGCTAATGGGTGTGGTACAAAACTTTTTATTAGTGGTACAAAACGGTACAAAACCAGTACAAAACTTTGCCACTATTTTCGGGAAAAATCGTTATGGTGGGGGAACAAGTTAACGCTAGGTCCTGAATTTAAATCGTCCATTACTGGCTAATGGAGGTGGTACAAAACTTTTTATTGGTGGTACAAAACGGTGCAAAACTAGCATAAAACTTTGCCAATGTTTTTAGGAATATTCGTTTTGTTGGGGGAACAAGTTAATGCTAGGTCCAAACTTTAAATCCTCCATTACTGGCTAATGGACGTAGTACAAAACTTTTTATTTGTGGTACAAAACTAGCAAATGCTTTGTAATTATTTTCCAGAAAATTCGTTATGGTGGGGAACAAGGTAACGCTGGGTGCAGACATTAAATCGTCCATTACTGGCTAATGGAGGTGGTACGAAACTTTTTATTGGTGGTACAAAACTAGTACAAAACTTTGAAATTATTTTCGAGAAAGTTCCTTATACTGGGGGAACAAGTTAACGGTGGGCCCAGATGGATGGATGTGGCTAATGGATGTGGTATAAAACATTTTGTTGGTGGTACAAAACGGTACAAAACTAGTACAAAACTTTGACACTATTTTCAGGAAAATTCGTTATGGTGGGGGAACAAGTTAACGATAGGTCCAGACTTTAAATCGTCCATTACTGGCTAATGGATGTGGTACAAAAGTTTTCATTGGTGGTAGAAAACGGTACAAAACTAGTACAAAACTTTGGCACTATTTTCGGGAAAATTCGTTATGGTGGGGGAACACGTTAACGCTAGGTCCTGACTTTAAATTGTCCATTACTGGCTAATGGACGTGGTACAAAACTTTTTATTGGTGGTACAAACCGGTACAAAACTAGTACAAAACTTTGGCACTATTTTCGGAAAAATTCGTTATGGTGTGGGAACAGGTTAACGTTAGGTCCAGACTTTAAATCGTCCATTACTGGCTAATGGATGTGGTACAAAACATTTTATTGGTGGTACAAAACGGTACAAAACTAGTACAAAACTTTGACACTATTTTCAGGAAAAATCGTTATGGTGGGGGAACAAGTTAACGCTGAGCCCAGACATTAAATCGTCAATTACTGGCTAATGGATGTGGTACAAAACTTTTTATTGGCGGTACAAAACGGTACAAAACTAGTACAGAACTTTGACACTAATTTCGGGAAATTTCGTTATGGTGGGGGTACAGGCGTTAACTTGTTCCCCACTTTGAATTGTCCATTACTGGTTAATGGACGTGGTACAAAACTTTTTATTGGTGGTACAAAACGGTACAAAACTAGTACAAAACTTTGGCATTCTTTTCTGAGTAAATTTTAAAAGTGGGGGAACAAGTTAACGGGGCCCTTTCTTACCACTTTTGAGGCCCATTTTGAAACACTACCGATGGCGCACAAAACGTGAAAATAGGACGGCAAAACGGCACAAAACACGCAAAGATGATGTGATAGGATCAACTTCAGAATTAACTTCTTCCGCCAAAATTGTAGACCCATTTTGACCCACTTCGGATGGCGCACAAAACAGCACAAAATACGCACAAAACGATGTGATGGAAACTAACTCAAAATGGTGGCGCAACAGAAATAACTTGATCCGAATTATTTGTAGGCCCATTTTGACCCACTTACGATGGCGCAAAAAACGTGAGAATAAGCACGCAAAAAAGCACAAAACACGCAAAAAACGATGGAAAACAAGCCATCTCGAAATTCGTTGTCGGCGGAACAGTGGGTCAATTTTGCTCCACCATGGAGGCCCATTTTAACCCACTTTCGATCGCGCACAAATCGTGGAATTAGGCGCACAAAACGATGTGATGAGAATGACTTCAAGATTCGTTGGTGGCGGAACAGCATTAACTTGTTCCGCCATATTTGTAGTCCCGTTTTGACCCACTTCCTGTGGCGCACAAAACGTGGGAATAAGCGCACAAAACCTCACAAAACGCGCTCAAAACGATGCAAAACAAACCATCTCGAAATTCATTGGTGGCGGAACATTGGGTCACTTTTGCCCCACCTTGGAGGCCCATTTTGACCCACTTCCGATGGCGCACAAAACGTGGGAATAGGCGAACAAAACGGCACAAAACGCGCACAAAACGATGCAAAAAACAACTCGAAATTCATTGGTGCCGGAACAGTGGGTCACTTTTGCCTAACCTTGGAGGCCCGTTTTGACCCACTTCCGGCGGCGCACAAAACGTGGGAATAGGCGCACAAAACGGCACAAAACGCGCACAAAACGACGCGAAAAAAACCATCTCGAAATTCGTTAGTGGCGCAACATTGGGTCACTTTTGCCCCACCTTGGAGGCCCATTTTGACCCACTTCCGATGGCGCACAAAACGTGGGAATAGGCGCACAAAACGGCACACACACGCACAAAACGATGTGATGGGAATGACCTCAAAATTCGTTGGTGGCGGAACAGCATTAACTTGTTCCGCCATATTTGGAGGCCCGTTTTGACCCACTTCCGGTGGCGCACAAAGCGTGGGAATAGGCGCACAAAACGGCACAAAACCCGCACAAAACGACGCAAAAGAAACCATCTCGAAATTCGTTAGGGGCGGAAGGGTGGGTCACTTTTGCCCCACTTTGGAGGTCCATTTTGACCCACTTCCGATGTCGCACAAAACGTAAGAATAAACGCACAAAACGGCACAAAACGCGCACAAACCGATGCAAAAGAAACCATCTCGAAATTCATTGGTGACGGAACAGTGGGTCACTTTTGCCCCACATTCGAGGCACATTTTGACCCACTTCCGATGTCGCACAAAACGTAAGAATAAACGCACAAAACGGCACAAAACGCGCACAAACCGATGCAAAAGAAACCATCTCGAAATTCATTGGTGACGGAACAGTGGGTCACTTTTGCCCCACCTTGGAGGCACATTTTGACCCACTTCCGATGGCGCACAAAACGTGGGAATAGGCGCACAAAACGGCACAAAACGCGCACAAAACAATGCAAAAGAAACCACCTTGAAATTCGTTAATGGCGGAACAGTGGGTCACTTTTGCCCGACCTTGGAGGCCCATTTTGACCCACTTCCGATGGCGCACAAAACGTGAGAATAGGCGCACAAAACGGCACAAAACGCGCACAAAACGATGCAAAAGAAACCATCTCGAAATTCATTTCTGGCGGAACATTGGGTCACTTTTGCCCCACCTTGGAGGCCCATTTTGACCCACTTCCGATGGCGCACAAAACGTGGAAATAGGCGCACAAAACGGCACAAAACACGCACAAAACGATGTGATGGGAATGACCTCAAAATTCGTTGGTGGCGGAACAGCATTAACTTGTTCCGCCATATTTGCAGGCCCGTTTTGACCCACTTCCGGTGGCGCACAAAACGTGGGAATAGGCGCACAAAACGGCACAAAACGCGCACAAAACGATGCAAAAGAAACCATCTCGAAATTCGTTAGTGGCGGAAGAGTGGGTCACTTTTGCCCCACCTTGGAGGCCCATTTTGACAGACTTCCGATGGCGCACAAAACGTGGGAATAGGCGCACAAAACGGCAAAAAACGCGCACAAAACGATGCAAAAAACATCTCGAAATTCATTGGTGCCGGAACAGTGGGTCACTTTTGCCCCACCTTGGAGGCCCGTTTTGACCCACTTCCGGCGGCGCACAAAACGTGCAAATAGGCGCACAAAACGGCAAAAAACGAAGCACAAGAAACCATCTCGAAATTCATTGGTGGCGGAACAGTGGGTCACTTTTGCCCCACATTCGAGGCCCGTTTTGACCCACTTCCGGCGGCGGACAAAACGTGCAAATAGGCGCACAAAACGGCACAAAACGATGCAAAAGAAACCAACTCGAAATTCATTGGTGGTGGAACATTGGGTCACTTTTGCCCCACCTTGGAAGCCCATTTTGCCCCACTTCCGATGGCGCACAAAACGTAGGAATAGGCGCACAAAACGGCACAAAACGCGCACAAATCGATGCAAAAGAAACCATCTCGAAATTCGTTAGTGGCGGAACAGTGGGTCACTTTTGCCCCACCTTGGAGGCCCATTTTGACCCACTTCCGTTGGCGCACAAAACGTGGGAATAGGCGCACAAAACGGCACAAAACGCGCACAAAACGATGCAAAAGAAACCATCTCGAAATTCATTAGTGGCGGAACAGTGGGTCACTTTTGCCCCACCTTGGAGGCCCATTTTGACCCACTTCCGATGGCGCACAAAACGTGGGAATAGGCGCACAAAACGGCACAAAACGCGCACAAAACAATGCAAAAGAAACCATCTCGAAATTCATTGGTGGCGGAACAGTGGGTCACTTTTGCCCCACCTCGGAGGCCCATTTTGACCCACTTCCGATGGCGCACAAAACGTGGGACTAGGCGCACAAAACGGCACAAAACGCGCACAAAACGATGCAAAAGAAACCATCTCGAAATTCATTGGTGGCGGAACAGTGGGTCACTTTTGCCCCACCTTGGAAGCCCATTTTGACCCACTTCCGATGGCGCACAAAACGTGGGAATAGGCGCATAAAACGGCACAAAACGCGCACAAAACGATGCAAAAGAAACCATCTCGAAATTCGTTAGTGGCGGAAAAGTGGGTCATTTTTGCCCCACCTTTGAGGCCCATTTTGACAGACTTCCGATGGCGCACAAAACGTGGGAATAGGCTCACAAAACGGCACAAAACGCGCACAAAACGATGCAAAAGAAACCATCTCGAAATTCATTGGTGGCGGAACAGTGGGTCACTTTTGCCCCACCTTGGAGGCCCGTTTTGAACCACTTCCGATGGCGCACAAAACGTGGGAATAGGCGCACAAAACGGCACAAAACACGCACAAAACGATGTGATGGGAATGACCTCAAAATTCGTTGGTGGCGGAACAGCATTAACTTGTTCCGCCATATTTGGAGGCCCGTTTTGACCCACTTCCGGTGGCGCACAAAACGTGGGAATAGGCGCACAAAACGGCACAAAACGCGCACAAAACGATGCAAAAGAAACCATCTCGAAATTCGTTAGTGGCGGAAGAGTGGGTCACTTTTGCCCCACCTTGGAAGTCCATTTTGACAGACTTCCGATGGCGCACAAAACGTGGGAAAAGGCGCACAAAACCGCAAAAAACGCGCACAAAACGATGCAAAAAACATCTCGAAATTCATTGGTGGCGGAACAGTGGGTCACTTTTGCCCCACATTCGAGGCCCGTTTTGACCCACTTCCGGCGGCGGACAAAACGTGCAAATAGGCGCACAAAACGGCACAAAACGATGCAAAAGAAACCAACTCGAAATTCATTGGTGGCGGAATATTGGGTCACTTTTGCCCCACCTTGGAAGCCCATTTTGCCCCACTTCCGATGGCGCACAAAACGTAGGAATAGGCGCACAAAGCGGCACAAAACGCGCGCAAATCGATGCAAAAGAAACCTTCTCGAAATTCGTTAGTGGCGGTACAGTGGGTCACTTTTGCCCCACATTGGAGGCCCATTTTGACCCACTTCCGTTGGCGCACAAAACGTGGGAATAGGCGCACAAAACGGCACAAAACGCGCACAAAACGATGCAAAAGAAACCATCTCGAAATTCATTAGTGGCGGAACAGTAGGTCACTTTTGCCCCACCTTGGAAGCCCATTTTGACCCACTTCCGATGGCGCACAAAACGTGGGAATCGGCGCACAGAACGGCACAAAACGCGCACAAAACGATGCAAAAGAAACCATCTCGAAATTCATTGGTGGCGGAACTGTGGGTCACTTTTGCCCCACCTTGGAAGCCCATTTACCCACTTCCGATGGCGCACAAAACGTGGGAATAGTCGCATAAAACGGCACAAAACGCGGACAAAACGATGCAAAAGAAACCATCTCGAAATTCGTTAGTGGCGGAACAGTGGGTCACTTTTGCCCCACCACGGAGGCCCATTTTGTCCCACTTCCGATGGCGCAAAAAACGTGGGAATAGGCGCACAAAACGGCAAGAAACGCGCACAAAACGATGCAAAAGATACCATCTCGAAATTCGTTACCGGCGGAACAGTGGGTCACTTTTGCCCCACCTTGGAGGCCCATTTTGACCCACTTCCGATGGCGCACAAAACGTGGAAATAGGCGCACAAAACGGCACAAAACACGCACGCACAAAACGATGTGATGGGAATAACCTCAAAATTCGTTGGTGGCGGAACAGCATTAACTTGTTCCGCCATATTTGGAGGCCCGTTTTGACCCACTTCCGGTGGCGCAAAAAAGGGGGGAATAGGCGCACAAAACGGCACAAAACGATGCAAAAGAAACCATCTCGAAATTCGTTAGTGGCGGAAGAGTGGGTCACTTTTGCCCCACCTTGGAGGCCCATTTTGACAGACTTCCGATGGCGCACAAAACGTGGGAACAGGCGCACAAAACGGCAAAAAACGCGCACAAAACGATGCAAAAAACATCTCGAAATTCATTGGTGCCGGAACAGTGGGTCACTTTTGCCCCACCTTGGAGGCCCGTTTTGACCCACTTCCGGCGGCGCACAAAACGTGCAAATAGGCGCACAAAACGGCAAAAAACGAAGCACAAGAAACCATCTCGAAATTCATTGGTGGCGGAACAGTGGGTCACTTTTGCCCCACATTCGAGGCCTGTTTTGACCCACTTCCGGCGGCGGACAAAACGTGCAAATAGGCGCACAAAACGGCACAAACAATGCAAAAGAAACCAACTCGAAATTCGTTAGTGGCGGAACAGTGGGTCACTTTTTCCCCACATTGGAGGCCCATTTTGACCCACTTCCGTTGGCGCACAAAACGTGGGAATAGGCGCACAAAACGGCACAAAACGCGCACAAAACGATGCAAAAGAAACCATCTCGAAATTCATTAGTGGCGGAACAGTGGGTCACTTTTGCCCCACCTTGGAGGCCCATTTTGACCCACTTCCGATGGCGCACAAAACGTGGGAATAGGCGCACAAAACGGCACAAAACGCGCACAAAACAATGCAAAAGAAACCATCTCGAAATTCATTGGTGGCGGAACAGTGGGTCACTTTTGCCCCACCTCGGAGGCCCATATTGACCCACTTCCGATGGCGCACAAAACGTGGGAATAGGCGCACAAAACAGCACAAAACGCGCACAAAACGATGCAAAACATACCATCTCGAAATTCGTTAGTGGCGGAACAGTGGGTCACTTTTGCCCCACCTTGGAGGCCCATTTTGACCCACTTCCGATGGCGCACAAAACGTGGAAATAGGCGCACAAAACGGCACAAAACACGCACAAAACGATGTGATGGGAATAACCTAAAAATTCGTTGGTGGCGGAACAGCATTAACTTGTTCCGCCATATTTGGAAGCCCGTTCTGACCCACTTCCGGTGGCGCACAAAATGTGGGAATAGGCGCACAAAACGGCACAAAACGCGCACAAAACGATGCAAAACATACCATCTCGAAATTCGTTAGTGGCGGAACAGTGGGTCATTTTTGCCCCACCTTGGAGGCCCATTTTGACCCACTTCCGATGGCGCACAAAACGTGGGAATAGGCGCACAAAACGGCACAAAACGAGCACAAAACGACGCAAAAGAAACCATCTCAAAATTCGTTAGTGGCGGAACAGTGGGTCACTTTTGCCCCACCTTGGAGGTCCATTTTGACCCACTTCCGATGGCGCACAAAACGTGGGAATAGGCGCACAAAACGGCACAAAACACGCACAAAACGATGTGATGGGAATGACTTCAAAATTCGTTGGTGGCGGAACAGCATTAACTTGTTCCGCCATATTTGGAGGCCCGTTTTGACCCACTTCCGGTGGCGCACAAAGCGTGGGAATAGGCGCACAAAACGGCACAAAACGCGCACAAAACGATGCAAAAGAAACCATCTCGAAATTCGTTAGTGGCGGAACAGTGGGTCACTTTCGCCCCACCTTGGAGGCCCATTTTGACCCACTTCCGATGTCGCACAAAACGTGGGAATAGGCGCACAAAACGGTACAAAACGCGCAGAAAACAATGCAAAAAAAACCATCTTGAAATTCATTGGTAGCGGAACAGTGGGTAACTTTTGCCCCACCTTGGAGGCCCATTTTGACCCACTTCCGATGGCGCACATAACGTGGGAATAGGCGCACAAAACGGCACAAAACGCGCACAAAACGATGCAAAAGAAACCATCTCGAAATTCATTTCTGACGGAACATTGGGTCACTTTTGCCCCACCTTGGAAGCCCATTTTGACCCATTTCCGATGGCGCACAAAACGTGGGAATAGGCGCACAAAACGGCACAAAACGCGCACAAATCGATGCAAAAGAAACCTTCTCGAAATTCGTTAGTGGCGGAACAGTGGGTCACTTTTGCCCCACATTGGAGGCCCATTTTGACCCACTTCCGTTGGCGCACAAAACGTGGGAATAGGCGCACAAAACGGCACAAAACGCGCACAAAACGATGCAAAAGAAACCATCTCGAAATTCATTAGTGGCGGAACAGTGGGTCACTTTTGCCCCACCTTGGAGGCCCATTTTGACCCACTTCCGATGGCGCACAAAACGTGGGAATAGGCGCACAAAACGGCACAAAACGCGCACAAAACAATGCAAAAGAAACCATCTCGAAATTCATTGGTGGCGGAACAGTGGGTCACTTTTGCCCCACCTCGGAGGCCCATTTTGACCCACTTCCGATGGCGCACAAAACGTGGGAATAGGCGCACAAAACGGCACAAAACGCGCACAAAACGATGCAAAAGAAACCATCTCGAAATTCGTTAGTGGCGGAAGAGTGGGTCACTTTTGCCCCACCTTGGAGGTCCATTTTGACAGACTTCCAATGGCGCACAAAACGTGGGAAAAGGCGCACAAAACGGAAAAAACGCGCACAAAACGATGCAAAAAACACCTAGAAATTCATTGGTGGCGGAACAGTGGGTCACTTTTGCCCCACCTTGGAGGCCCGTTTTGACCCACTTCCGGCGGCGCACAAAACGTGCAAATAGGCGCACAAAACGGCAAAAAACGAAGCACAAGAAACCATCTCGAAATTCATTGGTGGCGGAACAGTGGGTCACTTTTGCCCCACATTCGAGGCCCGTTTTGACCCACTTCCGGCGGCGGACAAAACGTGCAAATAGGCGCACAAAACGGCACAAAACGATGCAAAAGAAACCAACTCGAAATTCATTGGTGGCGGAATATTGGATCACTTTTGCCCCACCTTGGAAGCCCATTTTGCCCCACTTCCGATGGCGCACAAAACGTAGGAATAGGCGCACAAAACGGCACAAAACGCGCGCAAATCGATGCAAAAGGAACCATCTCGAAATTCGTTAGTGGCGGTACAGTGGGTCACTTTTGCCCCACATTGGAGGCCCATTTTGACCCACTTCCGTTGGCGCACAAAACGTGGGAATAGGCGCACAAAACGGCACAAAACACGCACAAAACGATGTGATGGGAATAACCTCAAAATTCGTTGGCGGCGGAACAGCATTAACTTGTTCCGCTATATTTGGAGGCCCGTTCTGACCCACTTCCGGTGGCGCACAAAACGTGGGAATAGGCGCACAAAACGGCACAAAACGCGCACAAAACGATGCAAAAGAAACCATCTCGAAATTCATTGGTGGCGGAACAGTGGGTCACTTTTGCCCCACCTTTGAAGCCCATTTTGACCCACTTCCGATGGCGCACAAAACGTGGGAATAGGCGCACAAAACGGCACAAAACACGCACAAAACGATGTGATGGGAATGACTTCAAAATTCGTTGGTGGCGGAACAGCATTAACTTGTTCCGCCATATTTGGAGGCCCGTTTTGACCCACTTCCGGTGGCGCACAAAGCGTGGGAATAGGCGCACAAAACGGCACAAAACGCGCACAAAACGATGCAAAAGAAACCATCTCGAAATTTGTTAGTGGCGGAACAGTGGGTCACTTTTGCCCCACTTTGGAGGCCCGTTTTGACCCACTTCCGATGTCGCACAAAACGTGGGAATAGGCGCACAAAACGGTACAAAACGCGCAGAAAACAATGCAAAAGAAACCATCTCGAAATTCATTGGTGGCGGAACAGTGGGTCACTTTTGCCCCACCTTGGAGGCCCATTTTGACCCACTTCCGATGGCGCACAAAACGTGGGAATAGGCGCACAAAACGGCAAAAAACGCGCACAAAACGATGCAAAAGAAACCATCTCGAAATTCATTTCTGACGGAACATTGGGTCACTTTTGCCCCACCTTGGAGGCCCATTTTGACCCACTTCCGATGGCGCACAAAACGTGGGAATAGGCGCACAAAACGGCACAAAACGCGCACAAAACGATGCAAAAGAAACCATCTCGAAATTCATTGGGGGCGGAACAGTGGGTCACTTTTGCCCCACCTTGGAGGCCCATTTTGACCCACTTCTGATGTCGCACAAAACGTGGGAATAGGCCCACAAAACAGCACAAAACGATGCAAAAGAAACCATCTCGAAATTCGTTAGTGGCGGAACAGTGGGTCACTTTTGCCCCACCTCGGAGGCACATTTTGACCTACTTCCGATGACGCACAAAACGTGGGAATAGGCGCACAAAACGGCACAAAACGCGCACAAAACGATGCAAAAGATACCATCTCGAAATTCGTTAGCGGCGGAACAGTGGGTCACTTTTGCCCCACATTGGAGGCCCATTTTGACCCACTTCCGATGGCGCACAAAACGTGGGAATAGGCGCACACAACGGCACAAAACACGCACAAAACGATGTGATGGGAATGACCTCAAAATTCGTTGGTGGCGGAACAGCATTAACTTGTTCCGCCATATTTGGAGGCCCGTTTTGACCCACTTCCGGTGGCGCACAAAGCGTGGGAATAGGCGCACAAAACGGCACAAAACGCGCACAAAACGATGCAAAAGAAACCATCGCGAAATTCGTTAGTGGCGGAACAGTGGGTCACTTTTGCCCCACTTTGGAGGCCCATTTTGAGCCACTTCCGATGTCGCACAAAACGTGGGAATAGGCGCACAAAACGGTACAAAACGCGCAGAAAACGATGCAAAAGAAACCATCTCGAAATTCGTTAGTGGCGGAACAGTGGATCACTTTTGACCCACCTTGGAGGCCCATTTTGACAGACTTCCGATGGCGCAAAAAACGTGGGAATAGGCGCACAAAACGGTACAAAACGCGCAGAAAACGATGCAAAAGAAACCATCTCGAAATTCGTTAGTGGCGGAACAGTGGATCACTTTTGACGCACCTTGGAGGCCCATTTTGACAGACTTCCGATGGCGCAAAAAACGTGGGAATAGGCGCACAAGACGGCACAAAACGCGCACAAAACGATGCAAAAGAAACCATCTCGAAATTCATTGGTGGCGGAACAGTGGGTCACTTTTGCCCCACCTTGGAAGCCCATTTTGACCCACTTCCGATTGCGCACAAAACGTGGGAATAATCGCATAAAACGGCACAAAACGCGCACAAAACGATGCAAAAGAAACCATCTCGAAATTCGTTAGTGGCGGAACAGTGGGTCACTTTTGCCCCACCTTGGAGGCCCATTTTGACCCACTTCCGATGGCGCACAAAACGTGGGAATAGGCGCACAAAACGGCACAAAACGCGCAAAAAACGATGCAAAAGAAACCATCTTGAAATTCATTGGTGGCGGAACAGTGGGTCACTTTTGCCCCACCTTGGAGGCCCATTTTGACCCACTTCCGATGGCGCACAAAACGTTGGAATAGGCGCACAAAACGGCACAAAACGCGCACAAAACGATGCAAAAGAAACCATCTTGAAATTCGTTAGTGGCGGAACAGTGGGTCACTTTTGCCCCACCTTGGAGGCCCATTTTGACCCACTTCCGATGGCGCACGAAACGTGGAAATAGGCGCACAAAACGGCACAAAACACGCACAAAACGATGTGATGGGAGTGACCTCAAAATTCGTTGGTGGCGGAACAGCATTAACTTGTTCCGCCATATTTGGAGGCCCGTTTTGACCCACTTCCGGTGGCGCACAAAACGTAGGAATAGGCGCACAAAACGGCACAAAACGCGCACAAAACGATGCAAAAGAAACCATCTCGAAATTCGTTAGGGGCGGAACAGTGGGTCACTTTTGCCCCACCTTGGAGGCCCGTTTTGACCCACTTCCGATGGCGCACAAAACGTGGGAATAGGCGCACAAAACGACACAAAACGCGCACAAAACAATGCAAAAGAAACCATCTCGAAATTCATTAGTGGCGGAACAGTGGGTCACTTTTGCCCCACTTTGGAAGCCCATTTTGACCCACTTCCGATGGCGCACAAAACATGGGAATAGGCGCACAAAACGGCACAAAACGCGCACACAACGATGCAAAAGAAACCATCTCGAAATTCGTTAGTGGCGGAACATTGGGTCACTTTTGCCCCACCTTGGAGGCCCATTTTGACCCACTTCCGATGGCGCACAAAACGTGGGAATAGGCGCACAAAACGGCACAAAACGCGCAAAAAACGATGCAAAAGAAACCATCTCGAAATTCATTGGTGGCGGAACATTTGGTCACTTTTGCCCCACCTTGGAGGCCCATTTTGACCCACTTCCGATGGCGCACAAAACGTGGGAATAAGCGCACAAAACGGCACAAAACGCGCACAAAACGATGCAAAAGAAACCATCTTGAAATTCGTTAGAGGCGGTACAGTGGGTCACTTTTGCCCCACCTTGGAGGCCCATTTTGACCCACTTCCGATGGCGCACAAAACGTGGGAATAGGCGCACAAAACGGCACAAAACGCGCACAAAACGATGCAAAAGAAACCATCTCGAAATTCATTGGTGGCGGAACAGTGGGTCACTTTTGCCCCACCTTGGAGGCCCATTTTGACCCACTTCCGATGGCGCACAAAACGTGGAAATAGGCGCACAAAACGGCACAAAACGCGCACAAGACGATGCAAAAGAAACCATCTTGAAATTCGTTAGTGGCGGAACAGTGGGTCACTTTTGCCCGACCTTGGAGGCCCATTTTGACCCACTTCCGATGGCTCAAAAAACGTGGAAATAGGCGCACAAAACGGCACAAAACACGCACAAAACGATGTGATAGGAATGATCTCAAAATTCGTTGGTGGCGGAACAGCATTAACTTGTTCCGCCATATTTAGAGGCCCGTTTTGACCCACTTCCGGTGGCGCACAAAGCGTGGGAATAGGCGCACAAAACGGCACAAAACGCGCACAAAACGATGCAAAAGAAACCATCTCGAAATTCGTTAGTGGCGGAACAGTGGGTCACTTTTGCCCCACCTTGGAGATCCATTTTGACCCACTTCCGATGGCGCACGAAACGTGGAAATAGGCGCACAAAACGGCACAAAACGCGCACAAAACGATGCAAAAAAACCATCTCGAAATTCGTTAGTGGCGGAACAGTGGGTCACTTTTTCCCCACATTGGAGGCCCATTTTGACCCACTTCCGTTGGCGCACAAAACGTGGGAATAGGCGCACAAAACGGCACAAAACGCGCACAAAACGATGCAAAAGAAACCATCTCGAAATTCATTAGTGGCGGAACAGTGGGTCACTTTTGCCCCACCTTGGAGGCCCATTTTGACCCACTTCCGATGGCGCACAAAACGTGGGAATAGGCGCAAAAAACGGCACAAAACGCGCACAAAACAATGCAAAAGAAACCATCTCGAAATTCGTTAGTGGCGGAACAGTGGGTCACTTTTGCCCCACCTTGGAGGCACATTTTGACCCACTTCCGATGGCGCACAAAACGTGGGAATAGGCGCACAAAACGGCACAAAACGCACACAAAACGATGCAAAAGAAACCATCTCGAAATTCATTGGTGGCGGAACATTGGGTCACTTTTGCCCCACCTTGGAAGACCATTTTGACCCACTTCCGATGGCGCACAAAACGTGGAATAGGCGCACAAAACGGCACAAAACGCGCACAAAACGATGCAAAAGAAACGATCTCGAAATTCGTTAGTGGTGGAACATTGGGTCACTTTTGCCCCACCTTGGAGGCCCATTTTGATCCACTTCCGATGGCGCACAAAACGTGGGAGTAGGCGCACAAAACGGCACAAAACGCGCACAAAACGATGCAAAAGAAACCATCTCGAAATTCATTGGTGGCGGAACAGTGGGTCACTTTTGCCCCACCTTGGAGGCCCATTTTGACCCACTTCCGATGGCGCACAAAACGTGGGAATAGGCGCAGAAAACGGCACAAAACGCACACAAAACGATGCAAAAGAAACCATCTCGAAATTCGTTAGTGGCGGAACAGTGGGTCACTTTTGCCCCACCTTGGAGGCCCATTTTGACCCACTTCCGATGGCGCACAAAACGTGGAAATAGGCGCACAAAACGGCACAAAACACGCACAAAACGATGTGATGGGAATGACCTCAAAATTCGTTGGTGGCGGAACAGCATTAACTTGTTCCGCCATATTTGGAGGCCCGTTTTGACCCACTTCCGGTGGCGCACAAAAAGTAGGAATAGGCGCACAAAACGGCACAAAACGCGCACAAAACGATGCAAAAGAAACCATCTCGAAATTCGTTAGTGGCGGAACAGTGGGTCACTTTTGCCCCACCTTGGAGGCCCATTTTGACTCACTTCCGATGGCGCACAAAACGTGGAAATAGGCGGACAAAACGGCACAAAACACGCACAAAACGATGTGATCGGAATGACCTCAAAATTCGTTGGTGGCGGAACAGCATTAACTTGTTCCGCCATATTTGGAGGCCCGTTTTGACCCACTTCCGGTGGCGCACACAAATCGGCACAAAACGCGCACAAAACGATGCAAAAGAAACCATCTTGAAATTCATTGGTGGCGGAACAAGTTAATGACGCCTTATCGGCCGCATGTGCATCCAATCATAAGAAAACATTGCCCCCGACAAAATCGGTGTCGGCGATACCGCCGACATTATCGGGGGCTTGGCTGACAGAATCTGCGTGTCGGAGGATCGGCCGATAATATCGGTGGCGTGTGCAAGCTATGATTTAAGTACATTGAAGTCGATTTCACCGCCGACATTATCGGTGCTTCCACCGATATTATCGTTGCTGTGTGCAAACGCACTTACACGTTAACCAGAGGCTAAATCAAGCGGGGGATTTGTATATGCATCTTAATGAATATTTGGCATTTTTGAGGTTGGTTTATTTCCTTTTATAACTGATATCAATGTCCGACGTGGGAGAATTTTTTTTTCTTGATTTAGTTCAATGTGACAAAATTTTTCTTCAATGTCAGTGTTCTCACCTGCTCGGACGGCAGGGGGTCTTCTCGGAAGGCAGTAGCAAGAGACAAAAGGAAATCGTTTAACTACAATGATAAGGGGTGAGGAAACAGAAGAACACCTGTGATTTTTTCCAACCCTTCAACTTTCATTCCAAAATAGGTTCCTATGATTCCGGAACCCGTGCCACTTTGATTTTTCTTTCTCGGTAATTAAAACGTATTTTACAGTATATATAGTTGCACGTAAGAAGATACATAATATGAATTTTGTAATTTAAAATTTAAAAATACACTATGATAATTAATTATAAAGTACTAATTTTATTTCATCACTTTCAGCTCAACAAATGGAATTCAAACAATTAGCACCCTGGGTCTTGGTCATCAATACTGCGTCCCTGCATTTCGTACTCTTGGTGGTCTTTCATGCTATCAAGAGCCAAGAATGCTCGCCTCATCGGTACAAATGAAGACCAAATGTGATTTTGATTATGGTCTTTCATACTATACAGAAAGCAAGAAAATACGCTCATCGCTACTTGGTGATCACCAAAACAAGGCCAAGAGCAAGATTACTGTACACTTCGTCATGCATATCCAATCTTTATCTTGTTCTTGTATCTATGTCCTTGGGATTGGTGAAATAAAATGAAATATTCAGTTTAAGGTCCCTCGATTCTGCACCGAGGCTAAGGAAAATGGTGACCATGAGAAATGAATGAAATGGTGGAATGAAGAAAGTGGGAGGAAACAGGAGAACCCCGACAAAACCCACTACACGGCATTTCTTCACCACAAAGCCCACTTAGCACAAGCTGGGATCGAACCATGGACAAAATGCACCAGAGATGAATTCTCTACCACTGAGCCACCGCGACCCTGCTTGGGCTTGGTCGTCCATATCTAATCTTTCTTTTGACATTGCTTAAACAACTTCTATAGTACTCGCGCCGAGTCCTGAAGCTTGGGCTCTAAACCAATCATAGAAATATTTTGCTTGAGCTGCAACACATCGGAAAACTTCGGTACAGTTCGTGGAGCCGCTTCCCGAGCGCACACTTGGGGAAACGTCAAACAGCTGGAATTCATCAACAATATTGCCAAATTTTGAACAGATAGTAAATGAGTATTTAAAAAAGCATTTAAAAACAGTAGCGTAGCGTGGTATTCCGAAATGGGGATGCCAAAGTTAGTCACTTGAGCGATACAATACTGCTGCAATCAGCAATACGAGGGTAAATATAGGATTCCGAGGAAATATAGGATTATAAAAAAATTAGGGGAGCCAGGCCACCCTAATTGGTGACCTAGTGCGGCATACAGAAACAAATGCGTGGATTACGTTAGAAGCTAATAAGCAATTGTTTCAGCTCATTTTTGCCACTACCGTTGTGACGAGAAAACTTGTCCCACTGTTGAATGAACATTGTTTTCAGTATAGTTAGTTCCCTTTATTTCTTTTTCGTGGGAAGCTTCTTTCTCTTCGTCCGCTTACCATACTTCAATCTCAATATATATATCGAGAGTATATACGTATATACTCTCGATATATACGGCCTGAGTGTATACGTATATCATTTGAAGATGTAGAAAGCACTTAAAACAACTCAGAGGGCCTGTTTCTGTGTGTCTATTTTGCTGCAGACATCCAGACACTGAAGGGCCCAAGCAATCTTTGCGAGGAGCGGGGAGTGCTGGCTCTCTTGGCCTACCAGATCGGTGACCGTGATTCTACACAATGCTTTATATTTATGCTTGTGTGTATGAGCTCCCTCAAAGAGTTTCTTGCTACGCCATTGGCCGTACTATGTATTGTGATGAAGATTAAAGGTTAGCCTTTAATTACGATTACAATTACGATGCATTTAATTACGATTAAAGCATAACTCTTTTATACTATTATTTACATAACCGTCGTGCTTAAAAAAGGCATTGAACTAGCCATTTCTGTTTTGTTCTATTTCATTGCAGTTAGCACTCGTACGTTCCGTACTGACACTATAGCTTAGTTCAAAATAGATAGAGTTGGAAATACTTGAGAATATGCCAGTTTATATCTAATGCAAAATGTTGAGTTGCGAGGGGTGAAGAGGAGTGAGAAAGGAAATAGTTGGGCATGCGTATTCGACAGAAAGCAGACGAAAACCCCGATGCTTGTAGTAGGCCTGGATGCCCAAGGAACATAGCATACAAGAGGAAAGAATGAATGTGCATCTGAGTGACGCGCATGCGTAGGTTCCGCTTGTTAAAGTAAGGCGAGAGAGCGCATTCAGAAGATTGCAGTGGAAATATTTGTGATAATTGGAAGCAAACAATTTATATATAATGAAATACGTACTTTTTCTTATTAACACGGGATGCCGGGCGTACTGGCGTTCCCTTATGCTACGCCGCTGTTTAAAAATTACCAATAATAACACACCACCAAAATAACCACTGTAACAATTATTCTAAAACGGTAACAGTAACACGAACAGTAACGACGAAAATATAACGCAACAAAAAGAATTAACAAAACGGAACTTGGCGCCAACCCGACAACACTGTACTCTCGGGAGATGTTTTCTGTGTAGCGCGAGAGAAGACACTGATAAAATTTGATGAGTGGGGGTTGACAACCGGAACACACCCTCGCGTTCTATTGGGTGGTGAAGTCGGTAGATCTAGGTCAAGCTTCACGACTCGGCGCAAATACTATATTTTTGTTCTAAATCCAGACTCCATATTGGCGTAGATATTAATATTACAGTCGATTGGTAAAATCAATCTTCCACATTTAAAAATTAAAGTACACACAAGTACAAAAATAAGCATTTACCATAAAAACACTAGCTGCAAGTGCTCAAAATAGATTTATGGTTTCTATAAAATCAATTGAAAATTGCTATTTTTAATTAGGCAGCTAGTAAAAAACAGCAGCTTTCCACTCCAGCCGAGTTTAAGCTCAACCTAAACTCAGTTGACCAAAGTGAACTGACCCGACAGCCCGACCCGACCCGATAACCCGACCCGAATAATCCGACCCGACAACCCGACCCGAGCTGACCCGACCCGACAACCCGTCCGGAGTTGACCTGACCCGACCTATTTGAGAGCACTAGTCTAAGGTTTATTAGTAGAAGTCTGAAGAAGTAAATGTTTACACCTTTTTGATTATAATTCTCTTCATTTCCTGATCTTCACTTATCACAAGCTTACTTAATTGTATTAATATTTATTAAATCATGTCAATTTGGTAAATGAAAATATATCTTTTTATAAGTAAATTTTGCCTTCAAATCATATGAAAATAATACAAAATATTGTTATAGTGATGTTAATGCATAGATTTTTTAATGTATGATTGGTATTACGGTAATACGTTGTTAATGACTAGAATGTAGTTTGCTCAATTGAAAATTTAGCAATAAAAATAACGGTGGACATAGAGAGAAAATGGATTCTTTAATTTAATTTAGAAATGATCAATGATTGCTTTAAGAGCTTCATATTTTGTATTAAGTAGACCGCATCTTCGTTGTAAAAATTATATACACCTAATTTATTACATCGTAAAGATTCTATTTCCTTCATTAAACCTTATACACACTGTTCTGTAGGAGCTATAAAAGGTCTGCAACTTGCTGAAATACAGAACTCTTTTTCAAGGATGTTCTTCCTGCTCAAAAGCCTTACTTGTTAAAATTTAAAACTTAAGAGAAAGAATATTATTTCTAATATTAACTCACCAAAATTAACATATAAAATTATTTCTCCTGCCATGGGTTGAAATTTATACGCACGTGAAAACATAATATTTCAATGGTGAAAACAATTTCTGCTTAATGAATATGTAGCAAAATAGCTTTAACTACAGGCAATCGCATTGTGCGATGATGCTGATTAATTTTATGGAATTTTAAGAGCTGTTTAATATAAGTTCCACTTAGAGATTGCAGGAAGTATGAGTCCTTGCTTCTGCATCTCCTATAAAAACAATGGTGCCAAAACTTTTGCGTGTGTCGTAATTGAATGTCAACAAATTAACGTTAATATATTATTTTCTTAATTATACAGTCAGCCACGTAAGTAATCGTAGCCACTGACTACTATAACTCCACTAGATTGATTCCAGTACTTTTGCTGCTATGACAAACGTCTGGACAGATAGAACTTACCTTACACCTAACATTTCAACCAGGATATGATAGTTGGTAAGCCTGTGAAGCACTAAATCAGAATTTTGCTGTTCACTTCATTTAAACAATTGTCTTTATTGCTAGGAACGTGTTGTCCAATGTGTGTCAGATACAATACACTATAACTTGGTGTATGTATAATGCATTATTTGCCTACAGACTATGTATAATGAGAAATAAAAAAAATGATCATACATGAGTTAGAATATGGTTGAAATAAAGTGAAAATAACTAATCTAGAATAATAAGAGGAAATAATCTATGAATCTTTGTCTCCATTCATGGCCCTACTCCTACTTCCCATCACTCTTGTCATTCCAACACCACTTTCCTTTTCCACAGATCTTGCTGTTCACACTGAGTATGGATTGATATTGGAATTGAAGCATAATAGTTCAGATAGTTCAGATAGCTCCTGTCAATTATTTTACCATCAGACTAATTTTTAAGTAAGTACTATTGTAATTCTATAATTCATTTATTATTATTATTATTATTATTATTATTATTATTATTATTATTATTATTATTATTATTATTATTATTATATCAATCCATTTTCGATGTGCTCTCTCCAACGATGTCAGGCTTGACTCCTGGTGGCGACCACTTGATAAGTTAAAATTGAGATAAAAACGTGCTAGTTGTACATATAGTGTAGAGCAGGGTTTCACAACCTATTGGTCGCGACCTCTAGGGGGGATCGCAAGAGGCTTCCATGGGGGTAGCGAAGATAAGCGGAAGAGATAAATATAATTAGAATCTAATAGAAGAAAATATTCTTAAATATTATTTTCAATTTTGTTCTGATATGCATATTTTTCATTTTTATACATACTGTTAAGAACAACAAAAATTAGGTCTACTAAACATTTTCAAGAGTTGCATAGCTGCATTGGCGTAACTAGGATATTTTCCTAGGACGGGCCATGGCCCTTAGTTCTGAAAATTGGAAGAATCTTTTAGGAGACCTTGTTATACTGTATTTTATATTTCCTTTTGGGTCTCCCTTAGTCCGCACTCATTATCATCTCTTCAAGTTATTTACTTCTCTTAACACGACACTGTCATGTAACAGTTCATTGAAAATCTATTACATCAGAAATTTGCTTAAAATTGTATATTTCTTATATTCTGTTGCTACTAGGGTCTAAATAACTATCTAAAATCTACTCTAATTATCAAAGCTCATAATTTTCTATTACTGTTCTACTTGTGCATTTCGGGGCAAAAGTACATTATTCGTGTCAATTTACTCTTACATATAATAGAAACACAAATAAGTATACAAGCAATAACATAATTTAGAATTACAAATTTTTAAAAATCAGCCACGGGCTAATATTTGTTCATTTCTTATTTAAAGTTAAGTAATATTTTCATTTTAAGCTTTACAATAAATTGTTGTCGTTTACTAGTGTTGCAGTTTAATTATCCAAACCATTGCGAATGAAGAAATATAATCATTTTTATGCATAAAACATTGTTAACTAAAAAAAAAGAACTGATATGTAAAACTACCAAATATGAGAAATAAAAATTGGCTAATTTCCCGTACAACTTAAATATTTAAAAAACGCAATTAGAACAGAAGCACGTCAATAATGCGGAAAATGAAGACTTGTAGACGGACTTGAGGGACTCGTTTTCCTATGAAAGATGTTTGTTTTTCCATTATCTTTTCAATGAAATTACACAGTTTACAATTTAAAATATTTGGGAGGACATATGATAAGTGGCCATCATGGACAAGCAGAAGTGATTGTAAAATTTTAAACAACAAATATTTAATGAAACAAAGATTGAACCAGCGGAATTGATTGATAATAGTGTTGATCACAGTGTTTTAATAAAGAAAGAAGAAAGCGAATTAAATGGTATAAAGTGACTTTTATCTTAAATAATTAAATCAACTTATAAGCAATATATGCAACATTTTGCAGCATATTTGACAACTCTTTTAATATTCCTGAATTGCATATTTTTCTATGAGCTTCTTAGCGTACTATTGCAATTGCAACGTTAGTATCAACTATCGGGAAATATGATCCACCGGATCCGGACCCACAAAAAATCTTGTTTTTAAAAAATGATTGTGTTTTGTTTGTACCAGGGTGCGCTCATGGAAATTCCATCCGATCTGGACCGCATGCGATCTTAGTAACTTGACAGACGTCTCTGCATTTTCTTAATAAAAATATACTTAGTTTAACACAAAAATTATTAATGTGGCTTAAAGATTTGATCTTACGCTATATCTGCATTCTTTCTTATAAAAACAATCTGCATAGTCCTTTATTTTTTCCCTATGAATATACGGAAAGTAGGGGAAGTCATGAGTTCCAGGGATATAATGTACCAGGGGACATGGCACCCTTTCAGCCCTCCTAAATTTCGTACCAATACTGTCTTCCTATCACTGGATTCAGTATTCTATACTTCATTTGGGCAACATAAAGTAATTGCATATAAAGAAAAACAAGTAAACTGGAAGGCAATATATATTTCTTGTATATCAAAATTTCTTGTTGCGCATAAGTGGAAGTAACAAGTAAATGCTCCAGCATATTTAAGATACCTAAGTGTTGCTTCTACATTTCGATGACTAATTTATTATGCACTCCTTTCGTTAAATTTACTTTTATTTACAAATAGAGCGATCCAAGTACTAAGAGATACGAATTTTCATGTACCAAGGGACAATACTTTAAATGTGATGACAGTTACTTAATGTAGCCCTAATAAGCTTATAAATTTGTATTCTTTAAAACCAATGTGCCTAGTTCCATACTCATTGCATGCTATTTCAACAAATAATGTGACAAAACTGCAATATTAATTGTTTTATATAACATCATGTTCCTTGTATTTACAAAGTTACTTGACAATGCAAAAATTCCCTTTCTATTGAGAATGAGGAAGCAAGCTATGCTTTCTGTATGGTTGTCTCTAAGTCCCTTGGTACATGCCACCCGTACCAGTAGACATCTCTTGCTCGGTTAAAATTGCTCCGGCTCTTGTTATTGCTGCGATATCCATGTAATTTTTACAATATGAAACTAAAATATCAGGTTATCAGGAACATACTTTTTTTCTTTAGCATAGCATAAATATACCCACCTTTCAAAATCAAAATATAAAAAGTGTTCCTCGGATGCACAACTTCGCTATTTGAAATTATTTATAGTTTACTCGGCAGCAGATTGCAATTTGTACCCCTCTTAAGTTTCGACACGGTGCACAAAAATTTCTGTATGCGCACCTGATTACAATTTATACATTAAGAATGTAACCAAAAACTTCAGTTTACAAATAATAATAATAATAATAATAATAATAATAATAATAATAATAATAATAATAATAATAATAATAATAATAATAATAAGGAAAAGCAACAAACGATATTGAATAGTGACTTTTGAATGGGTGTTATATATTCGACTTCTTCTTCCTTTCTATCTGTTGTTTTTAGTGTAACTTAATTTGCTCTAGAATCTTAACCATCCAAACATTACTATGCTATAAAATAAAAACAATAAGACTGGTTAATCATACATATATAAACAAGAAAAACTTAGCACGTTAATAATGTTAATTAGTTGAAACAGTACAGAAAAAAATTACATTAATAAACCTATCAAATAAGAAGAAAACATATAGCGCAAGCTGAGAGGTTGCTATACTGCCCAGTATCACATTGGTCCAGGAATTTTATTACATCCAGGAAACCGACTATTTTTTTAAAAAAATCGATGGGCCGAAGAGTATAGTATTAAATATATCGAATGCAAGCATCACTATAATTGTTTATGCAAAAATTGAGATAAATTAATAACATTACTTTCGTCCAGTAGGAAAATTCTGGGGAGGGCTAGCCTCGCTTCTGGGGGGTCCGGCCCTCCCTGGCCCGCCTATGCATAGCTGTCTAAAAATCTATTTAAATGAAAAAGGTACGATATGAAACTAACGAGAACTGCATATTGAAATTCCAGAAAAATACAACTGCAATAAAACATGCTTATTGAAATACAATTACAATTGAAAACACTAATCCGTAATAGCTGTGTTGCATTTGTTGATAAATCAGTAATGGACAAATTATTCTGTCGGTAAGAAGAGGGATTGCTTTTATTTAGTATCATTTGTTGTTCTTTGAAGAATTGTACACGTATGTGTGTGAGCGAAGTCCTGTTTTTTTTTTTTTTTCAGGAACGTGGTCACAATAAAGGTATATTTTTGTTGTTGAGTTTTATTTGCTTCCTAGTTTTAAATGTGAACAAGTTGCTTTTAACGGTTTTTGGTGATACTGAACACATACACAACAATGCGCTAAATTCACAACAATATGAAGTAACTTAAAGTGGCGGCTTCTCGAAAATTAAAATACTCAATAACTTCTCTAACAACTGTGCAAGTTTTTTTTTTTAAACAAAAGTTAGAAATCACTCAATTTTTTTCTCATATGACCGAACATTAAGGGAGTTTTGAAGTTTTAAAATTTTCAGACGGCCTCCATTTTGAAACCGTATGACGGATCGGATTCGATATTTGTAATATGTATGTAGTGACCAAATTTTGTTTTAATCCATTCGCTTTTAGGGAAGTTATTGTATCCATTATATACAAGAAATGGATTCTACTATTATAGAAGTAGATGGATATCGTGAGATCTCTGCAATAGGTATTTTAAAAATCCCACACATCCTTATTACAAACCAGAAATTATAAGGGGGTCGTTGGCAAGAAGATATGATAAAATGAGGGTCGTGATAGGAATTAGGTTGAGAACCACTGGTGTAGAGTCGTAGGACAGTGCTCAAGCAGAAAAGCAGGCATTCACTGAATAACTGACATGACTTGGTAAGTTAATAAATAACGAGTGAGTGGAAAGAAACAAAGATGAACGGCAATGTTTATAAATCTTTAATTCTGAATAAAATGAATGAATAGACAAGAAAGGTCGAATTCTTCAAAATCAAAATTTTCCTGATTATAGCTCAACCATACCATACTATCGTCTATGGCATTCGCGCTCATTACTTTCAATTAGGCTCATTTTGGCTCAGACATTCATTCTTTCGAGCTGGGGATCTCTAACTTTAGTTGGACTTGTGTTGGCTCCGTCTCACGCTAATTAATCTCACACTCCTTATGGATTCAGGTCGCTATTATCAGTAAGACTCGCAGTCATTCCTGTTCCCGCTCACTAGTTACATTGGAACTCTCGCTGATTTGAACTCTGGCTTTGGTTTATTAATCCCTTATGAAACTCGTCTTCATTAACTCCTCCTTCTTTTTTACGTTTCTGAGGACGACAGTAATCGAAATTATTACTGCGATAAGCAAAACCAAAGGTTCTCCAATATCTTTGGGCAGTAAAAATCTTCGAAATCATAAATCATATTATATAAGTGAATTTCATGAAATAAATATATGAAAATACGAAATGCAATTTGCCTGCTAATGTGCTGCTGTTCATAAAATATCTAATACAATATTTTGCAATTATAGCCATGCATATTACCAACTTGGTATCATTGTCCTTGTGACAGGCATAGAATTATTATCATTGAGGTCCCTTAAGACGAATCCAGTGAGATTGTTGGGGATAAACTTACTAACCGTTTTATTCTGAAATACAATATTTACTTAAATAAGTGTAATAATATTCGGTAATGACATGACAATGTAATGATTTTCATACCAGGAAATGTTAGATGAATTCTTGAAACTATATTTAGTGAAGGGACATATTTATATCTTTTTGATCAAAGCAAAAAAAAAAATAGAATTTTTCCAAGGAAACAAAAATAACTTACGTTAAATACACTGCGGTCGTGACGCCATTTCTACAACTACAGTTTATTTTAGTTAACTCAAAACATTAGTTTGTTTCACTTCTTTCCTTTCTTCCAATCCTCGTCTAAGCATACTGCAGTTAAGAACAATAAAAAGAAATTTCTTGGACCTTCTATAAGGATGAATTGCTATAAGAGGCACTTTGGAAGGAAAAAAGGGGAAAAGGAGATGCCAGCTACTTGACAATATAAAAATCGAACCTTCGGATTCCTTAACAGAAACTAAGTAAGATTTGTCTTCATCACGATACATTGTAATGCACTTGGGTGATAACGATACTTGGGTAAAAGACATTGGATTATGTATATTTTATATTGATCTTTTAAGTAAATATACACACAAATATAAAAAGAGAATAGTTCCTATTTACCAATTTTGGTTGAACGAATATATGGAACGTGTTGAAAATGGCGAACGAAAATATTATTATTATTTGTAGTAAGAGTGGAGGAACTTATAAACGATTTCACAATGACGTTTCAGACAAATTTATGACTCGTATTAGGGCTTAAGGATGATCCTTTTGTATTCATGAATTGTTTGCTAAACATGCTAAGTTTTCAGACAGTATGAATCGAGATTGTAGACTGTGACGTCATGTGGTTAGTTTTTTTTCCTGTGAAGGAAGGCATTTCAATTCTAACTTGTGAGAACGAGAGAAGTTTACTTTTTTTCATGCTATTTACATCAGAAATATCACATTGTAAATTACAAAAAAATTCTGAATTTCCTCGGACGGAATCGAACCGCGTACCCCTAACTCATGAAACGAATGCTAAAGACACTACCCTAAGACCGCTCTTTTAAGTAAGAGTCAAGAAACACTCGGGTATGTAGAACCACACTAGCTCCCGACGCGAATCGAACCCGCGCCTCCCACGCGAAAGGCGCGTACGCCACCCGCTTAGCCACTGAGGGGCTCTGGCTGTTACATTAAGGTAAGTTAATTATGTTAACTAATTATCGTTTGTAAGAGCACAGAAAGTTAAACATTCGGAGACCTATTCATAGACATTTTCAGATGTTATTAGAGGCCACTGGCGTAGTTTAACAATTGCGTGACTAATTTCGATTTTTTTACATAGTTGGTGGCTTTAAATTAAAAATGAGATATTTACTTGAAATTTCTCGAATATCTCGCTCAAGAGGGGGCGTTTCAATAATTGTAAAATTTCCCTTTATTTATTCACAAATTACCGATTGTGAGTATTCGCTTCAGTTAAAGATGTAAAATTCGGCATGTATACTCATAATAAAAATAATGGAGTACAGGTTTCAGCGTCTTTGAAAATTTTCTCTTGGAGGGGAGATGGGGGATTTCTATAGTAGTGGGGTCCGGTGGCTCAGTGATAGAGTGTTCACCTTTGGTTCGATCCCACCTTGCGTCAAGTGGGCTTTGTGGTGCGAGAAGCACCGTGTGCGTGAGTTTTCTCGGGGTTATTTCGTTTCCTCCCACTTTATTCATTTCACCATTTCATTCATTTATCATCATCATTATTATTTCCTTTAGCTTACCCGGTATAAGCGTGCGACTCAAGGATTTCATTTCATTCCTATAGTAGTGACATTTCCCGTTATATATTAAGAATGTGTTCAATATGAGGACTCGCTTAGACTGGAGATGTGAAATTCTTAATGTAAACTCTTAAATAAAAATAATGGATTTGGTGTTTCCGAATAATCCATTTCTACGTAAGGTGATAAAAAGGAAACATTTTTATAATTGTGACATTTAACGATAGAATGTTTTGAGGAAATCCCCAATACGTGTAGCACTCCATAAGGAGGCAATGCAGCAAACGGAAGGAGAAACAGATGGGCTGATTATTTTGTAAGCGACATAGGTAGAGTTCCATGGCAAGATAACTTTGTTTAACCCTTATCCGGGCAAGACATTTTTGTAACGTAAACTTGCAACCGGGGACTGTGAGGCCCAGTATATATTTTGAGTGCAAAATACACAAATCAATGCCTATTGTCACTTACTGTTTAGACTAGTCTACAATGTAATCTAGAATGTACCGGTATATATTTTTGTCAAGTAGCGAAACTTCGTGTCACGCTTTTGTAAGCCAAGCAGAATAGCAAATCCGGTCCAGACATTTTTGTAACGTAAACGGGCAACCGGGGCCTGTCAGGCCCAGTATATATTTTAAGTGCAGAACACTCAAAATTCAATGTCTGTTGCCGCATACTGTTCCGACTAAAGGTTACAATTGTCACGTGTTCAATATATAATTATGTGACAATTTGATCTAATATTTGACAGGAATTTCACTAAAGTTATACGGGGCCTCCTAGGCCCCGGTTGCCCGGTTTCGTCAGGAAAAGATTAAAAAAAAAAAAACATTAGGTTTACCAACTCGATATGTTCATGATTTTAACTTCGACGAAAGATAGAAGAATTCAATATTTTATGTCTTCGAAATATGTATGGTTATTGAGAAATTTTAGAAAAATGAAGCTACTGGGCCTGGGAGGCCCCGATTGCCCGGATAAGGGTTAAGTTTTTCTTTATGTAAGAAAACATTCAGTTGTTATCTCTAGAATAGCAACGACGTGCACAATATTATCAATTGTATGAGAAACAAAATTATTTCTGTTACATCTCGAGCATGTTTTTTTTTATTTTTTAACCACATGAGTACCCTGATGTTCAACAATTTCCGTGTTAACTCTATTTTTTTTAATTTAGTACATTAAGAAATAAAGAGAACAATTGTCAGCCGAAAAACGATGTATTTTCTTTCTTTTCTGTTCTGCTATTATGTTGATGGTTGTTTTTGACTTCAGCGTCCCTTTTGAGCACAGAGGCTATATAATACTGGACCTCGACCTAAAGCATAATGCAACGTACGTTATAAACAGTCGGTTCATTCCGGAATGAGTGACAAGAAATCTCATCAAAGAAACTGCATTAACAACAACGGCTTGTTCTCCAAGGGTATTTGTTGTCTGTTGTTATCACAAAAAAATATTCATAACCTTGCTGCTGGAAAGGGACGCTAAACGAAAATCAAATGTAAATACTACATGAATATGAGATTTTTACATTGAAAAGTAATAATAATACATACCAATGCTGTTCTTTTATTATTGTTTTTTTCATTAAATTTCTCACATAAGGTTTCACACACCTTATTTCATGCATCTTATTTCTATCTCTATACATTTCGCACTTTAAATTCCATATCACGTGATATTTCTGTTTTTCGTTCATGACTAGTTCTTCATTCAGTTCTTCGCTTTCCAATCTGCGGGCGCGGGAAAGTCTGCACGTGTGGCTTGACTCATTGCCAGCCTTGGTTTTCTGACCCGCTACACCTGTGCGGTCTCGCTGCGAGCTGGCAGTCCCGCAACTCAATTTTTGCCCGCTGCGTGTCCACAGCAGATTCGTGCGGGAAAGTCTGCACGTGTGGCATGAATGATAAGAACCAATGTATTTCCGGCTCGCGCGGGTCCACAACAGAGTTTTCTGTTGCGGGCCGGCAACAGACTTTTCTGCACGTCTGAACCGAGACTAAACGGAACCCAAACCAGTTAATCCAGAGATGGCGTGGGTCAATGAAAAGTTAACCCACCGCGACCCACTCTGACCCACTACGACCCACCATCCACCACGAAACACTGACTCACCAAAACACATTATTATCAACTCTGACACACGATCCACGGCCTCTTCTCTACCGACTAAAGAGTTTACACTTGTAATGCAACCAGGTTGTGAAATTCTAACCAGTCGAAATTTGAATTTCTACGGTCAATCGCTGAAGCACCGCTCTGTTACAATAACGATGGATCTGACCTTTACTATATAAAATTGTAAAGTGTTTGACATGGGTAAAATTACGATATATTTCAATTAAACTATCATGGACCAATTATTTCCTTGATGAATTATCGATACTATTCAGTGAAAAAACGGACAAAATTCTTAAAGTCCCAAATCAAGATAAGTAGACCAACTTACAGAAGCTTATATTACAAATTTTATGTCTATTTTTCTCACAACTTTAGGTATGATTGCCCTGTGCTCTAAGCGCTCCAAATAATAAAAAACCTTCAACAATTATTATAGTAGAAAGCGCATTGTAAGCAGGGACGGATTCAGGGGTGGGCGATTGCCCCTAGAAGAAGAAACTTTCTTATTTAATATATAAATAAAACCCAGAGTTCGGAGCTCTTAAAAGTAGTTCTAAGTAGCAGTATTACAAACTACCGCCTCCCCCAGAAGTGCGTACTGATGGAAAGCATATATGGATATATGATGCGAAGCACTGTATTGTTTGTTTCTCAACTAATATCGATCGTTTTCGATTATTTTTACAAACTAACCCACTATCAATTTACCATATATAGAAAATGCCACTCCTCCCGATAAAGGAGAAGTTTTAAAAAAATGCTAAGAAACGTTCTGTTCATTTTCAATAAAGAATTAATATACTGAATTTAATATACTCCGTAAGTTGAACGGCTTGTAAAATACTCAACTTTTTCGCAAAAATTCCAATCCCTACTTTCCCTTCGGATATTTTTATAATAAAAGCAATATCATAACATCCAAGTTTGGATTAAGGGCTAACTATATACCAAAATTCATTCCATTCGACTGCAATTTGGCCGTAATTTGCGCGCACATTTACATTCATTTTTATATAATAATTTATATATTACAGTGATTCAAAAATGTATTTCTTGCTGCAGTTAGCTCTTCTAAAAATTTGCAGTCTGTGTCTCGAAAGCCAAGTAGTGGTATAACTCCTATTGCTATTATAACAAATTACAAATATCAATATCCAAAAATGTCTCAAGTTATTCTTTCACGTGGAGATGCTCATCTCAGATAAGTAAACAGAAACAAATGAAAAAGGGAAATGGAGGCCTTGAAAGTAAAACGTAGACAAATTGACCAGTATTCAGAAGCACATTTTTAAATCAAGCTCGACCCTACTCATAAGAGATAAATACGCGGTTCTGGTTAGTTGGAGTTATCGGTTTCTCGACACGTAGCATATATAAATACAGCAGAATTCAAATGTCTGTGTTACTGGCTGTCTTCCTGGCCGAGAGGACTAGAGAAATGCGCTAGTAATTATTATTGCTTTTGGCGTGGGTTCATCCCGGGCCAAGGATTTTTTTTTATAAATAATAATACTCAAAAAAAGTGATTTACTTACGTTACGTATGCAATTTTGCTATATGATCAAACTGTATAAGTAGTAGTAGCAGCAGCAGCACCAGTAGTAGTAGTAGTAGTAGTAGTAGTAGTAGTAGTAGTAGTAGTAGTAGTAGTAGTAGTAGTAGTAGTAGTAGTAGTAGTAGTAGTAGTAAGAGTAGTAGTAGCAAGAGGATGAACGGGTTAGAAGCCCAGTAGTGCTCGTTTTCTTTCACCTTGACTGTCATGATATAAACTTAACCTCAACTGCTTCCTCAATTCCAACAAAGTGACAATTTTCTTCTATTACAACTATAACACACAATACATACACCAGAAAGTTTGGACCAGGCCCGCAACCAGCCACAGAGATTTGGAGGGGCCATGAATATGTAAGGGGGAGTAATATGATTAAAATTTCTCTTAGAAATATCTAAATTATGCTTTCTGTGTTGATGTCTGGTGAGGCCGCGAAACGTTTAGGTTGCCAGGCCCGTAGTCCCCGTCTGGTTGCGGGCCTGTTTTGGACAATCGCAAAATGCAACAATCGAAAACGTGTTTTTAGTTTCTATGGTTAGAGTCGAGTGTAAAAAGAAAGATGCTGTTCAGAAGATGCTGTCTACAACGCAGTGAGCAGAGAGGGTCATGGTGGGTGGTGGGTCGCAATGGGTCACATCCTGTTGACCCACGACCCACTTAACCCACTGGCTCACCGACTCACTGACCCACTCCAACTCTGATTGGCACTTTTCAGAATATCCGTATATATTTTGGAAAAGTTCCAAACAAGATGTAATGGTTTCCTTTCGGGTTAAAGTATTATGAGTCTGCTTTTTCACTTTTGAATGGAAATACAATACCCATGTTTTTTCTCTTTATATATATATTTTTTTTTGTGAAAACACGTTAATGAGCAATAGAAAATACAACTGTTTCTTTTTTCGGATTGGTTTGGGTTAAAAGCTTTAAAATGTAATCTTTAAATTAGTGTCCCACGAATATACCTGTTAGGTTGAAAAAGATTATGATTAAAGCAAGTGAATTGTGATCTACGAATTGGTGAAATGAGAAAGTGGCAGTGTCCCGAGGAAACCCACAAGCACGATGTTGTCCATCTCAAGCTTACTTGCCTTGGGAACGAATTAGGTTCCCCATCCATCAGATACTTTAGTAGGTGGGGTCTTAGTTTCGATTTCCAGTGGGATAGCCTTTGAAATATTAAATGTCCTCTATGTACCTGTTTGTGTTCCTGTAAAACGAGAATAACCGAAACGAGAATAACCGAATATAATAGAGATGTGGTACGGAGTTACTTTCGGTCTTCTTTTTAAATTTAAACTAGAATTCTCTGGACTATAGTATTTTATCAAGACCGAAATCAATGTTTCATCGTGAATGAAATATTCTAATCATAAACGTTTGCAATTTTCTACATACCCGAGTGTTTATTGACTCTTACTTAAAAGAGCAATCTTAGGTTCAGTTCCGCTCGAATCGTCGAGCAAAAGACATCGTGAAGTAGTGTGGCTGTGTTAGATCTTTTTGTTCGACTCCTGCGAACTTGTGAACTCTTACCGTTACTAGTGCTTATTGCGTTTGGCCTGTTAGTGCCTAGCAGTATGTAAGTTCAGTGTTTTTTGCACTTGCCTGTATTTGAATAGTTATGGCTTACAAAAAGGACCTGCAATTTAAATTTGTCTTTGATAAAAAAAATCCGAAGTTCACGCCCGTCTTCCAGTCAAGTTTATCAGTGGTTAAACGAGACTTTTCCGAGTATTTTTGACAATATTTGTGCCCTTCAGTTACACGCAGAGTCTTATAGTATTTATCTGACGTTTAAGAATGTACAGACCTATGAGCAGTTTGCTTCTACTACCCCTGACTCGGTGGTCTTTCATCATGTCGATGGAAATTCTAGCACTGTAAGGATTTTACCAGCGGACACTTCGATAAAGCAGATTAGAATATATGACTTCCCTTTGGGGGCGTCAATACATTTTCTTGAAGAACATTTTTGCTTATGTCAAGGTGCGTCAAGTGGAATGCCAATTTTGGGCAGCTCCTTTCTCCCGGGGATTAATAGTAGTATCTGGATTATTCATACGGAACTACAGAAACATATCCTATCTCGTTCAATAGTACAGGGCTATAAAGTGGGTGTCTCTTATGATGGTCAACGTATTACTTTTATACTGCCAATCCAATTTACATACGATCTCCATTTTCCCGTTGATAAAATCAAAGCCTGTGAGTGCGAAACCTGCCCCCATCTCTGTTCAAATGACTGAAATTGGAAAATGACTGATGCTTTACGTCTGCACGGACTTTGAAGGTTCGAGCAGAAGTCCACCAGGATCCAGTTAGGGACCCCTAGAAGTTTCTTTCTTGAACGATGCGAGTGAGTTTCCTGAGATACTACAACCACGCAGCGTATTTGTTTTCACCAGAGCAAGCAGTTTCGGCGGAGTCAATATCAAATTTACAACCCCCAACATCACAAGATGTGCCACTGGATATTGTGCGTCCAGTGTAAGCTAGTGTTTCGCAGCCTGATAATCTTCCGGGGTTGAGTGCCTCCTCTCCAGTACAGGCGGAGGTATCCATTTCTCCTACAATTCCTCATGGTCATGTTTCTGTTTTTCCTGACCCAGCTTCGCAACAAAAAAGGCGAAGAATACCAAGGCCATCTACGAGAAAAAAGAATTGAGTTTACTTCTTGGTGCAGTTAAGCGAACAGATAAAACAGACTCACGTGACCCCAGATCGCAAGTACATGCTATTTCTGGTTCGCAACTCACGTGAGTGTAGGTGTGCCTGTCCTTGGAATCTTTATTCTAACAGTGCGCATTTGTTTGTGGCAACAGGATGGTTATGTATGTCTTAATGGTTATATTTATTTTCTGCGTTACGGGCCACCAGAGTGCTATATTAGACGAGGGGACATGGTTGCCTTGAGCATTTTCACTCGGGTGCTACGAAAACGATTCTTATTTTTGTAGTGAGTATGTTATTTTTGTTATTTTTTCTTGTTTTGTAACGAAATGTCAGCGGTTAACTCCTTTACAGTGTTATCCCTCGACATCAATCGTATCAGTTTAACGTTTAATAAGGCCCTCCTTAAACAATTTATTGAGCACCGTCATCCCGACGTATGTGGCATAGTTGAAATGACTTTTACGTCGTTAGACTTTCTTAGTGATAACCACGCAATAATTAACTGTGAGTCATCTACAGAGGTGGCACTTTTGATACGGAAGGGTCTTACGTATGATAGGCTAGTGATATCTCCCGAGGGGAGATCCATTCGTTGTTACATTCAAAATATTTGTTTAATTCTACTGTATGCTCCGTCTGGCTATGTGATGGTACAGGAGAGGGAACAGTTTTATGCGCACACCATCCCGTCTTTAATTTCGCCCGGTAGAATATTAATCAGTGTATTTTGATAGGTGATTCTAATGTGGTAATTAACCCTCAAGATTCTTTCACCCCCACGCCTCCATGTTATGCAAGGAGGAGCTTTTGCGAGCTATGCAGTTACATCATGTGCTCAGTGTCTCCAACTCACCGCATGCTTTTACCTTCTGTGATTCGATGACTAAGAGTAGAATAGACCAGGAATACGTAACGGCACCTGTAAGTTCAACAGTAACATTTAAATTGACATTTTTCATATCTGCAGCACGTGGTTATTCTTTTTGGAAAACTCGTACTGAAGTTATGTCACGAGAAGAAGTGGGGGAGATGATTTCTACTCGGTTTGTCTATTGGTGTAGTATGCAAAAATATTAACCTACTGTTGGGTCATGGTGGAACTTACATTGTAAGCCCAAAATCCATAGTTCTTTTCACTGGCGCGGCGCGGTCGAGTCGCATGTGAAGACGATCGTCAGTTGCACGAATTTTTTATAGTGCTCTTTGTGAACTTTAAGCTGCACCTGCTTCCCTGGAAAATTTAGCATGTATTAACGATCTTAAATTCCGGTTGAAACAAATCTACACGTATTCATCACTGCAAGATTATTTTTCTCAGGATTTTTATCATTGTTTCCCAGAGGAAACTGCGTCTATATATCACGTTGACCGACTTCTACGAACAAGACGTTCGACTTACATCCCTTCCCTTGTTTTAAGTGACGGGACGACTAGCAACGATGCCTTCCAGATTTTAAATGAATTGACACGCTATTATACGGATTTTGCGAGTGCAAAGTCGATGGATTATGCTTGTGGACCGGAATTCTTGACCACGATACCCCACCAACTCAAGGATGAAGGTCACCTCTTAATGAATCCTATCACCGAAAATGAAATTTTCAATGTTCTCAAGAATGCTAAAGGACGTAGTGCTCCTGGAATCGATGGCTTGAACATAGTATTTTATAGATGTTATTGGCCATATTTCAGTGCAACACTCGTCACTATCTATAACAATTTATTATCGGGCGTAGCTTTTTCGCATAACACTGCTGTCGTTGTACTTATTCCAAAATCTTCTTCCGCACGTGAGGTTTGAGACTTCCGCCTTATCTCCTTATTGCCGGTCGACCTAAAGCTCATCACGAAGGTTCCCACCGCGCGGCTACGACCAATTCTTCGTCACTATATCAGTCCTTTTCAGGCGTTACTCCATGAGACCCATAACCTCCAGTATACTCTTTGTTTACTCAGAGATCTTTTCGCGTATTTTTATTCCCGTCATGTGCTGGCGGGAGCACTGCCGGTGGACCTGGAAGAAACGTAGATAGCGTCGATCATGGCTACTTAGCGTTAGCTCTCAAAACCTGAGGCTTCCCGTTAGCCTTCCGGCAAGTCATCTCCAATCTTTATGCTTCAGCGAACTTTCGCATTCAGATTAATGGTCATTTATCCCCCGTTATTCCGTTAAAACGAGGCTAGAGCCAGGGTTGTAGTTTGTCTTTCACGTTTTCCCCATTGATGCTGGACCCTTTGCTTCGGCGATTGGCCACATTATCGTTTCCTGGCCCCATTATGTTTCGCAGCCAAAATATCTTTGCGTATACTGTCGATTTGAACATCACCGGGGTGGATCCCGCATCTATGATGGAATGTTTTCCAGTTTTGCAGAGATTTTCGCTTTATTCCGGTCTCCAATATAATATACGTAAAACAGACGTTTTACAGTTTCATGGTTTTCACTTACCTCCAAGTGCGCCCGGTACACCACCCTTACCTCATGTCACGTCTTTAACAATCCTAAGAATTCCCTTTACGAAATGTCCCACTCAGTATTGTGATGAGATTTGGTCGCCACTGTACGTCAACTGTTATATTCCATGCGTTTTCGAAGACTACATCTATTACATCGTATTCAATTTATTAACGGTTATGTGGCTGCCAAACCATGGTACCGGGCGAGAGTTTACCCACTACCGAAAATGTATGCACCCAAGTTTGAATTCCTGTTTCTTCGGCGTATTTGGCGCGGCTTGTTTTTCCGCATTCCCCGTATAGCACTTTACATTCCGCGTTTACATGGCGGACTAAGTTTAGTTCATCTTCGCCTTAAATGCCAAACATGCGATTTCTATAATGCTCTTCTCATTGGAGACTTTGTAACACAGCAATGGATACGTTGCTTCTGGCCAAGTTATGAAAATCCTTTGAACCCGCCTTTTATACAATTTGCGGCTCAGTGTCCGCCCTATGTTATGACCTTAATTCGTAATTGGACCTACGCTGGGATGATCATGGACCCCTCCCGTCACAATGCACGTACATTATATCGTACCCTTTTAGAGTTAATATATCCCCAGACGCGCCTTAGAATACTCCATTTCCCGCAGCTGATTTGGCCACAAGTCTGCGTCAATATTTTTGATTCTGTGTTAACTTCTTACATGCAAGAAGTTTGGTTTAAAGTTATCCATCAGCTCATTCCTACTCGGGCGCGTTTACTTGTTTTTCAACGCGCCTCTGATGCGATTTGTGAAAGATGCAACAAAGAAGATATATATTTGACTATAGTTTTACGCAGTGTGTAGGTGCTTACTCAATTTGAAGAAGTCTGACGGAGATATTAGGTCGTATTAGCCGCCACCCATCGCATCAGTTCACTGTTGATTACTTGCTCTTTTCAGATTTTCATTTTTTCCCACCAGCTAAACATCATGTGGTGCTCTTCCTAATTTCATGTACGGTACTTTATTTTCAGCGCTATATGCCTTAGTTGGATGCCTGTACGTCTTTTGAATTTTTGCGACGCCCTCGCAGAAAGCCCTTCCTGAGTTGGACCGGTGTTTTTTCAGTCGGATTTCAGAGGTGGTGTTGCTACAAACTCCTTTCTTCCCGTACGCCTAAATCTAGGTGAGTCTCTAAAAGCCACCTTCAGTGTGCGTCGTTTAGTTTTGTTTTGTTTGTTATTACTTTCTTTTTTCTTTTTCTTTTTAATCTTTTTTTTCTTATGTGTTGATGTTTAATAAGTTCAGGTATTGTTAGCGCTGCTCTTTGAGTTAATTTGTTACAGCAGTTGTCCGATTGTTATTAATTTTCTGTATGTTATGTAAGTACAATAAAACTCAGGATAGTGGCTTGATCATTCGTTTCGTGAGTTAGGGTTCCGCGGTTTGATTCCGTCCGAGGAATTTCAGAAACTTTTTATAAGTTACAATGTTGATATTTCTGATGTATAATAACATGGAAAATAGTCAATTTTTCTCGTTCTTACAAGTTAGAGTTGAAACGACCTCCTTCACAAGGGAAAAACTAACAACATGATTTCACAGTCTACAATCTCGATTCCTACTGTCTGAAACTTAGCGTGTTTCGCAAACAATTCATGAATACAAAAGGGTCATCCTTAAGGCCTAGTACGAGTCATAAATTTGTCTGAAACGTCATTGTGAAATCGTTTATAAGTTCCTCCACTCTTACTACAAATAATAATAATATTTTCGTTCGTCATTTTCAATACGTTCCATATATTCCTTCAACGAAAATTGGTAAATAGGAACTATTTTTTAAATATATTTGTATGTATATTTTGTTAAAATATAAATATAACACATACATAATCCAATGTCTTTTACCCAAAGAAAGTGCGTTACTATGTATCGTGATGAAGACAAATCATACTTAGTTTTGTTAAGGCATCCAAAGGTTCGATTTTCATATTGTCAAATAGCTGAACCTTCCTTTTCCCCTTTTTTCCTTCCAAAGTGTCTCCTATAAGGCAATTTATCCTCATAGAGGGTCCAAAAAATTCTTTCCATTTTTCTTAACTTCAGTATGCTTATTTGCATTCCAATAGGACGTAATATTGAGGTCCCAAATATTCAGGAACTAACTGAATATACCCTTTCTTTGCATGGGGGCTGTATTTGGCAGTCAGTGCCTTGGGAGTATCACCATTCATTTCAGCGACAGCGAAAAGTATGGATTTGAGACCAATATCTGTAATTTTGGTCTTTTTCTTTCATGTCTCGGTATGGCCCCTCTTCGGTGATCCCCGGCCCGCATACAATGGTAGCTGAATTTGCAAGTCATCGTTAGTAGAAATGTCACCATTGATTTCAGCGGCCGCGAAAACTATGCATTCGATACTAATATCGGTCATTTTCTACTACTTTTTTATGTCACGGTAAACGCCCCTGAGATCCCCGCTGGTTCGGATTTTGAAAGAAAACCGCTTCATCTTGATCTGGGGCCTGGACCAAGGTACTCATGACCAGGATTTGGTAACTTTCGGGCCAGACCCCAGGTGGGTCCCCCTAAACGCCCCCCTGAAACCTCCTGGTTCGAAATTTGAAAAGAGAAACGCTTCGTCTTGACTTGGGGCTTGGACCACCGTACCCCTGACCAAAATTTGCAAACTCTTGGTCCACTCGCCTGGTCCCCAGGCCGCACACAGACCGACAGACAAACACGTAAACAAACTCTTTATCTTATTTAGATTAGATTAGATTGAAGATAATAATAATAATAATAATAATAATAATAATAATAATGATAATAATAATAATAATAATAATAATAATAATAATAATAATAATAATATTACAAGTTTTAAAGTTACCCTAAAATTTGAAAAAAAAAAAATACTTAAAATTACGGATTTCGGGGAAGGGGATCCGTATCTTCCACGCACACCTCTGCAACTACCCAAATTTAAACGAAAGCTTTCCATTAAAGTTTCTTGTAGAAAGGATTCTACTTAGGAAAATAACTGTAATAAAAATAAATGAATATCACTGAACAGTAATCCATATAATAAACTAACTTGTAGAATATGCAGATGTAATTATAAAAGCTTTGCTACAAAAACATATACACAGACCATAATTCAGTGAGCTTTGTAATACAAAGTAACAAAATAACGTATAAGATTCAGTCTACAGAGCAATTATTACTTATAGAGTGGCATATACTATTTCGAGAATCGAGATAAGACGAGAAATGTTTACTATACTTTTTGCCTCGTCACGATTCTCATCTCCAACGTGAGACGATAACTTGAGTTAGCCTTGTCCCGTCTCGAATGTAAAATGTTAGTTCTCATCCCTATTTTGTTTGTTTTGTTTTAGAATCGAGATGAGAAATTCCCCTTCCCATGGGCAACATTAAACAAAACCGAAATATTTTTTGCCAAGTGTCACGTTTCTGCTTGTAATGGTATGACCTGAGCGATAATAAGTTTCTAGTTTTTAATTTTCTAAAAGATAATAATAATAATAATAATAATAATAATAATAATAATAATAATAATAATTATTATTATTATTATTATTATTATTATTATTATTATTATTATTATTATTATTCCTGAAGATTTGATAGTTCAAGTATTGATACATCCGAGTATTCAAATATCTGAATATAATAAAACGTGTATCATCGCCGATCAATCGTCATCGAAATTGCCCGACGTGGATTCGATCCAAGATCTTCAGATTACTGACCAAGCGCCTTGTCCATTGAACCACAATCACTCGTTTTAGTTTTAGTAAATGATTCGTTTTAGTCTGGTTACGTTAGGTTTCTTTGCTTCCGCTTGCAAAGTTGTATGTTATTTTTCTTCGTTTCAGAAAGTCTTAGGCACTTCTTTTATGATTATGTAAGTTAATAATCTTCCTCAAAGTTTATATTAATAACATGAGTTGTTCTTAAACCTTTGGTTCACAAGTTGTTTCTTCTCCACACGAAACTACAGATATGACAGATTTAATTCTCATACTCTGCGTTTCTTTCAAAGCAATCGCCATTATCTGGTTAAAGACTTATGTCCTCCACGATACAAAATATGTTATACATTTATTAAAATCAACTGAACAGAGAAACGGAGAATTAAAATCAACTGAACATCATTACTCATTGTTGAAATAGACGGCTCAACATTAATCAAAGTACAAAGCATTGCGTGGAGGAAAGAACGTGGATCACGCACAAACTAGAACTTCACCACAAATTTGAGATAGATTATTCTATCTTATCACTCATTAAAGGTTCCTCTATGTTAATGTTTCATGCAATACTGCTATTAATGGAAATAATGTGTATTCACAACATAATCATTTTATTTATTTAGAAGCAATTAGTTGCCCAATTTTCTACTTTTGTAGCACGTAATATACACCAACTGAGCATCTTGGACTGCACCTTATGTTTAATTAAACGTAATTTTGAACTGTAATGTTTTTTTTATGTCAGTTTCTTCTTCTATCCTTAAACTAAGATTGGTAACTTCGCAAAGCAAAATGTAAGTACACATCAATCAACTTGGGATGGGAGGGAGAGAAATGTACCTGCATGGCGATTATATTGTGTAGTAATAGTATATATTCGTCCTTCTAGTACATAACGAACCAATTGTTTGAAATTTATAAAAGGAAAGCAAACATAGTCCCTATTTAGATAATATAGACCCTATTTAATATATAACTGAAATTATGAACAATTTAAATAGAATCCATTACATTACGAGGTTTGTAAGATAGTATTTGACTTTTATTCATTGAATGATGTGTAATATGGTGCACATTAATGTTCTACCAAGTTCTTTCCTTGGGCTACACCACTCTTCACCCAACGGTTCTTCCATTGTTGGAAAGAGCTACACTGGAAAACTCCCTTTGAGATTGCATATAGATGATCCATCGCATTCTGCGTGATGTGTTCTCTATACTGAAAACTGGTGCTTTTCAGGATTATTTTTAGCTTACGGAAAAGTAAGAAATCTTATGGAGCCATATTGGGAGGGTAGGGATCTTAACAAATTACAGGTGTTCTGTATTTGCTCAGTAAATGTAAAAAATTGGCGTTTTTGCCACCTCCCTTGGTGACTGCAGATTCATCCTTTGAAGCCTGTCGACTCTTGTGGAACATTTCCGTTTCACTATCCAAGTTTGATACACAATACATACAGTAACGTTGTTTAAGCTTTAACAGTCTTTCTGTTAAAAACGAAATTCTTACGCAGCTCACTTACCCATCCTCACTTATTGGTGGTGATACTTACTGCTTTTGTAGGCTGAAAATAGAAAGAACAGGAACGGGCATTAGGATCTTGTTTATAGATCAATCCACACTTCACCAACTCATTTGTTTACGAAAAAAATGAACAAACCTTGTCTAAGTCTATACATTAGGCATCTAATATATTTTTATTGTCGTGACGTTTTCCCTTAGATTGAAGGCTCTGTACAATAATGTGGAAAGTAAATGCCATTAATAATAACAATAATAATACCAATAATAATAGCAGCTTTATTTGATTAATTGGTCACAAACAGTGTCCGCAAGTGTACCCAGGGGAACACACAAAAAAAATAACAAATTATATAAATGAAATGTAAATATTATTACAAAAAACTTGAATAAATATAATAAAAGTTATAGGAACATACAACACTGAATAATGATAAACAATTTATCTATATATATATATATATTTAAAAAAGAAAACGTGCACGGACAAAACATGCTGATATTAGAAAACTTAATATGTGAATAATACAGTATACAGATTACACTCATGTCATGTATAAAAATAAACAATGAAATATGTCATTGCGTCAAAGTATATATACATTGTGATAAATAGTATATTGGGTAGAAAAGAATGTTAACTCTAAAGTTAACCTTTGATATAAATCAATGGTTGCCGTTTTCACATTGATTACTATCAAACAATGACAGTCGATTAAACAACTCAAGAAAACATACTGAACTGCATTTTCACCTATATTACTCTACTGAAAAACCGGAACTGACTAAAAATGCATTTGTTTTTATAGTTATATTGTTGACCTTCAAAGAGTAAAAATGGTAATAAACATCAAAAAGCGGTTTCTCGCAACACACTCGCAACAAATATATTTTACCTCCTCTGTTAAACTTGTTTTAAGAGGGGGTGCGGTGGCTCAGTAGTAGAGCGTTCTTCCCCGGTGTTTGGGGTCCCTGGTTTGATTCCAGCTCGCGCCGTGTGGACTTTTTGGTGGACAAACACCGTGTTTGTGGGTTTTATCGGGTTCTCCCGTTTCCTCCCACTTTCTTCATTCCACCATTTCACTCATCTCTCATCATCACCGTCTCTTTTAACGTAACCAGCATAACCGTTGGACGTAAAACTTAAAAGATTTCATTTTTTTCCTTTTATTTAAGCCAAAAGTGGTAGAGACAATCCAGTTTCTAATTTCGATCTTTATCACCACATCAGCAACACATAGTGACAAACTTTTTTCAATCGATTCAGCGTCTTCATTAAAGATTCTATCTTTTTAAGAATGGATGTTGTAGAAATGAACTAGTATTTCCGGTTAAAATATTGAACTCCATTGAGAGATATGTAGAAGCGATCTTTCGGAATAAATTGATAATCCCTAACAGGGACTTTCGTTTCGACCTTTATCTCTGTACGTCAAAGGGAAGTAGTGAGAAATCCACCATTTCCAGCTTCAGCATTAATTACAATAGTGCGAATTGGTAATAGATAAAAAGAAATATATTTTTTTAATAAGGAGATAGCATCGTAAGAATATGTCTTATCTTTGACTTTATCCCTGTATTGCAACCGTAATTGATAGAAATATTCAACTAATTCTCGTTTAAATATTTGTCACAGAGCAAAATCTGTAAAATATGATAACGGCTTTCTGATCGGATTCAGTGTCTTCAGAATGTTTTATCTGTACAGTTTACAACGGTATGTTGTGTGTTGCTGTATGTTGTATGTTGTATTATTATCTATCTGTACTGATCTTAGGAATAAGATCAGAGGTGCAATAATGGAGCAGATTTTGTAAAGGAAGAAAAGGAAATTGTAATGAGTATTATTGTTCCTTAGTTACGGTATTGAATTAAATAAATAGAAGGATGATAGATTGAAGATTAGGAAGTTCTCACAACAATTGATGTTAAAGGAATTATAAGTTTGTATCCTGAACACTAAGCGAAGGTACAAATAAATAATATTTACGTTTTAATGTTCTTTTATATATATTGTGGCTCAAGTGATATTTATTAAGAACCACGGGAAAGAAACAAAATATTAACATTATTGTTCCATAATTAAATGGTGCCTTCACACCGGGAATTAGTGTATCGTTCCGAAGCAGAGTAACAACGAACACAATTGAGCCCAATATTTGTGTTACCGTTCTAAGAAGTGGTAAACAAATACACAGAGGTATGTCGGAAACAGGTGTCCAAGACAGACTTATGCAAAGGGATATTCCTGTTCCTGAAAGTATGACAGATCTCTTAAAGCAGATATCTTGTCAAATGAATCAACTCCAGCAGAAAATGGTAACTCATCAGCAATTTGAGGAATTCCAGCAGAAAATGGTAACTCATCAACAATTTGAGGAATTCCACCAGGTAACTCACCAGCAGTTTGAGGCATTCCAGCAGAAAATTGTAACTCATCAGCAATTTGAGGAATTCCAGCACAAAATCGTAACTCATCAGCAATTTGAGGAATTCCAGCAGGTAACTCATCAGCAGTTTGAGGTATTCCAGCAGAAAATAGTAACTCATCAGCAGTTTGAGGAATTCCAGCAGGCAACTCACCAACAATTTGAGGACTCAATAAAACAACTACAACTTAAAATTGAGGAACGACTTGAAGATAAAATGGACCAATTACAATGCAAAATAGAAGGTCAATTGGAGGAGCAAATTTCTACGAGATTCAAGCAATATGATCAAAAGATGGAACGAGTGTCCCAAAATTATACTGAAATACAGGAGGTGGTTAAAGTAATGGAATCAGTGATTAATGAACACACTTTTCACATCCGAGAACTTAGAGAGGATATGAATTGTTTTCAAGTGTGGTACAATCCTACTAAGGGAGAGCACGACGGTGGACATAGACATCAGTCCCCTCATAATGGACCAAAACCAGTAACCCATCACTACGGTGGACATAGAAATCAGGCTTCAGAATCAGCAATTCCTCACGACGGCTGATATAGAAATCAGCCTCTTTTTAAGGAACCAGATCCAGTAACACATCATCAAGTTTTTGAGGACAGTGAGTCGTCGGGATATAGCGAAGGAAGTACCGAAGATGGAAGAAGAAAGAAACATTCATCTTGTAGGAATCCAAAATATTATGGTAAATATAACTATTTAAAATCCCATAATAGTGACAGACCTTTGCGATTTAGCGAGGTAAAATCATTGACAAAATTTAGTGGTGGGCCCGATGATATTCATTAACGGGTATTTATCGAGAAGTTTGAGGACGAATGTAAATTAATACGAATAAAGGAGTCAAAATTCTTGAAAATTCTTCCGCACGTCCTACAGCCACCATGTTTAACGTGGTTCAAAGCAATCAGAGAAAATCTTCATGCTTATTTGGATTTTAAAGCTGCTTTGTTATCCAATTATGAAAATGACTTTATGCTTGCCAACAGAGATGCTTTATTACGTACCAAGGTTCGATCCGCGAAGTCACAAGAATGTCACGGAATTTGTAGTATCGACGTATAATGAATTAAAAGCTCTAAATCCTAATCATCCTGAATCGCGTATAATTGCTTCTATTCGCATCCTATTGCCGTTCCGATTGCAACAAATGCTAATGTCTGCACAATGTGTCAATTTTAGTCATATGGTCATGTTAGTGCAGAACTTCGAGAGCCAATATTTAATGCAGAAGAACAATAAAAATCCCAATAGAGGTCAGGGTAATCTAAGCCGCAATCCTATTAATTATGCACATATTCGCAATTTAAGCGCACAAAATGGAAATAGCTCTCACTCACAAAGAAATGGTAATCATCGTTTTAATGACCGAGCGAGTAATCTAAATAATACGTAATAAAATCACTCATAGAAACCACTCTATTGCACTGCATTATCAGTTACCAGAGCACCTTGTGACAACAGTTTACCTTCCAAATCTTCCACTAACAGTGGCTACAATCTACGTTCGTCCCGGCAACGTCATTCCTCTTGCATTTTTCACTTACTTGTTTCATCAATTTAGACATCTCATAATATTAGCCGATATTAATATTCATAGTCGCTGTGTATGAGATCAAGAACAGTTTCACGATCATATATCACTTAATTTGCATGGACATGTTTATCAACTACCTAAACATACGCGACCAAGCAGTCAGACGACACCTGATGTTGTTATTAGTACTGTTACAATTGTCGATAAATGCATCATACAGATGCAGCGACCACCTTCCAATAAAAGTGACTGTTAACTATAAAAGACAACAATCAGAACCAGTTTTAAGAACTATCAAGCTGTACGATAAAGCGAACTGGGATCAATATCGCTCTGATATAGATGTCGCTCTTGCTCCTTTAGAACCACCTACTACTGAATCAGAGCTTGAAGGTACCGTACAAAGCACTGTAGAGGCTATAAGAAATAGCGCTGACCGACATATACCTCAGTATCGAGGTAAAACATATCAGCCAATGTTACCTCCTCAATATTTGGCTCTCGTACGCAAATCTCGCTATTACTTTCGAGAATACGAAAAAACACGAAACCCGGAATACCTAACGCAAGCTCGTAGGTGGCAAAGGACGGTGCATAATTATATTGTTGCTCACAAGCGGATTAGCTGGAGCAAAACCTGTAATCAACTGAACACAGAGTCACATCCAACGAAATATTGGAAAAAAATTCACCTTCTAACTGGGCAAAAAGTAAATTCATCTTATCCTCTTATACAGAATGATCAACCTTTACATACGGACAATGAGAAAGCAGATGCTTTCGCCGGCCATCTCCAATCTGTCTTTACACCTCCTACCTGTATTCACCGCAGCAGTCCCAAAGTTTCCGAAGAAACAATAAACCAGCTATTACAGCCTTCCATCCATCACAGGTTAGACAGCAATAATCCTTTAACTCAGGAAATCACTTCTGGAGATATTCTATCCGTCATTAAACGGAAACGTAGCACTGAACCCGGCTTTGACCAAATATCGTACAGGCTTCTGAAAGAATGTTCGGCCAACTTTTTCATTTTTCTCGCTACAATATATACATTTATACTTCGAACATGTTACTATCCTTCCGATTGGAAGGTATCCAAAATCTGTATGTTTTTGAAACCGAACAAACCAGCACATTCGGTGCAATCATATCGTCCCATCCAACTAACGTCCACACTTGGGAAAGTCTTTGAAAAAATACTGATCTTACGTTTACACCCCTATATCACTGATCATCAACTTTTACCACTTCATCAGGCTGGATTTAGACCCTATTACAGTATAAATGATCAGTTACTTCGCCTAACCACCATCATAACCAACCACTACAATAAATCTCTTCCGTCTTGTCTCATACTGATGGACCTTGAAAAGACATTCGATCGGATTTGGCACTACGGATTATTTTATAAATTGCTTAAATTGAGTCTTCCTCTCTCATATCTCAGAGTTATTTATTCGTTCATACTTAACCGTATTGCCTATGTCAGCGTCAATAACTCTCTATCCCATCCAGTATTTCCACACACGGGGATACCGCAAGGTTCTAGTTTATCGCCTCTTTTATACATCTTGTATGCTTCAGATTTGCCATCTCCAGCGCCGAATACTTATCTGTTCCAATATGCTGACGATACAGCCTTTCTAACACTAGGCAAAACAATACAACATATTAACGTACACTTGCAGACTACGATTACAGCTTTTCTGCAATGGTGTCGTAAATGGCGACTATCAGTAAACGAAGACAAAACTCAGACACTAGTTATTCTACCCACAAAGTGTCGTCGTAAAGTTAGGCGTAATCCTAATTTGTTACAGATAAGAGTAGGCGATCACCTTCTTCACCCCTCTAAAACTGTTACATACTTAGGTATCATCTTTGATGATAAGTTGCGATGGACACCTCAGTTACAAAAAATTGTTACGAAGGCTAAAAACAGATTACAACTTCTTCGTCGCCTTGTTGGTCAGAACTGGGGACTGAACTCTAAATTACTGCTTAACACTTACAAAGCATTCATGAGGAGTGTCCTTATTTTTGGTCACGTAGCTTGGTGTTCAGCCCCACAAAAATTCTACAACAGACTTGAGATTCTACAGCGACACGCCATTCGTTTAGCATATCGGATCAAACTTCCTTATCACAATATTGACCTATATGATAAAATTGACTTTCCTCCGCTCGTTCACCACATTGCCAACTTGCGTGAGAAATTTATACCCAAGAATCTCCAGAATCGTAAGGATATATTTCTTGATACAATATTTACAGACTTACAGCAAGAATCCGCATATACATACTGTTATACACCACTCAGCGTCCTGGTTACAATATATCTCCGCAATATTCCAGCAGATCATCATCACACAGCATTCTTTCGTCACCAACTTATCCAGCAGCACATTCCTCATCTTTTCCCATCATAGCACTGTTTCTCCACACCACTAATAAGGGCTATCCATATGTCTTTCATCAGTCCTGAGCCGCCCCAGGACAGAAGATTAATATGCATTTGTCTGTTCTAACATCCATCTACTGTGTTGTGACGTCCAGAGCACCTCACTCATCACCATTCATTTATCATAAATTTCTACTATAATCTCTTTCAACAATACCTTCTATACATTTCGCAAAATTTTATTCTGCTTTACTTCTATTATCACTTTTTTTTTGCACTTATGTTATTTTTCTGCACTCGCACCTTTGTTTACTAGTTTCATACTTTGTTTAATATTGTTTTGTTTAATAACATTTTGTTTTCATATTTCGTTTTGTTTATGATATTGATATATAAAATTAATCTTTTTTGATATAATCTTTGTATTTTGATTTTGCTAATGACTAAAATAAATATTTCTTTCACAGCTCCTTGACCGACCATAATATGAATAAAGAATAATTGATGATCTCAAACCCCAGGCCAAGAGAGAGGGCGAAACCCTCTAGTGGCAGATTATATACAACTAATGTTTATTCACATTCCCCAAAAATAAAGTTTGTTCCACTCAAAATAAGATGCCCTCATACTTCCGTATACAGAAATAAAGTGTTAGCTCCAACCACTACCCTCTAAAAAAAAAAAAAAAAAAATCTAAATACTACCGGTAATTCAACTCAACCTAATGGTAGAAATAATAATAAGAATTTCAGAAATAATCACCAAAATTATAATCGAAATAATAATTATCGTAATTTTGCACAAAATCGATTCATAGATGGTAGTATTCATAATAACAGAAATCCAAATTCTGTGTCAACATGCAATCGATCCGATTCTACTCAAGAATGCGGAATACGATGTGATTTAATAGAACCATATAATCATCAACAAATTGGATGGACTTAGTCAAAACTGTAGTCCCTCCTGAGATTATAAGTAAAGTTAATATAAATAATGTCTAAAGAGGGAACTTAATCTCAAATGAGATAAATGCCGTATTTCATAGTTATATGACTTAGTTATTGTATTTTTCTCTATGTTCTTTTATCTTTAACTATTTATCTAGTATGGCAATTATTTCTTTCAATGTTAATGTGTACTGTATTGTTTTATTGCGTTCATAACACTACAATTACTACATAATCACTTTATGTGTTCTATATGTATATTCGCGTAGTATGCTTATTCCGTGTTTATATCTTAATGATAACGAAAAAATGGATCAAATTTAATAGAGAATATGTTTATATTTAACTCTTTGAAATTATACTCAATTTCATGAATTAAGATATATACATTATATTAAATATATCCCAATGAATGTAAAATTAATTGTCGACCGCATTATTATTGTCATTTTTCTGTTGATGCGCCTTGTTATCAATATTATAACGTGAGGCCAAAGAATATGCTTAATTATGAGATTAATATATGTGATATTGATGTAAAATGTAATCTTAGATATATACAAGGGTCGTTCAAAATGTGTATTCTCTTACGGTCCAGGATTCTTTCCATTTATTGTTAATCAATAAATGAAATCCATGTTCGTGACGCCATATACAACGGTATGTTGTATGTTGCTGTATGTTGTATGTTGTATTATTATCTATCTGTACTGATCTTAGGAATAAGATCAGAGGTGCAATAATGGAGCAGATTTTGTAAAGGAAGAAAAGGAAATTGTAATGAGTATTATTGTTCCTTAGTTACGGTATTGAATTAAATAAATAGAAGGATGATAGATTGAAGATTAGGAAGTTCTCACAACAATTGATGTTAAAGGAATTATAAGTTTGTATCCTGAACACTAAGCGAAGCTGTAAAAATAAATAATATTTATGTTTTAATGTTCTTTTATATATATTGTGGCTCAAGTGATATTTATTAAGAACCACGGGAAAGGAACAAAACATAGATTATTGTTCCAAGTAATCGCTCAATTGAAAATAAAAGTGATGAATATTTCTTCTGAACTTCATAGTGAAAAATAATAACCCCTGGAAAAAGCAAGGAAGGGGTCCTCGGAGACCCACAAATTATTTTTTGTTACATTTTATAACATTTCTAATTGCATAAAAAATATGAAAAAAAAATGATATTGTCAAGCTTGACCCCATTCATCATAAAACTACTTGCTTAGTATTTAATGTTTTTTTTTTCTATTTATAAATATGGAAAATGCTATGGACCACAGAGACCCTCTTGGTAGTACTAAGGGACTATTCACTGCATGCGCTAACTGTTATATTCCAGTGTTTTGGTTTTTGGCTGTGTGGTGTTTTGGCCAACTCCACGTTATAAAAATGTAGTATGCACTTTTTTTGATTATTTTTTTACACCTAAATATTTTATTTTCTATTAGTTTATTCCTTCAAACCTGCTAAAACCTAAATATGTCACTTTATACCGCACACATACATACACACGCATATATATATATATATATATATATATATATATATATATATATATATATATATATATATATATATATATATATATATATATATATATATATATATATAATGAGAGAGAATGAAGTATCAATAGTGATGCGAAAGAACTATGCTGCTGCACCTCTGATGCTGTCAAGTATTTTCAATCATAGAATCTACAAGCAGCAGCCTGCAAACACTGACTGAAGACGCATATTTCGTAGGAAATTGTCAGTTCGTTATTCTGTGACTGTGACTGTTTGTGGGAATCTGCAGCAGCAGAATGGCAAATCGTGCTCTTCGTCAATATGCGATTGAGAAAGAACTTAAAGAACTTTTAAATGAATCTGGCATAGAAGGTGAGCTCGAATACAGCAAGGTGGAAATAACCCGGCAAATTTTGATGCAAAAGGCAGTGATTTGAACATTTTATTTGATAATGCAAATGGAACAAATGGAAGGAGTGGTACGCTTCTTGCAACGAATTCCTTGTAATATTCATGATGTAGCGTTGTTAGTTTACAAAACTAACAGACAAGTTGTAGCTACGTTTGCTTACGTTTTACATGTTCATTTCATAGTTGCAAACACCTGACGTTGTTCTACTAGAAAAATTGTAACTTGTGTTGGCAACACTGCTTCTCTGATGACATCCTTCATAATGTGCAATGAACATCTCTTACATCGTGTATCTTTTCGTGGAAACAAAATTTAAAAGAAATTCGCTATTCCAAGGATAACCGGGATGGAATTATAAAAGATTAATACTGAATTCGTTGGAATACTGGGATATACCCTATTCTTCCCCATTCTACCCCACTTTACTGCACCACTATCAAAATACTTTTAGAAGCCGCCTTTGTACACTGTACTAAGTTGCTATTGATCTGTTTGATAGTTTTTATATACAAACAAATAAAATAAATAGGTCATAGTTACTGACATAAATAAAAAAAATGATAACTTAAACAATTGAACAATAACTTAAACAAACTTAAACAATCAGATAAATATATTCCTGTATCACATTACCTCTTAGTGCAGCCGAAAGCCATAGTTTTGTTTTAATATTGAATTTGAATATTTAGGAAGTCTATCGTAGTTTCACATTCTTTAAGAATATATTATTACTTCTGTGATATTACTTTTCACATTGATAAAGCTTTGTGCATTAAACTTACAGATTGATCAAAAAGTCCTTCAACCCACGCAGCAATTATTTAATCTATTCCTTTGTTGCATGTAGATAGTGATAACTGAGTCAAGGAGGTGTAGTGTAGTAACACAACAAAATGATGTACCCACTAGAGGAAAGAAGTTTAATTCTGAAAGGTGTATAAATAGTTTAAGTAACGAAACATCTGCAGCACGCTATGGTTAACCCAGAAAGGCATCTGCAAATAAATCAATCATTAAACATCTGTACGAACAACGCAAGAAAACTGGATGTGTCAGATGCCTCCCGAAATGACAATTCTCATTGATGAGAAATTGAAGGACATCATAGTAGATACCAAGAATAGTCTATATCAGTTCTTGCGCACACTGTTTAATCCGAATGGTTGGGTCTACGGTACAGCACCGCCCTCTCGGAGGAAATCGTTACAATTGTTTCCTTACAAAATCATAATTGTGTGAAACACTTATTCCCATACAATTTCCTCAAACGAGTTGAGTATTGTCTAGGATTCGTGGAATATGTAACGCCTGATGGGGAGGAGTTGAATGACAGGTATTGGTCAGATAAGGCCTGCATTCACCTTTACGGTTATGTAAGTTCACGAAGTTCATATCAGCTCACTTCACACCGGTCAAAAGATACTTGATTTCATCTCGAATAATATGTAAATTCATTTCACATAACTTCACACGGCTATTAAAATTCACTAATTTTTAATATCTTCTGTGAACATTATCTACGAACAAGAGTGAAAGATATCTTCAGTTGATCAGGCAATATTTTGCTACTCTGACTGATGAAAAAGACAAGAATTTAGTTTGTACAAGGCAGTATATTCTCACAGGAGGCTCATAATACCATGGAAAATTTGGAATCGCTGATACGAAGGTGTATTATTTTCAAACTACGTGGTCACCTTGGGTTTTTCGACCTTATCCCAGCATACTTCTTCTTATGGTGTTATCCGAAGTCAACAGGTTTCATAAACGTTCCATATACTTTGGGTAGACAATATTTCGCGTTTCACATTCCAGAGTATTCAAAATAATAATTAGAATGGTATACATATGTGAAAAAATTTATGGTAACAATTGTTAAAATGTTGTGTTGTGTCTACATTCGTAGATGACTTTCTTATTACCTTTTAATGGTGAGTAATTTTCATTGTTCTCACTTTATTTTGTGTTGATTCAAGTAACTTTGATATGCTACCAAACTATGTCGTAAATGTAAGAAGTTTTGATAACTTTCTTGCAACAGTATATGACAATTCCGAGTCGTAAAGAAAAGAAACCGTAGTTTCCTCCATTTGAGTACCTCTCTAATGTATTACTCTAATAAAGAATAAAGAATTGAGAAAAAGACTTATAAAATCCTTGAAGTATTGTGAAATATTGTGCTGTATGGGTCAGAGACATGGACATTACGCAAGAAAGAAGAAAAACGATTGGAAGCTTTGGAAACGTAAGTGTGGAAGAGAATTGGAGAGAATTTGCAGGGTCAAACGGAAAACGAATGAAAGGGTGTTAGAAATGGCGGGGGAGAAAAGAACAATATTTTAAGAAGAGGAAGAGAAACTGGTTGGAACATCGGATAAGAAAGAATAATATCATAAGGGACATGCTTCAGGGCATGATGGCAGGAATGAGAGAGAGACTGTGAAGGTGACTACAATTAATGGAACATACCAAAACAGAGAAATCGTACGTAAAGAGGAAGAAGTTAGCGGAAGACCGTGGAGCATGGAAGCTTCTCACTTGCAGCAAATGACCTACCATTCTCTCGTTTTTCAACCACCACCTTTAAACATCAACACGTCACCTAAGACTTATCTGGAAGATCAAAAGTAGTCCCCATCAGCATCGAAGATCTTCTGTCAACGTTCTGGAAGACCATGGATTCCATCGCGGTAAAATTTGCTGGGCCGTGAAGCGAAGAATGTATCAAGTGCATTTTGCACCTCTACTAAGGATTTGAAGTGGCGTTCTCTAAGGTGTTTGTCCAAGGAATTTAACAGATGATATTCGGACGGTGCAATGTCCGGGAAGTATGATGGACTCGATAGGAAATGTAGAATGGTGTCCCGGATCACCCTAGTCACGTGGAGCTCAGCGTTTTCCCTTTGCGATTCAGAAGTGCTGGCTCCAAGCTTTGAATTTTTCTTGAACACGGCTCAACTGCTGACAGTATATAGCTGCATTGATGCTCTGATCAGCTGGTAGCAGTTCCGGATGCACGATGCCGCGAGCAGTCCACCAAACACACAGGACGACCTTCTTCTGGTGCAGTGCTGGGTTTGGCTGATTTGCAACCGGTTCGTGGGATGCCAAACAATGATTACGATGCCGTGGAACTTTGTACTGGTCCCACTTCTCATCACATGTCAACACCTGGCCTGGCTTATCTTCCACTCCGCTGCAGCGGGGTTTGATCCCAGTTTGAACTCGTACAGCATAGAAGCCCTTATGACGTTGTGTGGAGGTCCCATGTTCACTCTGTCTTTATGCAATTTTACGATGGAACTGAATTGCCACAACCAGGTAGTATGTTGGATATACCCACACCAACAACTGATCTCCATTCGCATTCAATTCAAGATGTGAGGGCTAATTGAACACAAATCTCCACAAAAACCGACAGAACTTTCTTGTTTACCTTTATATGGTGATGATGATGATATACGGGAAACATCGTTTTTAAGTTAATGGTATTTTCGTTATTATTTTACTTTATCATCAACCTGTAGACATGGTTACATATCTCTACAATTTCATGTGAAATTCATGAGAAAACGAACCGTCTCGAATCAATTACTGGTCAACTTATCAATATCTGGTACATGTAGGACATATATAGTTCGTAGTCAAAATCCTCAATCTTCATAAACATACATACCTTCAAAATTCAACTCCCTATATCAACTTCCAACAATATATCTAATAATTACAGTTCTTAAGTTTTTCAAATTTATTCTAAGGTAAATACTACGACCATACATTAATATTAGACATTTATATTTCTCCTAATCGATATCATTATCTACTAGCATGAAAATCTTTATCATGTTCAGCTCCCCATCTCTTTCTAAATATTTTTAATGCATGCAGCTTTAATGTTCTCAGACAAGTCATTAAGTGACGCTGTGAAAATGCTGAATAGTAGCATTAACTATATATGGGTTTATTTCAATCTAGGTATAATTTTCAAGATTAGGCAATAAGAAGAATTTTTTTTAGAATAAATTTTAGTTTTATAGATTGACTTTAGTTAAGACCAAGTGAAATACATTATTACATTTTATTCTAGAAATCTGTTTATCTGCATAAGCTAATTAATCCCATGGTAGATAAATCTAGAAAATACAGAGGCAGTAATATCGCATTATGTTTGCAGTAAGTGATACTTCACGTCTCAGCATTTGTAGATTTGGACTATTTCGTAGAGGCAGAGAATATTATTCTCTCTCTTTCCCCGTCGTTCTCGCTTCTTGTTCTTTCGCTACACCCTCTTTAACATAACGGTCTTTTCCAGTCACCTCCAGCAGCACAGACACTATTCTTTAGTGAGTTTGAAGACAAAGTGTGGGTAGCCCCGCAGATATTCTCCGCCAGTTCGTACATATAAAGCCTACATTACGATCTCCCAAGTAGAATTTATGCCACGAACACAGACACCCAGCAGCATCTTTCCTGTGTATGAAGAAGAGGCTTTAAACTGTATTGTGTTACAGCTGGAATCTAGTTCCAAAAGCATATTACTTACCTCGTCTCTGCAAGCGAGCACGAAACAAACTTACATTATAACACTTAAGAATCTTAGTGCACGTGATATAATTTAACTTTAATACGAGTTTTGGACTAAAAGTTTGAAGATGAGAGAACAAGAGCAAAGCTTGGTAGGAGATTATTGTTTCGAAATGAGTTATGCTTCCTCTTTAGCATACCTGTGAATTACCTGTGCATATAATCATATTCTCTCAGTTTCTACATTTCTGGCAAAGCAAAATAGCCTTTTATTGTGGCAAATAAGGGAGATTAATATTGAATATTGCGTAAAGAAATTATAGATTTTTCTGGCTGTATTTTCACGCTTGCGCTATATCATATTGATAATAAATTATTAAATAGACCCTAATATGTTGAATTTTGATCCATAAGCTTAATATTTTAAAAGTATCTCTTGTTCAATCAAAGAACTATCAAATTTGTTGACAAAGTTTAGGAATAAACATCTGTTGCTTTGAAATATACAAAACGGTACGAGCAAAGGTTTAAATATGAATGGTAAGCGTTTTGTTTATATTCTTTAAATATTCGTCTTTTAAGGACATAATTCAATGTTCTGTTGCACATCGCAGTGTATCTAATTCAGTGTAAACTACATCATCTAACTTACAAACTCTATTGATTGGAAGATCCAAAACTTCGTAGCATGGAGACAAAAGCTAGCTTGCGGATTAAATTCTGTACCGAAGCAGTCAAATCAAGTGCTTTGTGGAACAATTTGTGAATGTATTTTCGAGGTTCTTCTTTTCTCCACTTCCTTCATCCTACCATTTTGTTCACTATCGCCATCACTATTTCCCTTAGATTTGGATCATGATATTGGGATGTTAAACTGAAATAAAGAAAAAAGAGACTCCGAATGTTCTTTCACCTTCTTGGTTCCTCTGTCGGATTCACCTAACATATTTACTAGGAATTTAAACACAATTAAGGCAGCATCGTAACATCGTAATACGGTTGTGATGAGTTTTGAGCTTTCGTCCAGTATTAAGTGCCTTTAAACCTCTTATTCCCACTTGAATTTACTGTTGAGCATCTACCTGATTAAATAATTACGACTGAAGTATGATAATATGTTGTCAGCCTGTTCTAAATGTGAAACTCGGAGAGGGAGACGAGAGTCACAACATTTAAGTCTTACTTTAGTACTTACACAGTTATGAAATATATTAATATCTTGTGAAGATGATATATCAGAAGAAAGAGAGTTGAAACTTGTATGTATATTCTCAAGAGGAAATCGCCACAGGGTTTACTATTATTGACAGAAGAAATTAACAAGTATTAGAAGTTCGTTTCAATTACTAATTGGTGCAATGAGTCATTGTTCAAAGAACTACTTTTATAACATACTCACGTGCAATACTTTTCATATTAGAGAAGGTTGTTTCGTATCTAAAATAAACCAAAATAACATCATAATGAAGTTACATAAGCTCTATTAAGTAACATAAGATACATAAGCTATATTTATTAAGCAGTGACATTCAATCACTGAGTATTTACAGTGTTGATTTAAAAATAAGTGAGGCTTGTCTATTTAGAAAGTTGATCAAATGAGCGAAAGTTGTTTACTAACAACAAACAAATATATCTGTAAATGTAATATTAGTACCATACAGAATCTTAAGTAGAATTTGAACATTTTTGTGTGGTAATTATACACCGCGCTCTCTTGTATGTATACCAAATCATATTCATCATTTCTTGCAATCATATTTTAAATAAACTATCTAACATTAAAAGACACTGACATTAATTTTGTTCATTTTGAATTTCAACATATTCCACGTTGAGGTAAATATTAACTTCCTCATTCTATATCAGATACAATATATTGCATTTAACATGAAACGACAGAATGAAATTGAGTTCTGATTAGAAAACTGTGCATTAGAAGGGGAGAATTTACAACGAAGGGAGACACAGAAGTTAAATATGTCGATCCATTCCCTAACTTGGAAGAGGGTTTTCCCTATTTTCTCTGTCACGCCTTTGATCAGCCCAGCTGCGGTGATTTGTAATCGATCAGGTCCTCCATTCATTTATTATTCCTCCACTCCATTTCGGTTGCATATAGCCGCAGTGCCCAAAGCAACATCCGCCCCAAGTTAATCAGTCGTACAATAGAGAAAAAAGTATTGGTTGATGAATTTCATTAGTTTCACGGACTCAATCCATAAAATATAAAGAACAGGAATAATGAATAAAAGCTCCTACTGACTTCACCATATGTTCACAATATTCAAGTTGTTATAAGTGTTCCTTTGCCAACCGAAACCTTTCTTCTTCTTCCAGTTATAATTCTTGTCAAACTGTTTGTTTTTACTAAAATAAAATACATAATTATTAGCATTCTAATATTATTTTCAAAAAAGAGCTGAGCTATATACACTAGAACCTGATTATTTTGAACTCTGTAGCTCGAAATTTTAGATATTCTGAACAGGCTATTACATATGAAAATAACAGTCTATTTTTAGTGTATACATAAACCATTAATTGCATTGAACAATATAGTCGATGTACAGTAACACTCTATATCAGTAACAATACTGTGCACAATAAAATGTAAAAGACTATAAGTTATTCAAGCAAGTGAAAAGTTTTCTCTTGTTAACAAGTTGTACATGGGTAACTTAGCCTTAGAAACAGAAACTTTCATTGATCAGAACGTGAAAGCTAAGTTATTTTTATGGGCTTACATTCTAATATTTTAAAATCATTCAATCTGGCTGTTTTTAAATTAATTACTTTTATTTTTTTACTTGTAAATGTACTATTTTTAAATAAAAGATTATTGCCTACAATTTAAAAAAACTGGTAACAAATTATTTTGCGATAATGTACAGCACGATATGTCTGAAAAGTAGTGGTTTTAATTACTACAAGTATTTCAATTCTACATTTGCTGTTCTGGACAGACATAGGTTTCATAACGGTACTCCAACATAACTAGGCAACTTGATCAAAATTCGTGTTTAACCAGCTAAGTTTTGATCTCAGTATCCTATTAAGTTAGCTTAGTATTCAGAGCTGTATACATAGTAGAAAATGTAATAAAAGAGTGTCGTTTCACATTTGTATACGTACAAGAAAGAGTTTTTAACAGCAGAGGTAGAACATTGGAGGCGGAAATGATAAACCTATACACAAAATATTTATCGACAGACAGACAAATCAAGTCATCCTAGAAGACTTTCTATACTTATGCATACCATACTTAGGAATTCCAAAACTTAGAAAGTACACGTACTTGGATGAATATAAGATTAAGTTTGTCACTAGAGTTTGAATTTCAATGTCTTAACTCGACCTAGTCGTTCGTTTGTCCGGATACTCGTCCGAGGTACCTAAACTATTCTTAGCAAAATTGGACACGTCGTAACGAGTTGCATATCCAAATCGGACTACAATTGAGGAATAATCACCGAAAAATGGGATGCTCATAGAATGAATCTTCTAAAGCATCTGTCGTCCGAATTAACATTATAAACAACGGAAAATAGAATTTTCGGCGTTAGAAATATTGCGAAGCCCTTTTCATCTTTTCGTTTTATTCTGCTAACATAATCCCTCAAAGCCATTTTGCTAATATTCCGAATTCAACTATTTGCATGTAGTCATCATTCATGAAAACAATTGATGCACTAAAAATTCTGGTGAATGATCAATAAAGTTCGATCGCGTCGCTCTAAGTTTCAAATTAATACATACTTAGTTATTATTATTATTATTATTATTATTATTATTATTATTATTATTATTATTATTATTATGAGTGATAGTAGTAGTAGTAGTGTCGATGGTGGTGATGTAGTTGGTGTAGACAGAAGAGATACCAGAAGGAGTAGCAATAAGAAAATTGTAAATGTGAGATTGCATCATTCTAGACGTAGGGGTTCATCCTTGGAATATACGTACATCCTTGGAATAATTTTAATCCTAAACTATAGGACTAAGTCTCTAAGTTTAAAAAAGAAATGGCAAATTGTTATATAAAATATCCTAATGATTTTAGTAAATTATGAATGAAAATATGTCATAAAATAGGGAAGGATGCACTTTCTCAATATTGACTCATTTTAACTCCAATCAGTTGAGACGATTAAAAGTCAATCCTCAGAAAAAAAAAATATGCCATATTATCCCGAAATGTAATTTTTACCAAAGCTATTATAGAAATTTTTAAATCAGAATAAGTTAGGTGCGTCCTCGTATTTGAATGCTTCAGCTCGAAACGGTGGGGATTAATGTAAAAACAAATTAAGTGTAAGCACATACACAATATTGTGTCTAAATTGAATAATTTTTATGAAGATTATCGCATAACACATTTTTTAAACCCGAGAGGAGATAAGTTCGTTCACTCATTCTAGATTCATTTTAATTTCAAGTAGTGGGAATAATTGTAAAGCCTCGAAAAATATGTCATATTGCATTAACATATAGTACTTTTGAGTCAATCCATTCTAAGTGATCAAGCATGTGTCACTCGACCATCTCCAAAAATTATAATTTTTTCATAAATACTATATCAGGGCACTTCAAAACCACAATTAATTATTTTTTAAAACACCTCGTAGCAGCGCAGCTTCTGCCGCCATTTTGCGTTTTCTCGATTTGAGGCGTTTATGTTGTTTTGAATATCTCAGCATGTATTTGCTCTAGCAGATTGAAAATTGCTGGGGGTGTCCAACTTGTGCAGAGATGAAGCTTTGTCTTCTTAAAATTTTTGCCTAAAACCACAAGGAAGGAGTGAAATCAGGGCCTACAGTAGCAACATTGTTGGACATTGAAGACATGTTTGTGAAGAGTAACATGTTACATGCGGATCATAAAAGTATCTGGAGATGAATTTGTTAGCAAAAATACATACAAAATATTATCAACTGTTAAACCGTAAATTACATCTCAAAGTAGAGTTACCAAGAGTTCTGTTGTACTATTCATTGAAAACTCATCATCATTACCATAGGTATTCTGTCATTATTTTCAAGTCACTTGCCGCAACTGAGAAGATTCCACGTTCCACGGTCTTCAGCTACCATCTTCTTCACGTATAATTTTTCTGTTCTGATATCGTCCATAAATTGTAGTCTCCTTCCCCCTTCCTCATTTCCTACCACCGTACCCACTACCACTTTCCTTGTGATACAGTTCCTTCTTTGCAAATGTCTCAACCTGTTTCTCTTTCTCTTCTCAATAATATCTAAAATTGTTCCTTACTCGCCTACCACTTTTAACACCCTCTCATTCGCTTTCCTCTCAACCAAGTTAATCAGCTCTATTTTTCTCCGCACCAACATTTCTTCTTCTAGTCTTAAAACTTCTAGTAGTTTTTTTTAAAAAATAGTTTTGCATAAAATCCATGTTTCAGCCTCATACAGGGCAATAATATACATGCAAGATTTTATAAGTCTTTTCCTCAACTCTTTATTCAAGGTCCCACAAAGTTGACTTTCCTTCCTCCTTAAAGCTAATATTGCCATTTCTATTCTTGCTTTTATTTCACTTGATGTCATCACGAATAATACTACCCAGGTATCGAAAACTTGTCACCTGTTCTATTTTCTTCCCTACTGTTTCTATATTGACACCGACCGCTTCGTTCCAATCACCATTGCTTTTGTGTTCTTAACATTTATTTTCATCTTGTATTCTTCGCAACCATTTCTCAAATTTTTAACATCTTAATGATATTTTCAGATTTTGCAACAAGGAAAATATCATCTGCCTTACACCTAATCTTTCTATCTCCTGCCGAAATGACGACTTTATTAAATAGGCTCTTTTTTAATCTCTCTTCTAGATAGATACTATATAATTTTGGCTAGAAACAGCATCCCTGTCGAACTCCTCTTCCAGTTGCACTCTCCTGTGTCATTTTCTCCCGTATTCTAACACTTATTTGTTGGTTCATATATGAGTATCTTATGACTTAGATCTTTCCATTTCAACTATTTCTTCTTTAGAGCTCCGAACAACAATTCCAAATGCACGCGTTCAATATAGCCTTTCTATATTCATAAATACAGCATACATTCTTTTCTTCTTTCTACAAACCGTTCAATGATTACCCTTAATAATCCAATCACATCTCTTATGCCTTTACCTCAGCCTTTTCGTTTGTTCTTCCATACATATTTCTGTTCAGAATTCGAAGCAAAATTACTGCTACATGCGATATAATTCTATAATCCCCACATCTCTTTTGCTTCGCATTCTTAGCCATTGGTATCATTATCATCCTAAGAAACCTTTCAACCACTTTAATGTTTCATATACAAGTATTTCACTCCAAAGTTGGATCAATTATTACTTGCTCTTGTCTCTCATATCCGTAATGAATTCGATTTGTATATCATCTATCCCAGTTGTCTCTCCAGTCCTAATCTCATATACACCTTTTTAAATTCATCTAAAAGATTATCCCGTTTAGTTCATTTTCTACTTCAATATCTAGGCCATACAATCTGCCCCTATTCCCATATAAGTCCTCAACATATAAGTTTCATCTCCCTAAGTTTTCCCTTCTCTCGCTATTTTCCCATTTTTATTTTTTACTACTTCTTCGCACATTTCCTCACATTTTCCAACTCTTTGAATTCTTCTACTTCCCCGTACTTTTTTTTTGTAAAACTCTTCTCTTACTCTTTCCGTTTTCCTTCGTAACCAGTTAACTTTCTGTACACCTTCCTGCTCTCATTTCTATCAAGCTGTTTCTACTTCTTTCTTTCCCTTATTTTATGCAACATCTACTCTGTAACCTATGGTATCTTAACCGCTTTATGCTTCATGTAACCTACAACTTCTTATGCAGCCTGATACATGCAAAATTTAATACGCTCCAAACGTCTGTTGCTACTTATACGTTTCTTATTTTAGTATTTTTCTTTGAACTGCTCAACTAAAAGATATCTTACTTCCTCGTTTTTCAACTTTCAGTGTTCAATATTTTGTTGCCTACATCTCTCAGTTGAATATCCACTTCGGCCATCACAAAGTTATGAATTCAGAAAATTTCAGTCCTGAGAAAAGTCTTTGCGTTTCTCATTCCACTTCGAAACTGATCCCGAATCGTAACATAGTTTATCTGATATCCTTGGCCATCTATTGTGGATTTCCATGTATATCTTCTCCTCTTGTGCTGATTGAACCAAATGTTCTCAGTTACTAGTGAATTCTGTCTACAGAAACTGAACAGGCCCCCTCTTTCAACTAAACCATATTTGCCTACAACACTTTCTTCCTGTTTTTCCCTCTCCACTGCACTAAAATCTCTCGTTACATTTGAAAATGTACCCCTCTTTTCCGGATCAATAATTTCTTCTATTTTTTCATAATTCTCTCAATACTTCTTTATCTGTATACAAAGTCATCAGTGCATAAATGTATATCACCACTAAATCCTCTTTTTCCTTTAAGTCTTAACATCATAACTCTATCATCAAGAAATTGTACTTTTATTACATTCTCTTTTAAGCGCTTACCAGAATTATTCCCACACCATTATGACTGTCCTTTTCACTACCTGAGTAAAACATTCTATATCCTCCGCTGTTCAATACCCCATTACTTTTTCATCTAATTTCTCAAACTCCTAATAAATCTAGATGATTTTCTTTCACTTTCTCTTTAAGACGTTCGAACTTCCTTCCTTGTAACATGGTACCATGTTCTACGTCATTATTGTATTCTTTTCTCTTGTATATCGTATTTTTTCTTCTATCTTCCCCACATTGATACTTTCTTGTCCAATAGTCCTTTTGAAGAATCTGCCTCTAAAAGATTCGAATGGGGAAATATTATACCTCCGGAACTATATTTTGACCTTCGAAAGACCATTGTACATATAATCTCTTTCTGCTGTCAGCAGCAAGCTAGGGAAAAGTAGAGGGATGGTTTTCCCTTTTTAGAATAACTTATGCATATTCAAAGGAAAGTGAATAAAGTGTAGATATTTCTTACGTTATTTTTAGAAATATTAGTTATAACTGTACGCAACATCTTTCTGTATACAGAAAGTTTACGTAACTAAATTCAAGGGCAAGCCATGAGAAATTATTCGAGGAAAGAGCAGGCTTCCTATCCAAATGCACTTTCAATATTTGGTTTACATAATCTAGAAAAAGGAATTGACGAAAAAGACTATAGATCATAAAGATAAAAGGAAAAAGAAGAAACAGCATGCTTGGCCATCTTATTCGACACTTCGATTGGATCACTGTGCTGATAGAGGGAAAGCCAGAAGGAAAACCAGGAAAAGGAAGATCAAGGATAGAATATCTAAATGCAATTACGAAGAAGAGGGCTTATCAAAGTATAAAAGAGCTCTCGCAAGCGAGAGAAAAGTTTTAAAATTTCCATGTTGCTCACCAACCTATGCTGGAGGTGAACAAGAAGAAGAAGACATAAAAATGCCTTGTCCTTTCCTTCCGAAGAATTCAATAACGACGGTTTTAAATTCCCGTATTCACCATTAACTATGTTATTTGAGCATTTGTGTAGTGACTTTAAATTTTATTTTATATTCAAACTAGCACTCATTATTTAAACACGTAGATGAAATAATATTACAACAATAAGTAGTTAGCTCCAAAACAACAGAAACTTCTTAAGTGATTTATTTATGCCATGACTACTTATAATATCACTTTACTTATTTACGTACTCATTTTTGTTATTACATGGTTAGAATTATAGGTGAAATAGAGTGGTTGTTTAGAGATGTTCGTTTATTAACAAGCAGAAATTCTATATTAAAACAAAAAAAAAAAAAAGAATTACATTCGGTCATTGCAATATACTACTTCTTATAATTTGAAGGAAGAGAGTATCAAAAATTGGAGGTATGCACAGGATGGTCCAAATGTCTTATCATCTCCAACAGAAATGCATTATTACAAAAGAAGTATACCAAAAACATGTAGTGGGTGTATTGATCAGTATCGTTATTACTAACTAATACTACCACACACCTAGAAGAAGTATCTATAAACCGTCATTTGTATGGCAGAAAAAGATAGACCACCGTACCTTGTGATATATTTTACGAAGCGTTGACTTGGTGATTGTTGCAAAAGCTAACTTAGCAGTGTCTTTTCAACTATTGAGTTATCTAATATTGCTCTTGGGAAACACGTTTCTTGACATTATTCCAAAGAAAGCTATTGTAGGATATGAGGTGTGGCCTTCTGGAACGCCAATCGAAAATTGATGGATGTTCTTGTGATATTCACCCTATCCATCGTGACAAACTTCATTCTTATTTTCCTTGATAGTGATGGCATAGAGTGGTGCATCGTCTTATTGAAATCAACAATCATTCATATCGATATTCACCTTATGAAGCTGTGAAACAAACCATTCCTTCAACATGGTGACTTACGAGTGCTAATAACGCCAGAGAAATATGATTCTATAGAGTGCTAAAGGGATATCGCAGCCCAGATTATCATGTAATATTGCAAATTTTTCTTGCTAAAAATAAGTCTTCCTATTTTATCCATTCCGGTGAATTGCACATTCGTAGAAGAGAAATATCTTTCCAAGTCACTGGATTGTCTAAAATTCATTAAGAAACCATCCATATGCCACTCACCTTTTGTCCTTGTAGTTACGATTTAGCTCGTTGACAAGTGTCGGATTGAATTAAAGATTCTTTATCATTATTTTTTTAAGATTGTGGTTATTTGGAGTTCCTTACTAGGTAGATTGTCTTCGAGTGACTTCTTCAGTAATCATAGCACATGTATCCCTCCACGTGAAAATTTGTCCTGTTCTCGGTTGTCCTTCATTGATACTATCAGCAAGAGTTTATGTTTTCAACGCAGTATTATCCTCCTCGGAGGGATTAGTCTGCTGAATCATGCAGTGAAATCATGTAGCATATCCTCCATGCTCACCCTAGAATACCCAATTTAGTGTGACCATACTTAAAATCAGAGTCCTTTTATACTAAAGGAGCTTCAGTCAGTCATCTTAAATAGGAAAAGAGGGTTCCTTATAAAAACATCGTTGTTACCAAATATAAAATATTCTAATTTATTGACATACATTTTCAATGCTATGGCAAGGGGACAAAATGTTTGTACAACCCTTTAGATATACAGTTTTTAGGTTTGCGGTAATTAATGAAAGTCTGAGTGAGGAAAATCAAATGAAACACATGGCCTGGAATCGAACTAAATTTTCCTTGCATAAAGAACAGGACTTTTCCGGCGTATCTCCGCCACGAATCAGTTTTGAAAATTCAAAAAGAGCTATTATTATACTGTTAATTTTAAACATTCAACAGAAATGTCTGAATTCTCCACTAACTGCTTTTGGGTAGAGTTTACCGTTCCCTTTCAGCACCGAAGCTCCATGGAACGTGGACCTACCGTTTAAAATGAAATTAGAACTAGAGTAATTTCAAAGTTTTCTCATCGGGAATGCAATACGGAATCCCGTCTACCACGGCTGGAATTGAGAAGGTACTAATTACTGAAGATTAATTTGTAGTAGAAAATATAGAGATCATGATTTTTGTTCAGTTTCAAACAAGATACTTAAATCCATAATTAAGTTAAATTATATTTTAGTTACATTATATTATATATAGAAAATATAAGGTGACATTTTATAATCTATCCACTTCAAATTCCACTTTTAATAATGTTCTCTATTGAGATGTATAGGCTGTTCTGCTTATTGTAATTACTGGAATACCAATTAGAAAATACACACAAGATACTCAATAAATTATAGTAATTAATAGGACTGCAGATTAAACTTGATTGCGCTAACCTCCGTATTTTTTTCTCTCACAATATTTATTTCTGTCTATACAATGTTATCAACAATATGTCAATTTTATTTTAGTATATACCGTATTTTTGCATGAATCATTTCTAGGATGAAGGATATTAACAAAAATGTATGATATACATAGTTTAAAAGTACCAAATTCGCATTTAAACTGGAAACCTAATAGGGGATTGAATACATTGTACTAAAACATTGCTTATTGCATCTCGGCATTTGCCCACACTCTGTGGTAAAGCCAAAACTATCAAGTCCAGTCAAAAATAGTAGTCATAAGTATTTTTTTTTTAAATAACAAAAGCAAAAATCTTTAACGATAGAGCTTTCTTCTGGAAGCTTTTTGAAATAGTTTAAGCGGTTTGAAATACATGCCATGCTGTTATAAATTATATTATATTATATTTGAGGTATTGAGCAATGTCAGGCATCGTTTTATATATAACTTCAAGGGTGCTGTCCAGGATTTTGTCTTTCGTAGTCAGAGATTCAAGCAAATATATCTACATCCTGGGAGCCAGTGACCTTTTCCGTCCCCAGGATCCGCGCCCATGAGTTAGACTAAGAAAGTTTCTTTGCTAAAGTAGTACGGGAAAATAACTAAAATATTACTTTCTGTTAACACGTCTTTCCCGTAAAAGAACAAGCAAGGAAAATAATATTGGAATAATAACGACAAAATACGTGGACATATTAAAGCGATGAAAGTTAAATATGAAGGGGCTACGTGCTCACAAATTCGATTCAAGTTTATCATCTTGCATAGCTTTTCAAATCATAGAAAAACGTACTACTTTGATCTTGGAATGAAAGAGAGTTTGTAAGGTGGCTTCGACTGACTACTTTGTTTCCTTTCACTCCAAGTTACAAAACTTTGCTTTGCTAAAGCAAAAGACGTGGAGACCACAATCACTTGACGCACATGTTGTGGTGTCGTTACCACTTGTTCAGTCACAAAGGAGCATTTCCCGGATCCTAATGGAACTGACCACGGGCTCACCCGAAGGCTCCTTTCATTTGCCATCACAGAAGCAAGCGGGGAAAACGTGAGACTTTGTAACGCAATTACACACTGGCTTCCACATCTTGTTATGGTGGCTGGTTACCAAGCGCGGTTTTGACACCTCTTGTTCCCAAGAAGATAACATTAGTGTAGGATCTGCGGCAGAAAATGTCAAGTGAGGTTTGTTTATAAACCAACTCATTCGCGACTACCTCTGCTGTTTCCTACTCCTGGAAGCTGCTGTTTGTACTGCATAAAATGAATAGAGCTAAAGAAGAAAGTTGTGCTTGTAAGATTCTTTATGCTTGTATACTGCATTCATCATACAAATTTGCTATTTTTGTATCTAGTTGAAGTCAGATCGCTTCATGATTTGAAGATTGTAAAATGAAATCAAATCTTTGAGCTTTACGTTCCGCGATTATGACAGTTAGGCTAAAGGAGACGGTTATTATGAGAAATGAATGAAATGGTGGAATGAAGAAAGTGGGAGGAAACTGGAGAACCCCGAGAAAACCCACGAGCACGGTGTTTGTTCACCACTAAGTCCACACGGCGCGAGCTGGGATTGAACAAGGGACCCCTAGCACCGGAGGTGAACGCTCTATCACTGAGCCACCGCGCCACCTTTGAAGATTGTATTATATATATATATATATATATATATATATATATATATAGAGAGAGAGAGAGAGAGAGAGAGAGAGAGAGAGAGGAAGAGAGAGATGAAATTAATGCAAACATTTGAAGAAACTGCACTGCTGCAACTTCTCAGTTTTAGACAGCGTGGAAGGATCATAGTTATCCTTTAGAAGTGCTGTTTTAGATTTTCTTTAAGAGAATATAAGAATTCAATTGTATTATATTTCCTTGTAAATTATAAAGTCTTACTAAACAATAATTACATTTCATGCTTCTGTTGTAAACTTTGGAGCGAAAGTTCAGTTGCAGTTAATATAAAATATCCACAAAATACTTAATGATTTAAGACAAGACAATTTTACAACTTTTAGCTACGAATGGTCAATACTTAAACATTACGAGATCCGATACTAGTCTCTAAAGCCCTTCTCGCTGGTCTAGCGACACTTAACTTCGAATGGACACTTCGATTCAAGATAAGAGTTTGACATGTTGCCTACTTTTAATTTGCTTTCCATTACTGAATGTTGTGTCTTTTTTCATTCTTTTCTGTTTAATTAATATAGGCTTACTGTTTGTTCGTGACAATCTAGTTATCTCCTATGTTTTCGTCGGTGATTTATTTTCTTGGCTAGTATGAATTCTAAAAAAGAATTAAGATTAAAGTTCGAATTTAACCGCCGTTTAAGGGCAGGAGAATCACGTGAGCCGTGTTATTGCAATGATTTGTGACAACTTTTCCGGGAATGTTAAGCCGTATTAGTACTTTACAATTGTACTCAGAAAAAATATGTATCTACTTAAAATTAAAGATTGCTGAACAGTATGAGTCTCTCATGACAACGATACTTGTTTCTTTACTCTTGTATATGTTACAGGTGAAGTCAGCACAGTGCATATGGTGGCAGCTAGTGAATATTAGACTGTATAATTTTTCTACTTGTAGTTCCTCTGCGTTTGGTTGAAGAATCATTTATATGCCACTGGAAAAGTAATTGAAACAGGGGGAGTAATGCTAACTAAATCAACAATAAAGTTTGGGTGTTTTGGGCCTGAGTTAATTACCAAGGGTTACAAATGACCATCCTTTCTAAATTTTAACAGATGTACTACCATGAGCAAAATAAATGACGCGTCTCTTTATTTTGAAGTTTTTTGAAAATATCTCCGTTTTCTTTATATGTTCGAAATTTCGGAAGGTTTCCCCAGCAGGACAGGTTAATAACAAACCCGTTTTTAATATTTGTGTTAGATATTAGCTTAAAATAAAGAAATTAGAAGCAAAAAACATTAAATCGACAGAAATCTCGAGAATTACCAACTCTGCTAAAGTGGGAAATTTTAAAGAACACGAGGGAATTCTGCATTTCAACACGAAGCAGCGACATCTATGTCATTGAGAGAAATGTGGATTAAATCTACAAACTAAACTTTTAACGAATATTTCTAGTATGTCTTATTATATGCATTATCTGCAAACTCCAAATATATGAATATGCTAAGTATTAACACAAAGATAGAGAAAATAGTGGAAATTATCTATGGAAAAGGACGAATTGGTAGGACGATCGTAATGAAATATAGTCTTTACCGGAACAGGCTAAGTTCATGTAAAAAAACAAATAGCTCAGTTAGTTAAAGCAATGAGTCTGAATGCTGAAGGTAGCGGGTTCGATCCCGTGGAAGTGTCGTTATCATTTTTATCACTACACTACGGTTATTTTTTTATTTTTTTATTTGGGAAAGAATCAAATTGTAACGTATGTGTAAAACTCATGACGATACCAAAAAAAGAAAAAATGCTGTTGTCGCACTTGCACTAGCGTCCCTAATTTTGTTTGCAAACAGTTTCGTAATTATTTCCCCTGTGCTCACTGCTCACCATATGCTCGCTGGCGCATAACGAATGTTTCCCAGTAAATGTTAATTCTAATTTGAGAATTTTATAAAGTTTCACAATATTTCTCACTAGATAGTCTTCTATCTACGTGTTTGGATATTTTGATAACAGATTTCCCTATTAAATGTTTAATTTTCCCTAGATGTTTAATTACGGAAAAGTTTTACAATGTATTTGTATTGAATTGAAATTGTTTTGAATTTACTACATAAGGTAAGTAGACCGAAGGAGGAGAACTCAAGTAATTGATATTCTATGTAAAAGCAACCTATTGTAGAATGATGATGCTTCTTACCTTCAGCACATAATCTTTACGTTAGAGAGTCAGACAGAGAAAAATCCTGGTTTTTCCTCCTCTATGACCACCTATCTTAAACCTCTACATATCATTGTTCGTCTCACAAAATTTCGGTGCTCCAAAAACATTCAAATAATAATAATAATAATAATAATAATAATAATAATAATAATAATAATAATAATAATAATAATAATAATAATAATAATAATAATAATAATAATAATAACTTTATTTTAAGTGCTATGAACAGCTCATAAGCAAAAATACAGCACTATGTTAAAATCATTATATAATCATTTTAAACAGACCAGAAATTATGTAACATAAAATTACTATTAGAGCAGGATAAAGCCTTTGTCAGAAGAGTAATATATTAAAATTATAAGGTTCAAACTGATATATAAAACAAAAAATAAAAGAAAGCTGTCAGCCTCAAAATATACGATTAAAAGAACTATGCAAATTAAAGTCTCATTTAACTACCATTTAAAATAATGAAACGACCTTACTTAAAATTTGACCTTGACATGCAGAAATCTCTTTCACTTATTGTCATATTTTAACGTAAAAGACTGGTTCTTTGAGTAAAAGATTATAACATAAAAATACACTGAATATACACAATAACAATAAAATAAAGATAAGCAGCTAGAACCCTTGTCATATAGAACCCTTGTCATAAAGTTAAAACTGTTTAATTTTGTAAGAAATGCTCTGATATTTCTCCTAACATTTGTTCATTTTAAATTGTACGACATTGTCATCCTTCTTAGTATTTCACGTTTTAAGTTTAATGCAACCAATGTCGATTGATTCCTAACACTATAAGTCGGCACTCTTATTCCTATATTTTCTAAGCAATATTCGCTACTATATTTATTTTCCAACACCATTTGAATAAATAATTTATCAGTAACTTTCCTCCTTTCCGATAGTTCTTGAAGCCCCCAAAATGTTAACCAATATCTATATTCATGTGCATAGTAATCTTTTTTCATTTTATAACACAGTAGCCTTACGAAACATTTCTGTACAGCTTCGATTTTGTTAACAAGTGTGTTGGATAGACTATTCCAGACAACTGAACCAAATTCCAATTTAGATCTAACAAGTGTCTTATACAAGTATACATACGAACTACCATTTATAAAATCAGGCCATTGATAAAATATAAAACCTATTTTTTTCCTTGCTGATTGCACAACGTCATTTATGTGATTAGCAAATTTTAATTGTCTGTCATACAAAATACCGAGATCTTTAATTTGCTGAACTTTGTCTATTGTTACTCCATTGATTTTATACTTGCTAACAAAATATTGAGTTTTATTAGTGAATGTCATATGTTTAGTTTTCTCAGAGTTGATCATTAATAAATTATTTTCACACCAATGATTTACTGTATCTAAATCTTTCTGCAGCAGATAATTATCATACTCGTTATTAACTACTCTAAAAAGCTTTATGTCATCTGCGTATAAAAGTATTTTTGAGTATTCGACTTTTGCTGGTAAATCATTGATAAATAGAGAATAATAATAATAATAATAATAATAATAATAATAATAATCCTGAATATGCCATCCTTACATAATGTAGGATATCTTAGTTTCCTAGTTTAAATCTTAAATATCTTAGTTTAAAATGCTTTCTTTAGTACTTATTTGAGCAACCATGTAGGAGGGGGTACGACTTTTTATTTTGCCCCTCTCATTTCAGTAGCCTTCCAACAGAAAGTAATTTTTGATAAGCAGGACAGACAAAATGAATAAGAAATATATTTACAGCATCCTCTCCCCTTTCATGATTGGAATATCACGTAATATTTTTTATTCTACGAAAGATGGCCCTGTGCGGTTAGGGGTAGGTAACTAAAAAAATACCTAATATATAGCGCCCCTTGATTGTAATATTACCGCTTCTTTATTTGTACGAGGGAGCCCCTACACAATCAAGGGTGACAAAAAGAATAGGAAGAGTGTCTATTGATTCCAGTGGTGGATCCAGCACGAACTCCTGGGGGAGGGGAGGGGAGGGGAGGTGAAACATTCTTTTGATGATGTGAAGCTGTCACAAATTACCACTTAACTAAACTAAACAATAGTGGGGGGAACCGGAACCCAGTCAGTTTAAATTGATGTAAAAGTTTAATTTTTGGCTTCATATTAAAGTTTTGGTTTCAAATGAGAATTTCAATCCAAGTGGTCAATGATCAAATCTCGTGGGGCTCTTCAGTGTAGGCTAATACGGCCCCCTTATGAGAAAAGGCAAAATTATTAACATGTTTATAACTTTCGAATTTTTCGTCTATTTTAAAGAAATATTTTGCTTCGTATTAAAGTGTTGGTTCCAAATGACAAATTCAGTTCGAGTGGACAATGATCAAATCTCCGGGGGAGTCTTCAGTATAGGGGGCTACGGCTCGCTTATGGGAAAAGGCAAAAATATGAAAATGCTTATAACTTCCGAATTTTCCGTCTATTTTAAAGAAATTATTGGCTTCATATTAAAGTCTTGGCTTCAAATGACAATTTCAGTCCGTGTGGACAATGATCAAATCTCGGAAGGCTCTTCGGTGTAGGGGTTTCGGCTTCTTTATGGGACAAGATTCACGTAGTTGATATTGCAAAATTGTTTTGTATATATAAGTGGAAACTTGCACCATTTGGTTAATTTTACCTCTTATGTTTTGCAGATTCATATTCCAAGCAATAGTTACTTCGCAGAGCTAAAAGAAGGCACTTACTAGTTTCATTAAAATGAAATGTCTTTTATGAGAGGAGCAGACGAACGAACAGGCACCCAAACGTTGGTTAAGTCGTACGGTTGAAACTCGTTAAGCTCGCTTCAATTATTATTATTATTATTATTATTATTATTATTATTATTATTATTATTATTATTATTATTAATAATAATAATAATAATAATAATAATAATAATAATAAGAAGAAGAAGAAGAAGAAGAAGAAAGCATTGCAGGGACCTTTGGTGCAGTGGGTCCGTGGCTCGATTCCACTTCGTGCCAAGTGAAATTTGAGGTGGACAAATACCGTGTGCATGGGTATGTGTTTTCTTGAGATTTTCCATTTTCCTCCCACTTTCTTCATTTCACCATTTCATTCATCATCATTTTCCCTTAGCGTAGGTGCATAATCGTCCAACGTTAAACTAGATATTGCAATTTCAATAATAATAATAATAATTAATTCAACTGAAAGGACTGTAATTTATGTGGACAGCAATTATCATAAATATGCAACCATTATAAAAACAATGCTTTGAGTAGAAAGATAATCCTTCCCAAGTGTTAACGAATGCGCACGAGATAAGACATGTCTCGAGAAAGAGACAAGACGCGCTTTGTGACATCCAAGATAATACGAGGCAAATGTTTTGGACACGAGATAGCTTGTAAAATGTCTCGTCCTGTCTGGAATGTCTCGAAAACAAAAGTCTAAGTTTTAAAATTATTTTTCAAGATCTATTCTCTCAGAAGTAGTTCTCTGCCTTAAAATTAATAACGACATTTGTGATTTAAAAAAAGATAAACAATGCCTAAAGTTAATAGTTAACTTTTCGAAAAGAAGCTTCATTAAGGGTGAACCTGAAAGATGTCCACAAACTTCGGGAGGTGATTCGTGACATCAAAAAGAGACAAATGGTCCTCTTGCAGTTTTCGAATTCAGCTTCGCCGTCGAGATACAGGGTTGCCAACTGGTCGTGTTTGAGAAACTCACTGGGAATAAATTCAAGTCCAAGAATAAACTACTACTCATATATTTTTCAGGTCAATTGACTTATACCATGTTGTAAGGTCAAATATTTATTTATGAAGTGTGTACAAAATTCGCCAGGGTCTTTTCTGAGAAAATCGTCGAGAAAAAGTCACCTCCAAGAATAAACTACCCCTCGTAAATTTTTCTAAGAGAAATATCTGATACTGCAATATAGGGTTGTTAATTAAATATTGATTAATGAAAAATAAACAAAATTGTTAAAACCATTTTTGAGAAAATAGCGTTTTTCGATTTTCGGCTGTTTGTAAACCACACTTATTTTAGGTGGTAGGAAAAAAATGGAAAAGCTCCTGTAAGAATACTAAGTAAACCCTAAGTTTAAAATTTGGTGTAGATAAGTTGAACGGTATGGCCTCTAGGCGAGTGCATATAAGTGTGCCGAACGGACGGACCGGAAGGACGGGTGTCGAAAAGTCACATTTTCGGTATGTAGACGCCATGAAACATGTAAATCCGTTGAAATCTGAATTTGATATTATTTTCACAATCACTATATCATCACTATATCACAATCACTATATTTGATATTATCTTCTCTCTTTTGTCGCTCGAAAAAGAAAAGCCTGAGTTTACCACAAAAAGCTAGGGAGTTTCTCAAAAAATATTCAATTACAGGGCCACCGCACTAAACTTTTTCAATTCAATTTCTTAACTGTGTTAGGCCGCAGTTGTTACTGAAGTGTGTATTTGGATAATACGAATAAAATTATCGTATTATTCAAATACATCGAATGTCAGATTATCGAATAAAAAACTTCGATTGAAGAAAATCCATACTACAAAACTAACTCACACTTTGAGCACATTTTCTTTAGACATATAATAGACCAATTAATGCAATCATTGTTTATGAAATATGAAAAAAATCAAATGAGTCACTTTGGGAAAGTCGTTCAAAAAGAACACGTCAGGAGTAACCTACCTCTTGTGAATTGTTTCGAACAATGAGTTAAGATATACTTTTGGTTATTAATGAAATATTTATTTGCGAAATTTGAACAAAATCGCCTGTCGTTCGAGAAAATTGTCGGGGAAAAAACCTTGACCCCAAAAATAAACTATCCGTTGTAATTGTTTTTCATAGAAATGACTTATACTAAAATATAGGGTTATTAATGAAATACTTATTTATGAATTATCAATAAAATTGTCCGAGTAATTTTTGAGAAAATCGTGAGGGAAAAATAACTCCCCGAATAAACTATCTCTTGAGGATTCTTTCAGGGTAAGCGAGTTATTCCATATTGCTAGGTTTTTAATGAAATATTCATTTCTGAGTACGAACAAAATTGCTTGTCTCATTTTTGAGAAAACGGTGGAGGAAAAACACCCACAAGAGTAAACTACCCCTCGCATATTTTTTCAGGACAAACGAGTTTTGCCATATTGTTCGGTTATTAACGAAATATTTATTTTTGAAATATGAATAAACTCTTTTGAGTCGTTTTTGAGAAAATCGCCCAGACAACACTCCACCAAGAATAAACTACCCCTCGCATTTTTTTTAGGACAAACGAGTTATGCCAGATTGATAAGTTATTAATGAAATCTTTATTTATGAAATATGAACGAAAACATTTGAGTCCATTTTGAGAAAATCACTGAGAAAATACTCGCCCCCTTAGTATAAACTACCCCTTGTAGATTTTTCTCAGATAAATGCCTTATACCACAAAATAGGGTTGCTAATTAAATATTGATTTATAAAAAAAGAAAGAAAACAAGATCGTTAGAGCCAGTTATGAGAAAATATCTTTTTTTTTATTTTCATCGTACAGGAAACTACCCTTGTTTTGGGAGTAGGAGGGAAATAAAAAAAACTATAGGAAATACTATGAAAATCTTAAACTAAAATTTGGTGCAGATAGGTTGAACGGTATGGCTTCTAGGCGAGTGCACAGAAAAGTGTAGCGAACGGACGGACGAACTGATGGACATGTATCGAAAAATAACTTTTTCGGTGTTAGGGGCTATAATACGTGTAAATTCGTTGAAATCTCAAATTTGATTTTTTTTTCGAACACCATATTTTCTTCTCTCATTTGTCACTTCAAAGTAAAAGGAACTCAGAACTACAGATAAAAGACACCTACTTTTACACATAGACATTTATTGATTTGAAACTGTTTTAGTTTGTGTCATTTCACTTCCAATTGAAAGGTTTTACAATGATTAACGGCATACCAATGACGAGACGGAAGTTTTCAGGAAGTAAATGCATTCAGAAGTCTAGACTGCATTACAGCCTGTTTTTATTTCTGCAATTGTTAACAGCTGTAATTTCGTCCAAACGCTACATGAAATAATTTTTGGTTGACGTCATTGTATTACTATTTTAGTATTGTTCTCTTCAGACTTGGTTGAAGTTTTGTCTTAACGGTTATACATTTTTTCTTTCTTATTTCATCGTTACACATATGAACAAAATGTTATGGTTAGTGGATAGATTCGAACCTACGAACATTGAGTTTATATTCTTCCAACACTTTACCAATGGACCAAGCTTTGTCTTCACGTTAACGCCCGGTTACAGGGTTTACTACGATTTAAATAAAATGGCTGGCTGTTAGAATTCCCTGCTCGCATATTTCGATAAATAATTTTCATTGCTTCGTAGATACGTAGAGCAATGTTTAGATACACATTTTAGGAGAGTGAATTTTGGTGTATATAATAATTTCATGCCAGGTAAAAGCTAGATAAGTTTTGATAAAATGTTTCATATGTAGTTCTCAATAATAAGCTTGCTGTTCGGAGTGAAGTTCCAAGGTTCAGCATTGCCTAGCAGCTTTTGCTATTAATATCCATTCTAACAATATTGGCAGTGGACAAAAGTTAGCCCGTGTTGAAGCTTTTTGCTCCTAATTTAGTTATTTTACTTATTTAAGGAATATATTGAAAATTGTCAGCAGGCACGTATGCAGTAATTTATTTCGGGAGAAGTCCGACTTCAATATTAGGATAAATTATAATAAAATTTAAAAGATAATCCTTAAATTTAGGCTAAATTTACAGAGAAGTTGGGATTTCAGAGGGGAGTCCGGACCACCTGGATCCACCCCTAAATGCGTCCTTGTTTGTCAGTAACGTTTCCTCATTTTGAAACCCTCAAAAACTTCGGATATATAAAGGAAAACGAGTTATTTTCGATAAAATATCACTTCAGAAGACGCGACAGTTTTATTGCACATGGTGGTATCCCAAGTTCACAAGGGCAAGAATTCATTAATTTTGATTCTCTGTCATTGTGCTCTATCGAAAGGTTAGGTTTGTAACATATTACTCCTACGAACAAGCATGACTGGCAGATAGGAATACTGAACACAACTCCAGAGAAATGCATGCTGAACTTACGTTTACAGCTACGCTTTGGTGATTTGCCCTCAAGGTCAATCGAGTGGTAATTCAGTTCCGTCTCTGTTCTTAAGCCATGTTCGTATTACTTCGAACAGTTTTAATAATGAAAAGCATGCCTCTTAATATAACAGACTTCTTTCGCGTAAGAAATCGAAACTCAGTTGGTCAGAGCAACTAGTCTGTAAGAATTAGGTTGTTAGTTAGTTAGGAGCCCAGTACGAGTAAGGGTTTTTATTACTATTGTTTTTATCTTTTTAATGTGAGGAAAAATCAAATTGTGACATCGCGATATCAAATGTATTTGATTAGGTAGCTTTGTCTTAGCTAAACTTTAAACATCAGTAACCGTCGAAATTATTTCACCAACTGATCACTTACTGAACATTTCAAACACGTCAAACCAGTGGCATAACATGAAGGTTAACCTCTCCTCCGCAGTCCTTAGTTATGCGTCCGTACTTTCAAGGGCGGACTAAGGGCCGGGCGACTGCCCGGGGCGCCAGAGAAAGAGGGGCACCAAAACGAGCCTCAAAAAGTAAATTTTATAATGTGCTTTCTACTGACGTTTTTGGTTTATATTCTTGTAAAGTAATGGCAATTATATGATCTTTTTCCATTTCACTATGGAAGAAGAGAGTTTCATAGTACTAAGGGGGCTGTATCGAAAAATTGAGAGATGGCATGTAGAATAAAGAGTGTTAAATAATAATAATAATAATAATAATAATAATAATAATAATAATAATAATAATAATAATAATAATAATAATTATTATGAATGTCTTTGGAGAGCCGAAATTATGTGAGACGAACAATGATATGTAGAGGTTTAAGATGGGTGGTCATAGAGGAGGAAAAACCAGGATTTTTCTCTCTCTGACTCTCTAACGTTAAGATTATGTGCTGAAGATAAGAAGCATCATCATTCTACAATAGGTTGCTTTTACGTAGAATATCTATTACTTGAGCTCCTCTCCTTCGGGCAACTTTGCTTATGTAGTAAATTCAAAACAATTTCAATTTAAGACAAATATTTATAGAGAAAATTAAACTTTTAATAGGGAAATCTGTTATCAAAATATCCAAACACGTAGATAGAAGACTATGTAGTGAGAAACATTGTGAAACTATAAAATTCTCCAAATTAGAAATAACATTTACTGGAAAACATTCGTTATGCATCAGTGAGCACAGGGGAAATAATTACGAATCTGTTTGGAAACAAAAATTAGATACACTAATGCAAATGCGACGATATTTTCTCTCTCTCTTTTTTTTTTTTTTTTTTTTTTTGATATCGTCATGAGTTTTACACATATGTTACAATTTGATTCTTTCCCAAATAAAAAATAAATAAAATAACCTTAGTGATAAAAATGACAACAGTACTTCCAAGAGATTCGAACTGTCTACCTTCGGTATACAAACTCGTTGCTTTACCTAACTGAGCTATTTGCTCTCTTACGTAAGCTGAACCTGTTCTACAGTAAAGACGATTTTTCATTACGATTGGGCTAACAATTCGTCTTTTTCCATAGGTAATTTCCACTATTTGCACTATCTATATGTTAATACTTAGCATAGATTCATATATTTGGAGTTCGCTGATAATGCATATAATAAGACATACTAGAAATATTTCGTTAAAATTTTCGTTTGTAGATCTAATCCACGCTTCTCTCAATGACATAGATGTCGCTGCTTCGTGTTGAAATGCAGAATTCCCTCGCGTTCTTGAAAATTTCCCACTTTAGCAGAGTTGGTAATTCTCGAGATTTCTGTCGATTTAATGTTTTTTGCTTCTAATTTCTTTATTTTAAACTAATATCTAACACAAATATTAAAAACGGGTTTGTTATTAACCTGTCCTGCTGGGGAAACTTTCCGGTATAAAGAAAACGGAGATATTTTCAAAAAACTTCAAAATAAAGAGACGCGTCATTTATTTTGCTCATGGTGGTACCTTGACCTGATCTCTAAATATCGTGAGGGGTACATAGAATTATCCACTGAATTTTGGAAATTGCCAAAACTTACAATCGGAATATTAGTATAGGACCTGGGTATGTACTTCTATATGTTTGGTTGACTCATCTTCCCTTTTATGAGCAAAAAATGGCCAAAATTCAAATCTCGGTGCTTTTTGACCAATTTTATTTTCTTTGATGATACTTTATTACTTTATCATTTCACTTTGACGGAATAACGTAGGGAATCGGGAGAAGAGGGAGATACACAAAAGTCAAGAAATATAAAAATAAAAGTGAGCATGTTCGTGATTTAATAAGTCTTGAACCACCAGACCTATCTCAATCAAACTTTCAATATAGATAAGGTTCGAACCTGCGGTGGTTTTTATCATATCCCTTTGACGGTAGAACTTCAAGACGAGGGTTCAAGAGGAGGGAAGGGGAAATATATATATATATATATATATATATATATATATATATATATATATATATATATATGAATAAAACTTAAAAACTCTTGAACCACCTGACCGATCTCGATCAAATTTTCAACATAGATGACGTTCGAGCTTGGAAAGTTTTTTTTTTTAATATTTACACTTTGACTATAGAACCTATGGGAGGAGGAGGGGAAGCGGAGATTAATATATAAAAATAAATAGAAATTAACTCTTAAACTCCCCAACCGATCTAGATCAAATTTTCAAGATACATGACATTCGGGCCTGGGATAATTTTTATCATGCCGTACCCTGCAACATGGGGAGGGGAGAGAGATATATATAAAAATCACTAAAAATAGCCAATATGAAAGAGCGCTTTAGTAATAGTAAAAATGGAACATATTACTTATCGAGAAATTCTTAATTAAATACATTATTAACGTATCATTAAAACTTCATTGCTAGCCATAAATATTTTTAATTTTGTATCATATTCAATCATTCAGACAACAATAGTGCCCTGCGCTTGAGCAGGACTTGTGGGTTTGCTGGTAACATTTAATAACATTTCATGAGATTGTAGATGTTGAGGGCACCTTCCAATAAGTCCTCTGAAAAATAAGTATAAGTAATTTTAACAGCCTAACAGAACCTGTTAATTTCAATTTCGATGGTACGTGTTTCGGAGACAAAATAACATTTTATCACCTTCCAGAATCGCAAGCTTTCTGTATTGGCAAATGGTTCTAATATATCATATGTTTTTATAAACTGTATACAAATAGCCATGATGACGTCATGGTGTATTTTAGTTTGTTCGATATTTATATAAGACGTTAGTGATGTACATATCATAAACGGATGTGATGCAATTTTGATGACGTCACGTTAACTTGTTCTAACATGATTGACTTCATCATGATGATGCAATTCTTGCGTACAGTGTTGCCTGGTCATTTTATTCTTAAAACTCCGATTCTTTAGTAATGATTATTTCCTTCGGCTTGTAAATCTTTTCATGAAACTACAAAATCTTCAAGTAGAGAAATAAATTGACAAAATTTTCAAACTAAAGTGCCTAAATAAAATTTTGAAATGTTTTTAACAAGCGAAGACAATTTTCGAAGTAAAATGTTTAATAAAAATTAAAACTTTCCAGTGATAGAAAAACTTTAGGAGCTTGAGAATTTTGAAACAAAGATTGAAGAATATTTAAAACCAGTGCTAAAATTAACCAAATTAATTGGAACGCTGGTGCTCCTGAACTTAATTTCGATACATCCTCAGATAGCCGTTATCATTATTTTCAGCTAAAACTTATGTACACTCATGTTCAAAATTATTGTCGAATGTCTATAAATGTGTTGTTGAAGAAATATAATTTGATAACGAATTTACTCGGTATTTCTTATAATGTTAGTATGTAATAGGCAAAGAAATGTATGTGGCAAGTTTCTTGTCAAAAGAGTAGTAAATAAGAACAGCAAAACGAAAGTAAAGCTTTCATGTCCATTTAGCAACATTTAGTTTTACTCTTTCTAATTTTCGCATTTATAATTCTTTTCCTATGAAATTTATCACAAATATACATTTCTCGATTATACACATAGTATTAGTATTAAAAGTGCCCTGCAAAATCATTATCAAAAATATTCTTACAAGAAGACAGTTATAGATATGCGACAATCATTTTGGACATGAGTGTACATTGGTTTTGTCTTAGCAGTTTTCTATACTTATATAAGAATTGTATCGGTCCCACTTGCTAGTAGCAAATTAATGGTCATTTTACCATTGTCTCTCACTTACATCCGACCTACGGCTATACTAGTCCGGGATCCACAGTACATGCCCGTAAAAATTTGTGGGTGCACGGAGTTTTATTGTTACATCGTGATCTTCGACCTATCGCTTTCTATTTTTTCTTGGGTAGACATCTCAATTATGGTCGCTTACCTCCACAGACACCATTTTCCAATATGGCCGCCAAATAAGCAATCAGGATACATAACTAAGGAACTAAGTCACCTAGGAAAGTGATCTTGGTGTCGAACCATAGGTTTTTGGGATCCGAGAATTCAAATATTACTTTACAATTGCGATATATTGAAGTTTTGTGTATAATATAGCAGGGGCGTGCGCAGAAATTTATTTCGGAGGATGTCCAATGCTGACACACCGCGACTTTGAGGACAAGTCATCGCAGTCAGGTAGATTTGGAAGTCATCATACTGCCATGGTTCTTTTTCAAGGCTCTTCAAGGACAAAATGATTTGGAATGCTTTCTGGGGCAGTAACGAAAAGGAAGCATACAACAATTTGCACAAAGAAGTAAATCAGTTTCGTCTGGTTTTGCAAAATAAAGAAAAGTGTTAATTCCTCCATACTCAAATCAACAATTAAGAGACTGCTATTTAAGACTTATGAACGAATGTACAGAGAAATAAGAACTTTGCAGTTACCTCAACAATTTCCTCAACATTGTAGGAAACCTTGTAACGTCTGGTCGCAAAGGAGACTGGAATTTACATGTTGAGACCGTTGAGTAATTATTCCCTATATTTCAGCAATTCAATTGCCTGAATTATTTACGTTATGAATCATGGTACTTGAAGTTAATGAAGCGCCTTGAAGTAGTTGCTTGCATGAAAAGTTCTTGGATGGTCAGTTTGTAGTTCCTGAAAAGACTGCACAATTCCACGCAGTGGTCCCCGATATGAAACTGGAACAAACAATCAACGAGCTCAAAAAGTACGAGATGAATCATTGGACACACGCGTAAAACTCAGTACGTCACTGAATGGCAACTGATCTATCACGAAGATCTCGCCATTGTCAATGTTTGTAACAACCTCACAACTGCACAGATAATGAATCGCACAGAAACAGTTCATCATCAATTAACAGGGAAGCAAAGCCAATCGTTTCACTTCTAATGTCACATGTTTGCTTCAGTTCATAATAGCAGAAGGTAATCCATTCAAAACACTCACAACATTGTGACAAAATAAATTGTTCCTGAGGATGTGAGGGCAAAACGTTTAGGTGTATTAAGAAATGGGAGACGTAACTATGAGAAGTTTAGGAAAGAGCGCTTTGTTATCAAGAAAAGGAAATTGATGAACAGAATTGAGAAAGCCTTTGTCCAACACAACTGTGACACCTACCATCATCAAGGCAAGGATTTTTTCACAGATTCAGAAGAAAATCGATATTGCAAAAGAAAGAGGCTTGACAATGGAAGAAATACTCTCTCAGGATCTCATAAATTCAAGTCAGTTGTTTGAAGGTTGTGCACCTTCGAGACCAACAAAGCATGAGCTAGTATTACATTTGGAGAAAAAAATCGACAAGAGTACATCATTTCATGCAGAACTTCCGGAACGGACTACCGTTGTTGTTGATTCTATGTCGCAGATAAGAATGATGAAGATGTCATTATTTAAGAACTTTGGAGAAGCAATAGACACCGTTATTGAACGAACGACTAAAGTGTGCCCAGCCAAAGAAAAACACTTTACTTTTGACAATTTACTCAAAGAAAGTGCGAGAGTACGTCGATCATGCACTACCGGATCTATTCATTTCTATTTCCTTCAATCTCAGACTCACATACCAATCCAAATTGAAAACTTCTGGAATACCGGTTAAAATAAAATAAAACTGCAAGTATTAACACAAAAAGTGATACTTGAAAACTTTCAACAGACTTAATTCTTGTTACAATCGGAATGGTAATAAACGACAGTATCTTTCCTGCTACAGTATGCTTAAAAGGAAAAGTAACTAATATTGAAACGGTCACATGAAAGATTGAAGAAGCCAACCAACGAATTGTCCCTCACACGTACTGGGCAGTTGAAAGCGGCACGCAGCTAGTTGGTGTGATGTCCAATGATACTGATATGGTTGTTTTCTTACTAAGATATTGTGCAATCTTAAGTAGTAAAGAGCTGAAGCGATTGCGGGTAATGTTTGGGGTGTGAGAAAAGCGTCGTTTCATTCATATTCACCAATTATATGATACACTTGGAAACAAAGTGAGTAGCGTCGTCTTCAACGCTCACATTTTCACTGGCAATAACATTGTTATAAGTAAAGTAGGTATATACAAGAATGCAGCCCTGAATGCACAATCAATGAATTATCTTCTTCATTTTGCTAAAACAAGTAGTCTCTTAGCTGAAGACATAAGGAATGCAGAAACATATTTAACGAAAGTGAGGGCCAGATTGACAGAAGTAGAAACTTTTGATGATTTACCGCTATGAACTTAATCAACTGAGCGTAAACCCATCAGCTAACACCCACTTCATTTGCTATTTGAGGCCACATTAGAGGCGCGAACTTGGTCATCAGAGAATCTCAGTTGTTATTAGAAAAGAAACATATTACTGAAAACCCTGTAGAATTTGGATGGGAGGAAGTAAACGGTTTCCTGAGACCAGAAAACCGTTTCCTGAGACCAGAAAACCGTTTCCTGAGACCTGTTTCCGACCTTTGCCAGATGCTATATTGCGAGTGTGTTCTTGCAAAATAAACAATTGCAAACAATGTACATGTTAGAAATTTCAAGTGTTGTGCACAGTGCACTGTCTTTGTCAGAAGTGCTGTAAAAATTCTCAGTTGTAAGTCACATGCATTTTGTTTTAGACTTGTAAATTTGGACACACATTAAGTAATCTTTAACCTGTATTAGCACAAAAAAAAAAAAAAAACTTTTAGTAGTTTAAATAAGAAAGTTGCTCAAATGTGAGGTATAAGATATCTGCGGGAAAAACAAATTGCAAAACGGCAACACAGTGCTCTTTATGGAACCACTTGGTTTTATGTGTTAGTATTGATATTTTACATTTTGACAGAAAAATGAGCCTACATTAAACATGACAAAATAATATTAGAGATTATAGATATTGTGGTTGCTCAAATGTTGTGTAGCATGTTGTTTATATGTGGGAAATATTGTAAGAATACTCAGTTGTTTAGTCACATCAGCACCTTTTCTAATAGTTTAATTTGTCTATATTAATGATATTTTGGACCATCAACAAATATTAATTCATAATGGTACTAAATATACTCCATGGTTCTGGATAATCACATTAACATTTTAAAACACATTTTTCTGACCAGAACAAACTGAATTATTTAATAATTATACGATTTTTGTTACAGTTTCAAGGACCTAACGTCCTCTTCATCAGACATTGAGAGAAGACAGATGACAGCAAATCTTATATCTTCCTCAGCCGTTAGTTTGCAATTTGTAGTGACATAAATGAAAATGCAAACTAACGGCTGAGGAAGATATAAGATTTGCTGTCATCTGTCTTTTCTCAATGTCTGATGAAGAGGACGTTAGGTCCTTGAAACTGTAACAAAAATCGTATAATTATTAAATAATTCATCTTGTTCTGGTCAGAAAAATTTGTTTTAAAATGATAATGGTACTAATAGCACAATATTTGATATGCTGCTTTTACATATATTGTAAACCTTCAACTATTTTGTATATCAACTTTGTTTTCGGAATAAAGCCTTTTCAAAAAGTCCAATTTTTAATTTCTTATAATTTTGTTCCCATCGATTCGAAATTCGTCAGATCATGATGATAGTATTTGACACTAAGATTCATTTGATATACATTGTCCTGATCGTTTCACTTGCGTTATTATTATTATTATTATTTTAGAAACCTTAAAAGTTTGGTTGTTTTTAATATTTGTAATACTATAGCGTCGTTAGTTTACAAAACTGAACAATAAGTGTGGTATTGTTTGTTTTCTTTCTAATGTAGATTTGAAATTTGTAATAACCTGACGTAGTGACATTTGAAAAAATACATCTTTGTGTTATATTGGCAACACTGCTAATCTGGTGGTATTAAAGAGTACACCAAAATGTCTCTCCCTTTGTGGTGAAGAGATATAATTGAAAACTTCTCTTACTTCGGTTTGTAGTTTTCGAGATATTCCTGTGGATGAATTAAAATGACCCACGCTGTGTATATATAGTGTATTTTTGTCTGTAATATGTAAAATTCTTCAATATATAGCAATTTCATGGTAATATTTGAATTCCTTGACCTTGAAAGCCTATGATTCGACACCAAGATGACTCTCCTAGGTGACTTAGTTCCTCAGTTATGCATGCTAGTTGCATATTTGGCGGCCATATTGGAAAATGGCGTCTGTGGAGGTAAGCGACCATAATTGAGATGTCTACCCAAGAAAAAGTAGAGAACGATAGACCGAAGAACACAGTGCAACAATAAAACTCCGTGCACCCACAAATTTTTACGGGCATGTACTGTGGATCCAGGACTATACGGCTTTTTTTAAGCTTACTATCCTTTGCTTCGACGAGAGGCGCAACTTTCGATGCATCATGGTCATTAATTTCGACGTCATAACGTTTTTACCTCTGCTTGACCTTGAATTAATGAGCCAACCCTTGCACTTGCTTTTGAAATTTGCATGCTATTTGAGTGTAAGTTATAATGTAGATAAAACGAATGCTGCCGTAGGACACAGTTTCTCGAGATATTCCTAATGTCATTACTTTAAAAAATAGGTTTTATCTTACAACTAGCTCGCATTCAGTTAGATTTCTGGTCTCCTCTTCTTCGACAAATTTGACAACAATTACTTTCCTAGCGTAACCTTATTTGCATACTTCGTTATTTGCATGACTTATCATACTTCATCGCATTCACTTTCTCAATATGTATGGTGCATCGAATGGCTTTGATTTTTGGTTCTTTCACATGCAAAGATGTCCCAAGTTGGCTCACATTCGATTGAAATGTAAAATTCTTTAAATGCTTAATTTCTATCAACAGGTTAATGATTCTGTCTCTTTCAGGTAACAATGAGTCGGACGTTTTGGCCATCTTATGAAGACTAGCTTCGCCCACAGCTTATTTTTGCATGAACTTATAAGGTATCTATTTTCATTCTAGTCAATATTCTGCTAGTATTACAGGCCTATATCAAGCCCCATTTACCACCTCTACTTACTCTTCGTTTCAGATTCTGACCCGTTTTCTACAGATCACCAGTTTCTGAAAGTGTGGGATAATGTCTTTGCGCCACTGATTCCTTCATGCATTCAAGTGGACTGGTATCGTGTTGTGCTTTACTTATTTTTGCTACAAGGTAATAAGCGTTTGTATACAATTTATTATTTGTCCGCTGATCAATATCATTTCTGTAAATAGCAAGAAACCTTGCAGTATCATTACTTTCACTTTAGTTGCTAGAATTTGGAATTGTTTTACCAGGTTGTTAAACGTAATTTGTTGGAACCCTCAGCATTGTGTTACAAAAGCTCATATACTCTTCCCAAATTTTTCTTTTTCACCATAGCGAAGCTAAACATGTTTTTCACCCTCGTATACTGTACTGTAACTTAAATTAATAGTTATAATGTTCTTCTCGACGCCCTTACATATTTGATTCCTTACAATGTTCCCTGTCCACCCTGTAGTAAACAGAAGTTGATTCAATAGCTTTTTTCTTGCTATATCTGTCAACTGGATACCAGAAACACATAAAACTATAGGCACTGTTTTAAGATTGTGTTTCATTCCTTAGCAGTTAATATAATAACTCTATAATTGCTTCATAGCTAAGATACAGTAAATCCTTTTCTTTATCTTACTTGCGTCTCTTGGATGTATCTTATAGTGAATGTAGTGTTTCTCTTTTAAAGTTATCCCGAAATTCATTTAGAATTGTAGTAATAATTCGATCCCATATTAACTTTTCTTGACATTCTGAGCACTATACCTACACTCTCTTAAGGGCTTCCCCGCAAATTTAGTACCGCAAATGAGATTTCTGGGCTGTCGGCATCTAAGGCCATTTAGCTCGTCACGTACATGAGAGATGGCGTCCCTCGGCTAGCACACTATCCGATGAAAGAGAAGGAAGGAAGTTGCCTGGGACCATTATATTAGGTACCATCCCAGCATTTGCTGGGTAGGAGTGAGAGAAACCCAGGAAAAATCTCATTCAAGTCCCCTGAAAATGCTGTTACAATTTTCGACCAAGTGTCCCCACCGAGAATCGAACCCGGAACCGCTCGCACCAAAAGGTGAAAGCGTCAGCGACTACGCCACGCGGGGCCACAATTTAGTACTCTAAATGGTGGAGATGTTTATAGCTAAGTAAAGAATTTTATTTATGAATGATTAAGGGTCAATTTTCAAAAAACGGAAACAGTTTTTTATTCTCAATAGATTCAAACCACTATTGAGAATTTAGGCTATTGCAATACTAAATGGTATGCTATTTCAAACTATGTCATTATTTTTACATTTTTGAAAATTAAATTCTTCCTCCTTCCCTATTTGCAATTTTTCATTTCTTCTTGTAGGATCACGCTCGTAGCAATCTTTGCAGTTTGTTACTACTTATTCGAGGATTAGCATGTACTCATCAAACCAAGAAAGCATAACATTCACGTTCGTAATTAAAAACTCAACTTGGCCGACATTTTAATTAACAAGGAAAAACAGTGCTTGATTGACAGTTTAATTAAGTGAATACTTACCTCTTGCAAAGGAAAGAAGCTTTGCCTATGCTTGAATTCTGAAAAGTAAAGAGAAGAGCTAAAATACAATTTATTGAAATTCAAAATGTTACTACACTTTCGTGGAACTAATATGATAGATTAATTTTATATTTGCTTCAATCCTTCGTTCGTTATCTCGTTCTTTTAAAATTAACGATGAATGTTTTTTGTTTATTTGTTTGTTTGTTTGTTGAAGTTTAGGGTTCCTTTTCAGCCTCCTATGATAGTGGATCTGCAATTAAAGGCGGAATACAAACTACCGTAATGCGCTCTATAGATTTATATGCTGGATTTATTTAAAAATAATCTTAAATAAATATCATTTCATGAGAAATTTACTAAAGAAGTGAGTATTTCATTATTATTGTTTATGTAACCAATTGCATGTTGTTCCTAGTTTCAGTATCATTTAAAAACTCATTGCTCACAAGCAGCAGGGTACAAATACTGAAAATCTGACTTGTCCTTAAAATTTCTATTGAAATCTAGTCTTAAGACGATGTGTCGCATGGTTCCTATTTCCATTTAAGAGTTTTAAAAATGGATTAAACTAATATTTCTACTTGTGAAATGGCAAATCGACTCACGTTACATCACTAGAAAGTTTCTCCACGTCCACCTAAGTTTTATTCCTCAGTAACAGATTGACAAATTTAAACCAAAATTTGCAATATTAGTGGCTTTTTAGATGAGGAGCCAAATATGATTAAAACTATTTGTAGGCAAAAGACAAATTTGATTTAAGCCAAAGGCAGAAAGTAACAAATGACTCAAAATGAGCAGAAAATAGAAACAATAACACGAAACAACTCTATTTTGGAGTGAATTATCTTGTCTAGGAAGAGTAAAAAGCGTAAGAACCATGTAAAATATTATGAGTTACCCAAATTTAGCTGCTAAGTGACAATTTGGGTACAACCCACCCACAACAAAGAAGAAAACAAAGAACATCAGTAAGTGCAAACTGCACTGCGTTAGAAACCAAACTTCAAGGCTGCCAAATATCCAGAGTTCAAATACAATGCATTCTACGCATCTGTGGCAGACGAACAACAAGCTTAAATATTAAATTGCTTATAATTAAGTATCTATGCTTTATAATACAGAAGGTTGTTTTTTGTACCATTTTCGATTCGGAGCTGCCAATTTACGCATCACGCTGGAACTATGGATATGCTGGTGGGAGCAGTAATGGGACTGACCTTGTAGGTGCGTGAGTGTTATAAAATGACGGCGAAAATCAATCGGTATTGGGAGGGTTAGGTAATGACCCTTTTCCATGCTAAATTTTCGTACGTATGCATTGTGAGACAGTGTTTCCCGTAACACAACAGGATACCCTTGCGAAATATTCACCCACGAAAACTACCAGGAGAAGTGCTGCAAGCAAAGTAACATCGTAAGTAACAGTAGTACTAAGGTGGATCTGTTCATTGGAGTGCCAAGAAAATCCCCCAAGGCTAATCATTACCCGGTCTCTGTAGAACTTCTGTGGCTTCTGGTAAAAAAGAAAAAAAAGTAACACGTGATTTCTACAGCCTTCTTTTGAAACTAATTTAGCACAATTCAAGGAATTCTACAATGATTGAAACAAATGAAAGTCTCACAGTATCAGCTCTAGGTTATACGGTGAATGCATTAAACCCATCCAGCCAATTACCCGCAACTTCCGACGAGTCATTCAAAATATATGTGGTCTGCCGTAGTATATTTTCTGTCAGCCAGTTCCAGTCATTTATTTTGATTTGTTAGTGCACCAGCCCTAATGGTCGGCAGTACAGGCCCGAATCTATTGTTCTACCCGGCATCAGCAGTTCATGAAGCACGATGTCCTCCCAACGCACAACGTAACATTCCTGGTCGTCAATATAGGATTTGCTACATACTGCGACCAAGATCTCTTTCGCATATTGTTAAGGTATTTTACCTACTTTTATCACCCGAGACTAACCGTTTCATAAATGGCTCGAATTCCTCATTTCAAGATGGAAATTCAATTGAGTAAATGTTTTTGAATCAAATCGTACAAAAGCATCATCTTTTTGTAATCAATTTTCTTCAAATGGTTTAACTCAATTTGGTGTTGGACGTGTGGATCATTGGAGATGTCATGACCACTTACATGTCGGTCTTGCTCGACTTTGCCAGCATATTATCAATTTTCACTGTGATTGTTTGCCCTCCATGCAGCAACTAGAACATCGAAATTACCAAAACGAAAGCGACTGAACCATCTTTTAGCTCTTCGTTTTGGTAATGGACCTTGCCTATAAATTACATACGTTTCTTCACTGCCCTGCACAGCACTTGTGCCTTTATCGAAATAAAACTGCAAATGTAGCACGCAGCATTGTTGAAAGTTAACCAATCTTCACGAAGTAATATTTTACGTTTGGTTCTAAGAATTCCAATACTTTTGTGCGTATACTAGCTTTCGAATGACTTACTAGGTATGATTCCATTTCGGGACCAAATACCGGGAAAAACCTATATATCGTCTGAAAGCTCTTGCCAAGAGAAATACGAAACCGTTTTCAAATCATGGGCAAACCCGCAACCTGAACATATAAAAAGTCAGTTTGTTGATGTTTGTGACTCTATGTATGGCATATTCGACAAGAGTAAAAATGAATGTTACGATGCTTCATGCGTAAGCATCTGAGCCCATCATGTTCGTTCTTGGCTCATTTCCAGAACGTGATTGGGGAAAGAGTTTGCTAATATCATTTTGCACCCAGACGTACCCATTTGGTCAGTATTGCCAACGAATTGTAAATACAACGTGGCAGATGGTTTCTGTACCACCGGATGTATATCCATAAAACATGGCATAAACATCATTCGTCACTAGAGAAAATACATTGTGGACTTATTTCTCTCCCAAGGACCCCAATACACAGTTGATGCTCTGACCAGCTGGTGGCAGTATCCAATGCACGATGCCACGAGCAGTCCACCGAACACACACCAGGACCTTCTTCTGGTGCAGTGCTGGTTTCGACTGTTTTGGAACCGATTCATGGGGTGCTAAGCAATGATGACGGTGCCGTGGTTATTAGCTTACGGTGAGGGCCCAATGGAACACATACTTCTACCAAAAGCGACAGAACTTTCTTGGTTATCTTTGTATTGTTATTTTAGTATGTACTGAACACGAAGTTGTAAAATTATATCCCTTAACAAAATATTTGTCTTTATCACTTATGAATAAAATATAACTTTAAAATTCGTTAAATTAAAATTTGTGCGCCATGTGAAGAAGGTTTATTTTATTTTATGTCATTCGTTTTCTATCTTTTTGATTCTCACCACGTAGCACAACTTTTTCTAAATAGTATATAATATTCGTACATACAGGTAAATAAATGTGTGTTATACCAGGTAGTTAGAAGAATATAAATTACTAATTCTAGAAATTTCTGAAGGACTTTGATTCATGTATTACTAATTTTAACTTATATGCGAACAATACACATTTTACAGAACAATTAAACAACTTACATTTAATGGCCACTATATGGATTGATCTGATTTGAGACTGTTAAATGAATTTAGAGATTTGTTTATGTAAATTGTCTATCTAAGGTTATTTCGTAAAACGTGTTTTATAATTATAGAAATTAGAATATATTCCAGAGGGTAAATTAGAAAATGTGTGTAGCTATTTATTTGTTACCAACAAAACCATTATTAATAATAAGACACATACTCTTAGCTTGGTAATTTTGGAAGGAGAATTGGTAATTGAAAACTATCTAATTCAGATTTTCTGCGAGAATTTACTTTTGAAGAGTGATATCCCATTATGCGATTCACCAATATCATAATTATAATCATTCTGCTATCACTGACGGTCACTTACTGCACCTGAAAAGCTTCCATGTTCTATTGTCTTCAGCTAACCTCTTCGTCTTCACGCATGATTTTCAGTTTGACATCATCCATCAACTATTGCCTCCATCGCCACCTCTTTCCTACCATCTTCGCCATTGCACTAACATTCACAACTGCACTACACTGAAAAAAGGTATATATATATATATATATATATATATATATATATATATATATATATAACATGAAGATAATTATAATTATATCCATCACCATAACTATTTTGATTTTTTTTTCGCTAAAAAATTAAATATGCACTAAATCAGCATAATATTAACATAATTATATATAACACTTTCACTATTAATACGATATTATTTCACAAATAATCACTTATCACTCTTCGCTTTCACATATAAACTTGAGTGGAAAATTTACACTAGAGGGGGGATTCAGTCGAGTATTTCCTAGTTAATCGTATTTCCAGTTGATATGGCAGGAATTCAGATGTGTCTTCTTCCGTTGGTACTTGGCGAAATTTAAATGTCCATGGAAGGCATGTGTGAAATTAAGTCGTTAATATCGTCTTGATTGTAGAGATGATTATTTATTAGCATATAGGTATAGTCGACATAGTCTTGAATACCGTATATTCTTTAGAGTCAACAGTTGGCAATTTGTAATTACAAAACTCTTGGGATGTTTAGAGTACATGTTTGCTGGTTTGATTGTCACAACACAAATTCGACTTAAGGAGAAATATTCGAAGTATAGTTAGAATAAGTAACTATGTTATTTAAACCATGAATGTTCAGAGAAATATTATCTGAAGAAAAATTAGGTATGTTTTGATTTTGCTCATTTTCATAGTAGATATCATCATATACAGGGTCTTGTTAAGGTAAAGATGGGGTTTGAATAGAACTGATTTTATGCTGTGGATGTTAAATTACATTTTCTGAAAATTTTCTGCATTGAAAATAAATAAAATTGGCTAACATGAAAATTAAGGTAGAAATGACAGCCAATATAATTATATAGAATATGGCGAAGTTCATGTTGATTACTTGCCTAGAAAGGAGAAATAGAAGAAAATACTATATAGTTTCAGTATGGGAGTTTAATAAATAGATTTATAATCACATAAGACACAACATATATATGTTTTATATGCGCATACACATTTCCAAAATTTCGCTTTCCGAATACACTTTTTTTTTTTTTTTTTTGGTCCAGTTTGATGTCTTCGTCTCGCTTTGCAAGAATTGATTTTCAAAACTGGAATTTTCCTTTCAAAGAAAATAATAGTCTGTCTTTGGATTTGCTTTGCAAATCATGTTATGACTATTATTTGATTACTTCAGTAAAATAACCCAGGTTTATACCATCATGTTACAACAATATTTTTCGTATAAAGAAACCTTTCATACATTATTTCTTCGCATGCGCTTAAAATTATTTAAAGTTTCTTCATTATGTGAATGTAATTTCATATTTATATTCGATAACTCCCTATTAATTTTAAATAACTTTACAGATAAAAATATGATAATGAGAAGCGACAGTACAGCACTTGTAATAGATATTATTAATAGCAATGACATTGGGTCGTTAGAAATTTGTAAAGATGGAGTGTAGGCACTTCCAGTTATATTTTCTACTTGCTTCGCTAAAGTTTCCAACTTATTCGAAAAAGTATCCGTATGAGGAGAAAATGGAGGATAAGTTATGTTAGGCATTAGAATTTTGTGAGTTAAATTTAAAGTACGTCGTGAGTCAAGAATTTGATCGGCTATTGTTATGAACTCAAAATCTTCGTACACGAAAAATGAAGCATTTTCATGATTGACATTGACACTGCTATAGACAGGTTTTCCGTGTATCCTTTTAATTAGATGACCATTTACCCTTGTGGAGAAAATTATTTCCAAAGGAGTATGTTTGAAAATAAACTTAGCATTTGTCTTTTTAGTTTGCAATTCACAAGATTCTGTAGAGTTATGAAACAATAAATTTGATAAACTTTTCGCTTTAGGTAAGATCGACATTCGGTTAGTGTAGCACAGAAACAAGAAAGAAGTCCAATGGCACTGATCTTTTTCTATTAAGTGAAGAGAATCTTGATATAAGTATACGTGTTCTGGAAGCTTGAAGGAAACAATACGATTTTGTGACAAATATCCCAAATTGGTTACTTGGTATAGAGGATTTATGTTTTGTGGGAGAATTAATGGAATGTCTAATAAAACAGATAGCGTATGAATGTTGGGATTATACTCTAAAAGAAGCGTTTTCGTGATAGCATAAAATAAGCCTAAGTCTTTTTGAAACACACTATACTTGAGTGAAGAATGGTTAACAATAACCTCTCTAGTATGAATAGAATTTAGAATACGAAAAGTTAATTTATTTGATAGCACATCTCTATTTATTTATGCAATCAAAACTATCCATCTTAACAAATTATTGCTCTACCAAAAATTAAATGGTTAAGTTCGTTATGAGATTGCATTCTAAATTGCCCCCATGCTAACATGGTTATTATTACATGAGCTACGTGTGGATATAAATTGTGTATGTCGACGTCCGGATTTCGATCCAATAAGTTGGCATATGTTAGTATTTTCTAGCACCTTTCTCGTGATATATTTCCAATGCAGCCAATGTTAAAACTACTTTGACTCCCTATTTTGAATTATATTTAAAATTGTTCTTTTCCCCTGCCACCATTTCTAACTCCCTCTCATTCGTTTCCTGCTCCTTTCAGTTAATTATCTTCATTATTCTCCACACCCACATTTCGAAAGCTTCCAATCGTTTTTCATCACTTTCGAGCAATGTGCATGTTTCTATTGAACACATTACAGTACTCCACACGACGCATTTTATGAATCGTTCCTCAACTCTTTTTTTTCAAAGATCCACAATTTTTTCCTCGTCGTATTTTTTATTTTTATTTTTTATTTTATTTATTTATTTCACTTATTTATTTCTTGCTGTTTCTATAATTCCTTTTATTTCACGTTCCAATTCATATCATCACTAATAATACCACCCCAGATGACAAAAGATGATAACCTGTTCTATTTTGTTTCCTCCTACTTCTATATTTAACACCTACCGCTTCATTCCAATCACCATGGTTTTTGTCTTTCTACCATTTACTTTCACCATAAATTTATCACAGATCCTCCTGAAGTTTTCTAACATCTTATTGATTTTCATTTTAAATTCTAGAACAAACACCATACCATCTGCAAATCGTATACACCAATTTATTCTATGTCCTATCGAAATACCATCTTCCTTATGTAGACTCTTTTTCACTTTATATTCTAAATAGATAATAAATAATGTTAATGAGACAACATCACTGTCGAACTCCTTTTCAAATTCCGCTTCTTCCTGTCATTTTTTCTCATACTCCAACATTTACTTCTTGGTTTATATATAAGTTTCTCAAAACTCCCAACAATAATTCCCAGTTCACGCGGTCAAAAGATAAATAAACTCAACATACCAGTGTTTTCTTTAAACTTTCCTCCGACTACCATCTCCTATTCCCTCACTTCTCCTAAACCCGAACTGTTTCTCCTTAAATTATTCATTTGTTCTTCCATACAAGCTTCTGTCAGTATTCAAAGCATAATTTTTACTGTTTGTGAAATGCGACTAATAGCTCTATAGTCTTCATACTTCTCTTGGTTCGATTTCTTAGCCAATGGTATAACGAACGATTTCAGGAAATGTTTTGGTCACTCTTCTGTTTCATATATTTTATTACAGAGCTGAAACAATTCTTTCTTCTGCTGTCTCCTATGTAATTAATGAGTTCAATTCGTGTATCATATATCCCAGTTGCATTCCAAAACTTAGTCTCTGATATAACTTTCTTAAACTCATCCCAAAGAATATATCCTTTTTATTATTCTTGTGTACTTCATTTCCTACTACATTCTAGGCTATGATCTAGTCTACTCTCACACAAGTCTTCAAGATATTCTTTTCTTCTTCCCAAGACTTTACTCTTTTAGCTGACTACTTTCCCAGTTTTCCCTACTGGCATCGTAATGTCTCCTTATTTCCCGCTAAGATCCATAAATTTCACCTTGTACATTTCCTCATATTCCTCAACTTTTTCTGATTCTTCTACGTCCTCACATTTTCTTTCGAATAACCGTTCCTTGCTTTTTCTATTTCCCTTCGTTACTCTATGTTTAATATCCTGTATTTTATTCTGTCTTATTTTGTGTCAACCTGTTTCTGCGTTCTCCTTTCCTTCAATTGCTGTACATGTGTTCTGTAACCCATAATTTCTTAGCCGTTTGTGTTCGCGGTAACTTACTACTTCTTCTGCAGCCTGCTGTATAAAAAATTTAATATTTTCCCACTCTCCCATACTATTTGCATCTAGTTCTTTTCCCGTTTAAGTACTTTTCTTCGAAATTTGCAAGAAAGTATTCGTACTCCCTCGTTTTCCAACTTTTCAGTATTAAACTTCTTGTTGCGTACATTTTTCTAGCTGTATTTTACAGTTGAATATGCACTTCAGGAAGCACAAAGTTATGGTCAGAAAAAATGCCGGCTCCGGAAAGAATTTTAGTTTTGTTTCAAGCTATTCTAATACCTGTCCTGAATCCTAATGTAGTCTATTAAGTAATTAATTCTTACTTTACTTTTTGTCTACTTTCTTTCTTCATATATATATATATATTAGTAAAAAACACTTACATTTTCCTTCTTAAATCTTCTTTCAACTAAATATTGAAACCACTGATTACGTAGATTTAACGGAAACATTGTGAATAATCCGTTTAAAGAAAGCGTAAGGAATGTTGTAATTTAATTCATCAGACTAAAGTTGCTTGAGAATCTCTACAGAAGAGAATCTATCTGTAGCTTCCAGAATAGCATGCAAGAGAAGGATATCTAGAGAGAAGATCGAAGTTCGTCCACTGGTTGGCAACTTAAATTCTCAACCAGAGGGCCCTTTCAGCGAAAACGACACAAGGTAATTATTAATGAAGAACGGTGCTTCTGCGAAAGAGTTTAGCAGCAAAAAGAAGAGAAATGAGTTAGGTTAGAGTAGGATCTAGCTGAGGGTGAGAGGTGAGAAATCCCATTTCTAGCAGTCTAAAAAAATAGGATGTACGAGGATTGGGAATTTCTCACGTAGATAGCTGGTTCACTGGTTGCTTGCCCTTTTATTCTCCTGCGCTTAGTGAAGACTCACGGAGGTCAGTGTTGTTCCATTTCCTTTTGTATCGATCCCTTAAATTGTTATCTTTCTTCCACTCTCAAGAGCTTTCTTTGTCTACCATTCTTTCGAGATAGTTTATTTTCAACTCTTTTCAGACTTAGCTGAGATCTAGCGAATATTAAGCATTTCTTTTAGCATTTATTTTACTTTTATGTTTTCTATTAATGACTTAATAACTTCTTATAGTTATTATTATTATTATTATTATTATTATTATTATTATTATTATTATTATTATTATTATTATTATTGATAGTAGTTGTAGTAGTGATAATAGTAGTATTTTATTAATCATGCTATTATCTACATTATGAAGATCATGGTATTTTATTTTAGTTAAATTAAAATTCATTAATATTAAATATTTGGAAACTAGAATATAGCAAAGTATCAACACAGAGTGTGGTGGCACACCAGTACAGTTTGGTTTCTTGTGAAAGGAGTCCCTGGTTCTATCCCAGACATGTAAATTCATTGTAGTCGTCTCTTTTCGCCTACAAGGCGTCACAGAACGCAAAACTAAAAATATCATTTCATTTCTTGCAAGTATGAACATTAAATTTTTAGTGTCAAAATTGTCATGTGATTAAGCTTGTTGACTAAAACCCTATAAGATAGACTAATATTTCAATAAATGTCCTGTTATTATTTCCACTTGTAAATTCTTGTTTATAGTAAAAATTATCATAAATGAGAATGAATAAATTAATCGTAATTGCCGTTACACTAATCATATATATACATGTGGTTTGGAAACAATCATTATAATTTTGAATTCAGTTGTAGTTAGTATTGCTCAAGTTCAAGCAGAGAAAATCATTTTCCTAATAGCCTTATATCTAATTGTCCTTATCTTGTCTTATTTTTTGGAAACACATGTGATTTTGGTGCTAGGTTCTACCGGGATATATTATCAATATAATAAAGAAAAATATTCTATTTTATCACCTGAAGTGTGCTTTCCCATTTAGATGTAACTTTATTTATTTCTCAATATTTACAAAACTTTTTATAGACTGGGAACAGTATTTCTTGAACGATATGATTTCTATTAAATTGACAAATTCGAGAAGTATGTACTAAGTAATCATTATTTCAACATCAAGTACATATGAAATATACATATTTAACTTACGATAGACATTGGGGTCATGAACTAGCATTCCAGCATATTAACAGGCTAGGGGATGTTTGTGGATTAGAGTGCATATTCGCTATAGCAAAGAATTAATGACAATTCAAAGATGTCGGGATCTACGTATAACTAGCGCATAAAAATGAAACAGGAGACAGTTATGTAAGAACTAGATTAAAAAGTAGAAATTAAAATGAGGAGGAAGAAGACTGAGGATCAGAAGGAAAACTCAAGCATAATACGTGGACTTAGTGTATAGTCCTTAGAACATAGCAACTAAACAAGTTTGTTGTCATTGGGCTATGGCTATCTGGACCGTTCTCAGATACAGAGAAGTTGATATGACTTCCTTGGTGTACATTTTGGGCTTCAAATCTTCGGATATGGATGTACTCTCAAATGGTTCCACGGTGCTTAGACTTCTGGGAATAATCCCTGGATTGGTTTCTCTCAGAAATTCATTTCTTCACACGCCCACATTTCCTATCTTGCTCCATTGACAACTTTTTTCTCCTTCAACGAAACGTTTTAGTCGATAAACATTCCTCTCGTCTCTCACCCGAATCCTTGACTTCTCTCAATAACAGAAACCCAAACTATTTAACCAGCCAGGGAATGAAAAACGAAAAACATGAGAAAGGAGTTTTCTTGTTTTCAACAAGACAGGAACAAGAAAAATATTTACTATCCCAAAAAATGAGATAATTCGTCTGTCGTTTATTTCATATTTATTTTACAATACATTTATTGAACTACAATCACATTTCTCTCTCATGCTTCTGTGCTTGGATGGTGACAAAAGATCTAAAACTTAATACTACCAACTTGCAAACAGATCAAGGTGAATTATGTTGAAGATATCTTAAATATATTGGGGCTCTATTAATCTGTAATAATTTTCATTTTAATAAGTAACAGAATTCGCAGAAAAAGGTTATCGGTACGAGACGATTTGCCGAAATTGAACATAAAAGTATCATAAATACGAGGGCAAGTCAAGAAAGACTTGGACTGATTTTTTTCCCGGCAGTTCTGTTAACGCTGGAGCTTCATAGTTTGGCATACAAGTAGGGTGGGTCTTGCTGTGCAAATATATAAAATGTTGTTAAGGAATCATTGCATGTTTGGTAACCACGACTTTTTATTGCAGGTGATGTTCTGCGCCGCCTCTAGAAGTCACCTGTAGAAGAAATGGAGTCATTACGAGATGAAAAATTTGCAGCTATACGGTTCTGCTATCGCCTGGGTAAAAGTGCAACAGAAACTCTAGGAATGTTGAGAGCAGCCTACAAAGATGACGCTCTGCCACGAAGTACCGTGTTCTGGTGATTCAAAGAGTTTAAAGAGGGCCGAATGACAATCACGAAAGCTGGTGGACCAGGTGTATCAGCGTCAGCTGTTACTGAGGTGAACATTAACACGGCAGCAGTCATTGTTAGAGAAGATCGTCGCATCAGTATCAACGATCTGGACCCGCAGTACGAATATCTCATGGCAGTGCCCTCAAAATTTTGCATGACCACCTCCACATGAGCCGAGTGTGTGCGCGATGGATTCCGCGACTCCTGACACCAGAGCAGAAGAGGTGCATTTCGCCAGCCCCCCGACCTTGGAGTTTCGAAACAAAACCTATGCCAATCGTTTGTGCTACGTTTGTGCAAGAATGTACCGCAAAAATTTTCGTTTGTACCACTTCCGGTACGAAGTTATAAGGGTCTTAAAGTGGGGGGGCTGGGGAAACGGCAGCCCCCCCACCTTGGAATTTCAAAACGAAACCTATGGCAATCGTTTGTGCTACGTTTGTGCCGGAATGTACCGCAAAAATTTTCGTTTGTACCACTTCCGGTACGAAGTTATAAGGGATTTAAAGTGGGGGGCTGGGAAAACGGCAGCCCCCCACCTAGGAATTTCAAAACAAAACCTATGTCAATCGTTTGTGCCACGTTTGTGCCGGAATGTACCACAAAAATTTTCGTTTGTACCACTTCCGGTACGAAGTTATAAGGGTTTCAAAGTGGGGGGCTGGAGAAACGGCAGCCTCCAAACTTGGAATTTCGAAACAAAACCTATGCCAATCGTTTGTGCTACGTTTGTGCCGGAATGCACCGCAAAAAATTCGTTTGTACCACTTCCGGTACGAAGTTGTAAGAGTTTTAAAGCGGAGGGGCTGGAGAAAAAGCAATCCCCTACCTTGGAATTTCGAAACGAAACCTATGACAATCGTTTGTGCTACGTTTGTGCCGGAACGTAACGCAAAAATTTTCATTTGTACACCTTCCGGTACGGTTATAAGGGTTTTAAAGTGGCGGGCTGAGGAAACGGCAGCCCCCCACATAGGAATTTCAAAACATAAACATGCCAATCGTTTGTGCTACGTTTGTGCCGGAATGTACCGCAAAAATTTTCGTTTGTACCACTTCCGGTACGAAGTTATAACGGTTTTAAAGTAGGGGGCTGGAGAAACGGCAGCCTCCAAACTTGGAATTTCGAAACGAAACCTATGCCAATCGTTTGTGCTACGTTTGTGCCGGAATGTACCGCAAAAATTTTCGTTTGTACCACTTCCGGTACCAAGTTATTAGGGTTCTAAAGTGCTGCGGCTGGAGAAACGGCAGTCTCCAAACTTGGAATTTCGAAACAAAACCTATGCCAATCGTTTGTGCTACGTTTGTGCCGCAATGTAACGCAAAAATTTTCGTTTGTACCACTTCCGGTACGAAGTTTTAAGAGTTTTAATGTTGGGGCTAGGGAAACGGCAACCCCCTACCTTGGAATTTCGAATCAAAACCTATGCCAATCGTTTGTGCTACGTTTGTGCCGGAATGTACAGCAAGAATTTTCGTTTGTACCACTTCCGGTACGAAGTTATAAGAGTTTTAATGTGGGGGCTGGGGAAACGGCAACCCCTTCCTTGGATTTTCGAAACAAAACCTATGCCAATCGTTTGTGCTACGTTTGTTCCGGAATGTACCGCAAAAAATTTCGTTTGTACCACTTCCGGTACGAAGTTATAAGGGTATTAAAGTGGGAAGGCTGGGGAAACGGAAGCCCCCCCAACTTGGAATTTCAATACGAAACCTATGGCAATTGTTTGTGCTACGTTTGTGCCGGAATGTAACACAAAAAAATTTTCGTTTGTACAACTTTCGGTACCAAGTTGTAAGAGTTTTAAAGTGGGGGGCTGGGAAAAGGGCAATCCCCTACCTTGGAATTTCTAAACGAAACCTATGACAAACGTTTGTGCCGGAATGTACCGCAAAAATTTTCGATGTACCACTTCCGGTACGAAGTTATAAGAGATTTAAAGTGGGGGCTGGGAAAACGGCAGCCCCCCACCTAGGAATTTCAAAACAAAACCTATGCCAATCGTTTGTGCTACGTTTGTGCCGGAATGTACCGCAAAAATTTTCCTTTGTACCATTTCCGGTACGAAGTTTTAAGAGTTTTAATGTGGGGGCTGGGGAAACGGCAGCCCCGAACATAGAAATTTCAAAACAAATCCTATGCCAATCGTTTGTGCTACGTTTGTGCCGGAATGTACCGCAAAATTTTCGTTTGTACCACTTCCGGTACGAAGTTATAAGGGTTTTAAGATGGGAGGGGGGCTGGAGAAACGGAAGCCTCCAAACTTGGAATTTCGAAACAAAACCTATGCCAATCGTTTGTGCTACGTTTGTGCCGGAATGTACCACAAAAAATTTCATTTGTACCACTTCCGGTACGAAGTTGTAAGAGTTTTAAAGCGGAGGGGCTGGGGAAAGGGTAATCCCCTACCTTGGAATTTCGAAACGAACCTATGCCAATCGTTTGTGCTACTTTTGTGCCGGAATGTACCACAAAAATTTTCGTTTGTACAACTTCCGGTACGGTTATAAGGGTTTTAAAGTGGCGGGCTGGGGAAACGGCAGCCCCCCCACATAGGAATTTCAAAACATAAACATGCCAATCGTTGGTGCTACGTTTGTGCCGGAATGTACCGCAAAAATTTTCGTTTGTACCACTTCCGGTACGAAGTTTTAATAGTTTTAATGTTGGGGCTGGGGAAACGGAAACCCCCTACCTTGGAATTTCGAACCAAAACCTATGCCAATCGTTTGTGCTACGTTTGTGCCGGAATGTACCGCAAAAATTTTCGTTTGTACCACTTCCGGTACGAAGTTATAAGAGTTTTAATGTGGGGGCTGGGGAAACGGCAACCCCTTCCTTGGATTGTCGAAACAAAACCTATGCCAATCGTTTGTGCTACGTTTGTGCCGGAATGTACCGCAAAAAATTTCGTTTGTACCACTTCCGGTACGAAGTTATAAGGGTTTTAAAGTGGGGGGCTGGAGAAACGGAAACCCTCAAAAGTGAAATTTCGAAACAAAACCTATACCAATCGTTTGTGCTACGTTTGTGCCGAAATATACCACAAAAATTTTCGTTTGTACCACTTCCGGCACGAAGTTATAAGGGTTTTAAAGTGTGGGGCTGGAGAAACGGAAACCCCCAAAAGTGAAATTTCAAAACATAAACATGCCAATCGTTTGTGCTACGTTTGTGCCGGAATGTACCGCAAAAATTTTCGTTTGTACCACTTCCGGTACCAAGTTATTAGGGTCCTAAGTGGTGCGGCTGGAGAAACGGCAGCCTCCAAACTTGGAATTTCGAAACAAAACCTATGCCAATCGTTTGTGCTACGTTTGTGCCGGAATGTACCGCAAAAATTTTCGTTTGTACCACTTCCGGTACGAAGTTTTAAGAGTTTTAATGTTGGGGCTGGGGACACGGCAACCCCCTACCTTCGAATTTCGAATCAAAACCTATGCCAATCGTTTGTGCTACGTTTATGCCGGAATGTACCACAAAAATTTTCGTTTGTGCCACTTCCGGTACGAAGTTATAAGAGTTTTAATGTGGGGGCTGGGGAAACGGCAACCCCTTCCTTGGATTTTCGAAACAAAACCTATGCCAATCGTTTGTGCTACGTTTGTGCCGGAATGTACCGCAAAATTTTCGTTTGTACCACTTCTGGTACGAAGTTATAAGGGTTTTAAAGTGGGATCTTCAGAAACGGCAGCCTCCAAACTTGGAATTTCGAAACAAAACCTATACCAATCGTTTGTGCTACGTTTGTGCCGGAATGCACCGCAAAAATTTTTATTTGTACCACTTCTGGTACGAAGTTATAAGGGTTTTAAAGTGGGATCTTCAGAAACGGCAGCCTCCAAACTTGGAATTTCGAAACAAAACCTATACCAATCGTTTGTGCTACGTTTGTGCCGAAATGTACCACAAAAATTTTCGTTTGTACCACTTCCGGTACGAAGTTATAAGGGTTTTAAAGTGGGGGGCTGGAGAAACGGAAACCCCCAAATGTGAAATTTCAAAACATAAACATGCCAATCGTTTGTGCTACGTTTGTGCCGGAATGTATCGCAAAAATTTTCGTTTTACCATTTCCGGTACCACGTTATTAGGGTTCTAAAGTGGTGCGGCTGGAGAAACGGCAGCCTCCAAACTTGGAATTTCGAAACAAAACCTATAGCAATCGTTTGTGCTACGTTTGTGCCGGAATGTACCGCAAAAATTTTCGTTTGTACCACTTCCGGTACCAAGTTTTAAGAGTTTTAATGTGGGGCCTAAGGAAACGGCAGCCCCCCACAAGAATTTCAAAACAAAACCTATGGCAATCGTTTTTGCTACGTTTGTGCCGGAATGTACCGCAAAATTTTCGTTTGTACCACTTCCGGTACGCAGTTATAAAAGTTTTAAACTGGGGGGGCTGGAGAAACGGAAGCCTCCAAACTTGGAATTTCGAAACAAAACTTAAGCCAATCGTTTGTGCTACGTTTGTGCCGGAATGTACCGCAAAATTTTCGTTTGTACCACTTCCGGTACGAAGTTATAAGGGTTTTAAAGTGGGGGGCTGGAGAAACGGAAACCCCCAAAAGTGAAATTTCGAAACAAAACCTATACCAATCGTTTGTGCTACGTTTGTGCCGAAATGTACCACAAAAATTTTCGTTTGTACCACTTCCGGTACGAAGTTATAAGAGTTTTAATGTGGGGGCTGGGGAAACGGCAACCCCTTCCTTGGATTTTCGAAACAAAACCTATGCCAATCGTTTGTGCTACGTTTGTGCCGGAATGTACCGCAAAAATTTTCGTTTGTACCACTTCCAGTACCAAGTTATTAGGGTTCTAAAGTGGTGCGACTGGAGAAACGGCAGCCTCCAAACTTGGAATTTCGAAACAAAACCTATAGCAATCGTTTGTGCTACGTTTGTGCCGGAATGTACCGCAAAAATTTTCCTTTGTACCACTTCCGGTACGCAGTTATAAGAGTTTTAATGTGGGGGCTGGCGAAACGGCAACCCCTTCCTTGGATTTTCGAAACAAAACCTATGCCAATCGTTTGTGCTACGTTTGTGCCGGAATGTACCGCAAAATTTTCGTTTCTACCACTTCCGGTACGAAGTTATAAAGGTTTTAACTGTGGGGGGCTGGAGAAACGGAAGCCTCCAAACTTGGAATTTCGAAACAAAACCTATGCCAATCGTTTGTGCTACGTTTGTGCCGGAATGCACCGCAAAAATTTTCGTTTGTACCACTTCTGGTACGAAGTTATAAGGGTTTTAAAGTGGGATCTGGAGAAACGGCAGCCTCCAAACTTGGAATTTCGAAACAAAACCTATACCAATTGTTTGTGCTACGTTTGTGCCGAAATGTACCACAAAAATTTTCGTTTGTACCACTTCCGGTACGAAGTTATAAGGGTTTTAAAGTGGGGGGCTGGAGAAACGAAAACCCCCAAAAGTGAAATTTCAAAACATAAACATGCCAATTGTTTGTACTACCTTTGTGCCGGAATGTACCGCAAAAATTTTCGTTTGTACCATTTCCGGTACCAAGTTATTAGGGTTCTAAAGTGGTGCGGCTGGAGAAACGGCAGCCTCCAAACTTGGAATTTCGAAACAAAACCTATAGCAATCGTTTCTGCTACGTTTGTGCCGGAATGTACCGCAAAAATTTTCCTTTGTACCACTTCCGGTACGATGTTTTAAGAGTTTTAATGTGGGGCCTAAGGAAACGGCAGCCCCCCACATAGGAATTTCAAAACAAAACCTATGCCAATCGTTTGTGCTACGTTTGTGCCGGAATGTACCGCAAAATTTTCGTTTTTACCACTTCCGGTACGAAATTATAAGGGTTTTAAAGTGGGGGCTGGAGAAACGGAAACCCCCAAAAGTGAAATTTCGAAACAAAACCTATGCCAATCGTTTGTGCTACGTTTGTGCCGGAATGTACCGCAAAAATTTTCGTTTGTACCACTTCCGGTACGAAATTATAAGGGTTTTAAAGTGGGTTGCTGGAGAAACGGAAACCCCCAAAAGTGAAATTTCGAAACAAAACCTATGCCAATCGTTTGTGCTACGTTTGTGCCGGAATGTACCGCAAAAATTTTCGTTTGTACCATTTCCGGTACGAAGTTATAAGGGTCTTAAAGTGGGGGGGCTGGGAAAACGGCAGCCCCCCACCTAGGAATTTCAAAACAAAACCTATGTCAATCGTTTGTGCCACGTTTGTGCCGGAATGTACCACAAAAATTTTCGTTTGTACCACTTCCGGTACGAAGTTATAAGGGTTTCAAAGTGGGGGGCTGGAGAAACGGCAGCCTCCAAACTTGGAATTTCGAAACAAAACCTATGCCAATCGTTTGTGCTACGTTTGTGCCGGAATGCACCGCAAAAAAATTCGTTTGTACCACTTCCGGTACGAAGTTGTAAGAGTTTTAAAGCGGAGGGGCTGGAGAAAGGGCAATCCCCTACCTTGGAATTTCGATACGAAACCTATGACAATCGTTTGTGCTACGTTTGTGCCGGAACGTAACGCAAAAATTTTCATTTGTACACCTTCCGGTACGGTTATAAGGGTTTTAAAGTGGCGGGCTGAGGAAACGGCAGCCCCCCACATAGGAATTTCAAAACATAAACATGCCAATCGTTTGTGCTACGTTTGTGCCGGAATGTACCGCAAAAATTTTCGTTTGTACCACTTCCGGTACGAAGTTATAACGGTTTTAAAGTAGGGGGCTGGAGAAACGGCAGCCTCCAAACTTGGAATTTCGAAACGAAACCTATGCCAATCGTTTGTGCTACGTTTGTGCCGGAATGTACCGCAAAAATTTTCGTTTGTACCACTTCCGGTACCAAGTTATTAGGGTTCTAAAGTGCTGCGGCTGGAGAAACGGCAGTCTCCAAACTTGGAATTTCGAAACAAAACCTATGCCAATCGTTTGTGCTACGTTTGTGCCGCAATGTACCGCAAAAATTTTCGTTTGTACCACTTCCGGTACGAAGTTTTAAGAGTTTTAAAGTTGGGGCTAGGGAAACGGCAACCCCCTACCTTGGAATTTCGAATCAAAACCTATGCCAATCGTTTGTGCTACGTTTGTGCCGGAATGTACAGCAAGAATTTTCGTTTGTACCACTTCCGGTACGAAGTTATAAGAGTTTTAATGTGGGGGCTGGGGAAACGGCAACCCCTTCCTTGGATTTTCGAAACAAAACCTATGCCAATCGTTTGTGCTACGTTTGTTCCGGAATGTACCGCAAAAAATTTCGTTTGTACCACTTCCGGTACGAAGTTATAAGGGTATTAAAGTGGGAAGGCTGGGGAAACGGAAGCCCCCCCAACTTGGAATTTCAATACGAAACCTATGGCAATTGTTTGTGCTACGTTTGTGCCGGAATGTAACACAAAAAAATTTTCGTTTGTACAACTTTCGGTACCAAGTTGTAAGAGTTTTAAAGTGGGGGGCTGGGAAAAGGGAATCCCCTACCTTGGAATTTCTAAACGAAACCTATGACAAACGTTTGTGCCGGAATGTACCGCAAAAATTTTCGATGTACCACTTCCGGTACGAAGTTATAAGAGATTTAAAGTGGGGGCTGGGAAAACGGCAGCCCCCCACCTAGGAATTTCAAAACAAAACCTATGCCAATCGTTCGTGCTACGTTTGTGCCGGAATGTACCGCAAAAATTTTCCTTTGTACCATTTCCGGTACGAAGTTTTAAGAGTTTTAATGTGGGGGCTGGGGAAACGGCAGCCCCGAACATAGAAATTTCAAAACAAATCCTATGCCAATCGTTTGTGCTACGTTTGTGCCGGAATGTACCGCAAAATTTTCGTTTGTACCACTTCCGGTACGAAGTTATAAGGGTTTTAAGATGGGGGGGGCTGGAGAAACGGAAGCCTCCAAACTTGGAATTTCGAAACAAAACCTATGCCAATCGTTTGTGCTACGTTTGTGCCGGAATGTACCACAAAATGTTTCATTTGTACCACTTCCGGTACGAAGTTGTAAGAGTTTTAAAGCGGAGGGGCTGGGGAAAGGGTAATCCCCTACCTTGGAATTTCGAAACGAACCTATGCCAATCGTTTGTGCTACTTTTGTGCCGGAATGTACCACAAAAATTTTCGTTTGTACAACTTCCGGTACGGTTATAAGGGTTTTAAAGTGGCGGGCTGGGGAAACGGCAGCCCCCCCACATAGGAATTTCAAAACATAAACATGCCAATCGTTGGTGCTACGTTTGTGCCGGAATGTACCGCAAAAATTTTCGTTTGTACCACTTCCGGTACGAAGTTTTAATAGTTTTAATGTTGGGGCTGGGGAAACGGAAAACCCCTACCTTGGAATTTCGAACCAAAACCTATGCCAATCGTTTGTGCTACGTTTGTGCCGGAATGTACCGCAAAAATTTTCGTTTGTACCACTTCCGGTACGAAGTTATAAGAGTTTTAATGTGGGGGCTGGGGAAACGGCAACCCCTTCCTTGGATTTTCGAAACAAAACCTATGCCAATCGTTTGTGCTACGTTTGTGCCGGAATGTACCGCAAAAAATTTCGTTTGTACCACTTCCGGTACGAAGTTATAAGGGTTTTAAAGTGGGGGGCTGGAGAAACGGAAACCCTCAAAAGTGAAATTTCGAAACAAAACCTATACCAATCGTTTGTGCTACGTTTGTGCCGAAATGTACCACAAAAATTTTCGTTTGTACCACTTCCGGCACGAAGTTATAAGGGTTTTAAAGTGTGGGGCTGGAGAAACGGAAACCCCCAAAAGTGAAATTTCAAAACATAAACATGCCAATCGTTTGTGCTACGTTTGTGCCGGAATGTACCGCAAAAATTTTCGTTTGTACCACTTCCGGTACCAAGTTATTAGGGTCCTAAGTGGTGCGGCTGGAGAAACGGCAGCCTCCAAACTTGGAATTTCGAAACAAAACCTATGCCAATCGTTTGTGCTACGTTTGTGCCGGAATGTACCGCAAAAATTTTCGTTTGTACCACTTCCGGTACGAAGTTTTAAGAGTTTTAATGTTGGGGCTGGGGACACGGCAACCCCCTAACTTCGAATTTCGAATCAAAACCTATGCCAATCGTTTGTGCTACGTTTATCCCGGAATGTACCACAAAAATTTTCGTTTGTGCCACTTCCGGTACGAAGTTATAAGAGTTTTAATGTGGGGGCTGGGGAAACGGCAACCCCTTCCTTGGATTTTCGAAACAAAACCTATGCCAATCGTTTGTGCTACGTTTGTGCCGGAATGTACCGCAAAATTTTCGTTTGTACCACTTCTGGTACGAAGTTATAAGAGTTTTAAAGTGGGATCTTCAGAAACGGCAGCCTCCAAACTTGGAATTTCGAAACAAAACCTATACCAATCGTTTGTGCTACGTTTGTGCCGGAATGCACCGCAAAAATTTTTATTTGTACCACTTCTGGTACGAAGTTATAAGAGTTTTAAAGTGGGATCTTCAGAAACGGCAGCCTCCAAACTTGGAATTTCGAAACAAAACCTATACCAATCGTTTGTGCTACGTTTGTGCCGAAATGTACCACAAAAATTTTCGTTTGTACCACTTCCGGTACGAAGTTATAAGGGTTTTAAAGTGGGGGGCTGGAGAAACGGAAACCCCCAAATGTGAAATTTCAAAACATAAACATGCCAATCGTTTGTGCTACGTTTGTGCCGGAATGTATCGCAAAAATTTTCGTTTTACCATTTCCGGTACCACGTTATTAGGGTTCTAAAGTGGTGCGGCTGGAGAAACGGCAGCCTCCAAACTTGGAATTTCGAAACAAAACCTATAGCAATCGTTTGTGCTACGTTTGTGCCGGAATGTACCGCAAAAATTTTCGTTTGTACCACTTCCGGTACCAAGTTTTAAGAGTTTTAATGTGGGGCCTAAGGAAACGGCAGCCCCCCACATAAGAATTTCAAAACAAAACCTATGGCAATCGTTTTTGCTACGTTTGTGCCGGAATGTACCGCAAAATTTTCGTTTGTACTACTTCCGGTACGCAGTTATAAAAGTTTTAAACTGGGGGGGCTGGAGAAACGGAAGCCTCCAAACTTGGAATTTCGAAACAAAACTTATGCCAATCGTTTGTGCTACGTTTGTGCCGGAATGTACCGCAAAATTTTCGTTTGTACCACTTCCGGTACGAAGTTATAAGGGTTTTAAAGTGGGGGGCTGGAGAAACGGAAACCCCCAAAAGTGAAATTTCGAAACAAAACCTATACCAATCGTTTGTGCTACGTTTGTGCCGAAATGTACCACAAAAATTTTCGTTTGTACCACTTCCGGTACGAAGTTATAAGAGTTTTAATGTGGGGGCTGGGGAAACGGCAACCCCTTTCTTGGATTTTCGAAACAAAACCTATGCCAATCGTTTGTGCTACGTTTGTGCCGGAATGTACCGCAAAAATTTTCGTTTGTACCACTTCCAGTACCAAGTTATTAGGGTTCTAAAGTGGTGCGACTGGAGAAACGGCAGCCTCCAAACTTGGAATTTCGAAACAAAACCTATAGCAATCGTTTGTGCTACGTTTGTGCCGGAATGTACCGCAAAAATTTTCCTTTGTACCACTTCCGGTACGCAGTTATAAGAGTTTTAATGTGGGGGCTGGCGAAACGGCAACCCCTTCCTTGGATTTTCGAAACAAAACCTATGCCAATCGTTTGTGCTACGTTTGTGCCGGAATGTACCGCAAAATTTTCGTTTCTACCACTTCCGGTACGAAGTTATAAGGGTTTTAAAGTGGGGGGCTGGAGAAACGGAAACCCCGAAAAGTGAAATTTCAAAACATAAACTTGCCAATTGTTTGTACTACGTTTGTGCCGGAATGTACCGCAAAAATTTTCGTTTGTACCATTTCCGGTACCAAGTTATTAGGGTTCTAAAGTGGTGCGGCTGGAGAAACGGCAGCCTCCAAACTTGGAATTTCGAAACAAAACCTATAGCAATCGTTTCTGCTACGTTTGTGCCGGAATGTACCGCAAAAATTTTCCTTTGTACCACTTCCGGTACGATGTTTTAAGAGTTTTAATGTGGGGCCTAAGGAAACGGCAGCCCCCCACATAGGAATTTCAAAACAAAACCTATGCCAATCGTTTGTGCTACGTTTGTGCCGGAATGTACCGCAAAATTTTCGTTTTTACCACTTCCGGTACGAAATTATAAGGGTTTTAAAGTGGGGGCTGGAGAAACGGAAACCCCCAAAAGTTAAATTTCGAAACAAAACCTATGCCAATCGTTTGTGCTACGTTTGTGCCGGAATGTACCGCAAAAATTTTCGTTTGTACCACTTCCGGTACGAAATTATAAGGGTTTTCAAGTGGGTTGCTGGAGAAACGGAAACCCCCAAAAGTGAAATTTCGAAACAAAACCTATACCAATCGTTTGTGCTACGTTTGTGCCGAAATGTACCACAAAAAGTTTCGTTTGTACCACTTCCGGTACGAAGTTATAAGGGTTTTAAAGTGGGTTGCTGGAGAAACGGAAACCCCCAAAAGTGAAATTGCGAAACAAGACCTATGCCAATCGTTTGTGCTACGTTTGTGCCGGAATGTACCACAAAAATTTTCGTTTGTACCATTTCCGGTACGAAATTATAAGAGTTTTGAAGTGGGGGGCTGGGAAACGGCAGCCTCCCACCTAGGAATTTCAAAACAAAACTTATGTCAATCGTTTGTGCTATGTTTGTGCCGGATTGTACCGCAAAAATTTTTGTTTGTATCACTTCCAGTACAAAAGTGTGACAGTTTTAACTAGAGTGCTGCCGTTTCCAGAACCCCCCACCTTCGAATCTCGAGATAAGACTCTCAATCGTTTGTGGTACGTTTTTACCGGAATGTACCGCAAAAAAAAATATGTACCTGAAGCTGCCCCCCCTCTCTCCCAAATTACACCAAACGTTGCACATCGTTAGTGCACGTTAATACATTTAGAACTAACGTTAGTGCTATCAGCGTTTACGAGATATTGAAGATTTTGTTGGGGGACCAACTTCATATGAAGTTAGCCCCCCACCCATCTTTATGCAGACAGATTTTCACTAAACTTAGCGCATCGTTAGTGCATTGTTAGTGTACTTAAACACACTAAGCACTACCGTAAGTGTACCATATTTTGGGATTATTCAAGATTTTCGGTTGGGGGGGCAACTTCAGAAATATCAAATTCTATACAAATAGAGGTAAAAACATGGGGTTTACGGTAGTCGTTAGTGCATCGTTAGTGCACTTAAACACACTAAGCACTACCGTAATTCCTACCATATTTTCGGATTATTCAAGATTTTCGTTGGGGGGGGCAACTTCAGAAATATCAAATTCTATACAAATAGAGGTAGAAACATGGGGTTGACGGTAATCGTTAGTGCATCGTTAGTACACTTAAAAGCACTAAGCAGTAACGTTAGTGTTACCACATTTTGAGATTTATTCAAAATTTTTGGTAGGGGCCAACTTCAGAAATATCGAATTCCATACAAAGTGTCAGTATTTTCAGGAATCAGTAACGAATGCACTAATTACTTTGTTAGTGCTTGAAGAGGGCGCAAATTCACGCTGACCATCATAGATATTTTACTTGTAGCACCTACACTAATTAAGCACTAACGTTAGGGGTTGGTGCACGAAGAAGCACTAACGATGCACTAAGGATTGTACTGGAAATGATCATTAGTGCTTTTTAATTTGGCAGAAATTGGACACAGTGAAAAACTCCCCTTAAATTTCTTATGTGAGTTTCCTGAGATGTAACTGGCCATAACTACACTAATAGTAAAGCACTAACGAAAACGGCTCTAATTTTTTCGTTATTGGTTGAAGTGGGGCGCCAAGTTCATGAAAGCTTCCAAAGGTTTTTTTATTTGTAGGACCTACATTAATGAAGAACTAACGTTAGGTGTTAATGCACTAAGAAGCACTAACGATTTCAGTAGAAGAGGTCATTACTGCTTTTGATTTTGGCGGAAATTTGACGCAATGAAAAATTAAACATAAATCTCTTATGGGATTTTTGTGGCATATAATTGGCCATATCAACATCAATAGTTAAGCATTAACGGAACTATGAGTGTTTTGCAGAAGCGCTAACGATACATTAACGAATGGACTTATTTTTCGTTCCTGCTTGAAGTGGGAACCAAGTTCACGCTGGCCCGCAAAGGTTTCTTACTTGTAGCACCTACACTAATGAAGCACGAAACTTAGGTGTTGGTGCACTAGGAAGCACTAATGTTACAAGGAAAGAAAATTTTCGAAATTATCGTGAACTTAGCGCACACTACAAGCACAAACAAAAAAAAATAGTTTTATACGTTAGTGCATTGTTAGTACTTCTAGAAGATACAAGTAGTTTCGTTAGTGTTTCACCATTAGTGTAGAAATGGCCAATTATAAGTCTCAAAACTCCCATAAGAAACACATGGGGAATTATTCATTGTATCAAATTCCCATCGCATTCAAAAGCACTAATTACCTCTGCAATTGTTAGTGCATCGTAATTGTTTCTTAGAGCACAAACATCTAACGTTAGTGCTTCATTAGTGTAGGTGTTACAAGTAAAAAAAACTATGGAGAAGTCAGCGTGAATTTTGAACCGACACTTTAAGCACTAACGGAAAAAAGTCCAATTCGTTAGTGCTTCTATAAAGCACTAACAATTTCGTTAGTGCTTCACTATTAGTGTAGTTATGGCCAATTACATATCACGAGACTCACAAGAAATTTAGGCAAATTTTTCATTGAATCAAATTTCCGCCAAATTCAAAATCACTAATGATCTCTTCTAGAGCGATCGTTAGTGCATTGTTAGTACTTCTTAGCGCATCTACACCTGAGGTTAGTGCTTCATTAGTAAATGTGCTACAATTAAAATACCTTTTGAGGCCAGAGTGAACTTAGCGCTCCCACTTCAAGCACTAACTAAAAACTTAGTGCTATTCGTTAGTGCATTGGTAGTGCTTCTATAAAACACTAACAATTTAGTTAGAACTTCAATATTAGTTTAGTTATGGCCAATTACATGTAACGAAACACATAATAAATTTATGGGAAATTTTTCATTGCATCAAATTTCCGTCAAATTCAAGAGTACTAATGATCTATTCTAGTGCAATCGTTAGTGCATCGTTAGTGCTTCTAGAAAATACTAACAGTTTCGTTTGTCCTTCAATATTAGTGTAGTTATGGACAATTACATGTCACTAAACTCCTATAAGACATTTATTGGGAATTTTTAATTGCATCAAATTTCCGCCATATTCAAAAGCACTAATGATATTTTCTAGTGCAATTGTTAGTGGTTCTTAGTGCACCAACCTCTAACGTTAGTACTTCATTAGTGTAGGTGCTACAGGCACAATATCTTTGGAGGGCACGGTGAACTTGCTTCAACTTCAAGCACTAACAAAAAATTAATGCCATTCATTAGTGTATCGTTAGTGCTTCTAGAAAGCACTAAATGTTTGTATGGAATTTGATATTTCTGAAGTTGGCCCCCATCTAAAATCTTGAATAAATCCCAAAATATTGTAGCACTAACGTCAGTGTTTAGTATTTTAAGTGCACTAACGATGCACTAACGATTGCCGTTAACTCTATGATCCTATCTCTATTTGTATAGAATTTGAAATTACTGAAGTTGGCCATTCCACCGAAAATCTTGAATGAATTCCAAAATATGGTAGCAAAAACGATAGTGCTTAGTGCGTTTAAGTGCACTAACGATGCACTAACGTTTGCCATTAACCCCATGTTTCATCCCTATTTGTGTAGAATTTGATATTTCTGAAGTTGACCGCCCCACCAAATTTTTTGAATAAATCTCAAAATATAGTAGCACTAACGTTAGTGCTTAGTGCGTTTAATTGCACTAATGATGCACTAATGATTGCCGTTAACACTATGTTTCTACCTTTATTTGTATAGAATTTGATATTTCTGAAGTTGCCCCCCCCAAAAATCTTGAATAATCCGAAAATATGATAGCACTAACGTTAGTGCTTAGTGCATTTAAGTGCACTAACGAATGCCGTTAACTCAAGGTTTCTATCTCTATTTGTATAGAATTTGATGTTTCTGAAGTTTGCCCCCACTTTAAAACTATTATAACTTCGTACCGGAAGTGGTACAAACGAAACTTTTTGCGGTACATTACGGCACAAACACAGCACAAAAGATTGGCATAGGTTTTGTTTCGAAATTTCAAGTAGGGAGGCTGCAGTTTCTCCAGCCCTCCCACTTTAAAACCCTTATAACTTCGTACCGGAAGTGGTACAAACGAAATTTTTGCGGTACATTCCGGCAAAAACGATTGGCATAGGTTTTGTTTTGAAATTCCTAGGTGGGGGCTGCCGTTTCCACAATCCCCCACTTTAAAACTCTTATAACTTCGTACCGGAAGTGGTACAAACGAAAATTTTTGCTGTACATTCCAGCACAAACGATTGGCATAGGTTTTGTTTCGAAATTCCAAGGTTGGAGGCTGCCGTTTCTCCAACACCCCCCCAACTTTAAATGACTTAAAACTTCGTATCGGAAGTGGTACAAACGAAAAATTTTGTGGTACATTCCAGCATAAACGTAGCACAAACGATGGGCATAGGTTTTGTTTCGAAATTTCAAGGTAAAGGGTTGCCGTTTCCCCAGCCCCCACATTAAAACTCTTATAACTTCGTACCGAAAGTTGTACAAACGAAAATTTTTCCGGAATATTCTGACACAAACGTAGCACAAACAAATGGCATAGATTTTGTTTCGAAATTACAAGGTTGGAGGCTGCCGTTTCTCTAGCCCCCCCCCCACTTGAAAACCCTTATAACTTCGTACCGGAAGTGGTACAAACGAAAAATTTTGCGCTATATTCCGGCACAAACGTAGCACAAAAGATTGGCATAGGTTTTTTTTGAAATTCCTAGGTGGGGGGCTGCCGTTTCCCCAGCCCTTCACATCAAAACCCTTGTAACTTAGTACCGGAAGTGGTACAAACGAAATTTTTTGTGGTACATTCCGGCAGAAACGTAGCACAAACGATTGCCATAGGTTTTGATTCGAAATTCCAAGGAAGGGGTTGCCGTTTCCCCAGCCCCACATTAAAACTCTTATAACTTCGTACCAGAAGTGGTAAAAACGAAAACTTTTGCGGTACATTCCGGCACAAACGTAGCACAAACGATTGGCATAGGTTTTGTTTCGAAATTCCAAGGTAGGGGGTTGCCGTTTCCCCAGCCCCCACATTAAAACTCAAAAACCTCGTACCGGAAGTGGTACAAACGAAAATTTTTGCGGTACATTCCGGCACAAACGTGGCACAAACGATTGATATAGATTTTGTTTCGAAATTCCAAGTTTGGAGGCTGCCGTTTCTCCAGATCCCACTTTAAAACCCTTATAACTTCTTACCGGAAGTGGCACAAACAAAACTTTTTGCGGTACATTCCAGCAAAAACGTAGCACAAACGATTGGCATAGGTTTTGTTTCGAAATTCCAAGTTTGGAAGCTTCCGTTTCTCCAGCCCCCCACTTTGAAACCCTTATAACTTCGTACCGGAAGTGGTACAAACGAAAATTTTGCGGTACATTCCGGAAAAAACGTAGCACGAACGATTGCCATAAGATTTGTTTTAAAATTCTTAGGTGTGAGGTTGCCGTGTCTCAGCCCCCCACTTCAAAACTCTTATAATTTCGTACCGGATGTGGTACAAACGAAAATTATTGCGGAACATTCCGGCACAAACGTAGCGCAAAGGATTGGCATAGGTTTAGTTTTGAAATTCCAAGTTTAGAGGCTGCCGTTTCTCTAGCTTTCAACTTTAAAACCCTTATAACTTCGTACCGGAAGAAGTACAAACGAAAATTTTTGCGGTACATATCGGCACAAACGTAGCACAAACGTTTGTCATAGGTTTCATTTCTAAATTCCAAGGTAGAAGATTGCCCTTTCCCCGCCCCCACTTCAAAACTTTTACAACTTCGTACCGGAAGTGGTACAAACGAAAATTTTTGTGGTACTTTCCGGCACAAACGTAGCACAAACGATTGCCATAGGTTTTGTTTCGAAATTCCAAGTTTGGAGGCTGCCGTTTCTCCAGATCACACTTTAAAACCCTTATAACTTCGTACCGGAAGTGGTACAAACGAAACTTTTTGCGGTACATTCCGGCACAAACGTAGCACAAACGATTGACATAGGTTTTGTTTCGAAATTCCAAGTTTGGAGGCTGCCGTTTCTCCAGATCACACTTTAAAACCCTTATAACTTCGTACCGGAAGTGGTACAAACGAAAATTTTTGCGGTACATTCTGGCACAAACGTAGCACAAAGGATTGCCATAGGTTTCGTATTGAAATTCCAAGATGGGCGGGCTGCCGTTTCCCCAGCCCTCCCACTTTAAAACCCTTATAACTTCGTACCGGAAGTGGTACAAACGAAATTTTTTGCGGTACATTCCTGCACAAACGTAGCACAAACGATTGGCATAGTTTTTTTTTTCGAAATTCCAAGGAAGGGGTTGCCGTTTCCCCAGCCCCACATTAAAACTCTTATAACTTCGTACCGGAAGTGGTACAAACGAAAATTTTTGCGGTACATTCCGGCACAAACCTAGCACAAACGATTGCTATAGGTTTTGTTTCGAAATTCCAAGTTTGGAGGCTGCCGTTTCTCAACCCCCCACTTTAGAACCCTAATAACTTGGTACCGGAAGTGGTACAAACGAAAATTTTTGCGTTACATTCCGGCACAAACGTAGCACAAACGATTGGCATAGGTTTTGTTTCGAAATTCCAAGTTTGGAGGCTTCCGTTTCTCCAGCCTCCCACTTTAAAACTCTTATAACTTCGTACCGAAAGTGGTACAAACGAAAATTTTTGCGGAATATTCCGACACAAACGTAGCACAAACAAATGGCATAGATTTTGTTTCGAAATTACAAGGTTGTAGGCTGCTGTTTCTCTAGCCTCCCCCCCCACTTGAAAACCCTTATAACTTCGTACCGGAAGTGGTACAAACGAAAAATTTTGCGCTATATTCCGGCACAAACGTAGCACAAAAGATTGGCATAGGGTTTTTTTGAAATTCATAGGTGGGGGGCTGCCGTTTCCCCAGCCCTTCACATCAAAACCCTTGTAACTTAGTACCGGAAGTGGTACAAACGAAAATTTTTGTGGTACATTCCGGCAGAAACGTAGCACAAACGATTGCCATAGGTTTTGATTCGAAATACCAAGGAAGGGGTTGCCGTTTCCCCAGCCCCACATTAAAACTCTTATAACTTCGTACCAGAAGTGGTAAAAACGAAAACTTTTGCGGTACATTCCGGCACAAACGTAGCACAAACGATTGGCATAGGTTTTGTTTCGAAATTCCAAGGTAGGGGGTTGCCGTTTCCCCAGCCCCCACATTAAAACTCAAAAACCTCGTACCGGAAGTGGTACAAACGAAAATTTTTGCGGTACATTCCGGCACAAACCTAGCACAAACTATTGCTATAGGTTTTGTTTCGAAATTCCAAGTTTGGAGGCTTCCGTTTCTCCAGCCTCCCACTTTAAAACTCTTATAACTTCGTACCGGAAGTGGTACAAACAAAAATTTTTGCGGTACATTCGGGCACAAGGTAGCAGAAACGATTGGCATGTTTATGTTTTGAAATTCCTATGTGGGGGGGCTGCCGTTTCCCCAGCCCACACTTTAAAATCCTTACAACCGTACCGGAAGTTGTACAAACGAAAATTTTTGTGTACATTCCGGCACAAACGTAGTAGAAACGTTTGTCATAGGTTTCGTTTCGAAATTCCAAGGTAGAAGATTGCCCTTTCCCCCGCCCCCCCCCCCCACTTTAAAACTTTTACAACTTCGTACCGGAAGTGGTACAAACGAAAACTTTTGTGGTACATTCCGGCACAAACGTAGTAGAAACGTTTGTCATAGGTTTCGTTCGAAATTCCAAGATAGAAGATTGCCCTTTCCCCCGCCACCCCCCCCACTTTGAAACTTTTACAACTTCGTACCGGAAGTGGTACAAACGAAAATTTTTGTGGTACATTCCGGCACAAACGTAGCACAAACCATTGCCATAGGTTTTGTTTCGAAATTCCAAGTTTGGAAGCTGCCGTTTCTCCAGATCACAATTTAAAACGCTTATAACTTCGTACCAGAAGTGGTACTAACGAAAATTTTTGCGGTACATTCCCGCACAAACGTAGCACAAACGATTGCCATAGGTTTTGTTTCGAAATTTCAAGTTTGGAAGCTTTCGTTTCTCCAGCCCCCCCACTTTAAAACCCTTATAACCTCGTACCGAAAGTGGTACATACGAACATTTTGCGGTACATTCCGGCATAAACGTAGCACAAACGATTGGCATAGGTTTTGTTTTGAAATTCCTATGTGGGGGGCTGCCGTTTCTGCAGCCCCCACATTAAAACTCTTAAAACTTCGTACCGGAAGTGGTACAAAGGAAAATTTTTGCGGTACATTCCGGCACAAACGTAGCACAAACGATTGCTATAGGTTTTGTTTTGAAATTCCTAGGTGGGGGGCTGCCGTTTCCCCAGCCCCCACTTTAAATCCCTTATAACTTCGTACCGGAAGTGGTACATACGAATATTTTTGCGGTACATTCCGGCACAAACGTTTGTCATAGGTTTCGTTTAGAAATTCCAAGGAAGGGGATTGCCCTTTTTCCAGCCCCCCACTTTAAAACTCTTACAACTTCGTACCGGAAGTAGTACAAACGAAAATTTTTGTGGAACATTCCGGCACAAACGTAGCACAAACGGTTGCCATAGATTTCGTATTGAAATTCCAACATGGGGGGGTTTCCGTTTCGACAGCCCTCCCACTTTGAAACCCTTATAACTTCGTACCGGAAGTGGTACAAACGAAATTTTTTGCAGTACATTCCGGCACAAACGTAGCACAAACGATTGGCATAGGTTTTTTTTCGAAATTCCAAGGAAGGGGTTGCCGTTTCCCCAGCGCCCACATTAAAACTCTTATAACTTCGTACCGGAAGTGGTACAAACGAAAATTTTTGCGGTACATTCCGGCACAAACGTAGCACAAACGATTGGCATAGGTTTTGTTTCGAAAATTCCAAGGTAGGGGGTTGCCGTTTCCCCAGCCCCAACATTAAAACTCTTAAAACTTCGTACCGGAAGTGGTACAAACGAAAATTTTTGTGGTACATTCCGGCACAAACGTAGCACAAACGATTGCTATAGGTTTTGTTTCGAAATTCCAAGTTTGAAGGCTGCCGTTTCTCCAGCCCCACCACTTTAGAACCCTAATAACTTGGTACCGGAAGTGGTAGAAACGAAAATTTTTGCGGTACATTCCGGCACAAACGTAGCACAAACGATTGGCATGTTTATGTTTCGAAATTCCTATGTGGGGGGGCTGGCGTTTCCCCATCCCCCCACTTTAAAACCCTTATAACCGTACCGGAAGTTGTACAAACGAAAATTTTTGCGGTACATTCCGGCACAAACGTAGCACAAACGATTGTCATAGGTTTCGTTTTGAAATTCCAAGGTAGGGGATTGCCCTTTCCCCAGCCCCTCCGCTTTAAAACTCTTACAACTTCGTACCGGAAGTGGTACAAACGAAATTTTTTTTGGTACATTCCGGCACAAATGTAGCACAAACGATTGGCATAGGTTTTGTTTCGAAATTCCAAGTTTGGAGGCTGGCATTTCTCCAGGCCCCCACATTAAAACCCTTATAACTTCGTACCGGAAGTGGTACAAACGAAAATTTTTGCGGTACATTCCGGCACAAACGTAGCACAAACGATTGGCATAGGTTTTGTTTCGAAACTCCAAGGTGGGGGGACTGGCGAAATGCACCTGAGCAAAAGGCCGTTCGAGTGGAGACTTGCAGGGAGCTGTTGCAAAGGTTTGAGGATGGTGGAGACGCCTACCGCACCGTGCGACTTTTTTCTATTCCCTGCCCTAAAATCCAGACTGCGTGGACGCCGCTTCTCCGATAATTCCGAGGTTCTGAAGGCATCGGAGGTGGTTTTGAAGGACCTCTCAAAGAATGGCCTGCGACACGTGTTTGAGGACTGGAAGACTCGAATGAAAAAGTGCATTCAAATGGGCGGGGGCTACTTTGAAAAGGATCATGTGCCTGTTGCTGAGTAATAATAAATTGCCTAGAAAAAAATCAGTCCCAGTCTTTCTTGACTAGCCCTCGTAGATATAAATAGATACTTCTCCGGACAGTTGTACAAGAACCAATTTGATCACGCTTTGTTAGATGAACGGAGAAAAGACGATGTTCCGCTCCATTATATGAAAATACAGCAGACTTTAAAACAATGAGAATCTCATGCTAGAATTATATGTCTACCCTCTCTATTTGCGGGGTTGGTGGCTCAGTGGTAGAGCGTTCACCTCTGGTGCTTGTGGCCCTTGGTTTGATCCCAGCTCGTGCCAAGTGAGCTTTCTGGTGAACAAACACCATGTGCGTTGGTTTTCTCAGGATTCTCCAGCTTCCTCCCACTTTATTCGTTCCACCATTTTATTCATTTCTCATCACCACCCTTTCCTTCAGCGTAGCCGGTATAACAGTGGGACTAAAACTTAAAGATTTCGTTTCATTTTTTTTCCTTTCTATTTCCAATAGAGACATAAGGGTGAAGATGGAACCTATTCTTTGGATTGAATCTACATCTAAAACCATTTCTTAATATATTTATTATTTCTGCTCTACGGGGATCCAATACTAAAACTGGAAATTATTATTGTTTCCTGTTTCGATATACGCATGAAGGAAGAAAGAAAACTTTACTAGAAACATTGAATCTATAACAAAGTATGATCTCCAACTATCACTTACTGTTATGAATTTGAAGCTTGTCGAGAGAGTCGACATACTGCCGGCTGGGCAAATTCTATGTGTGAAAAGTCTCAAACTTAGGAATAGTTTAAACAAGTAAATGAAAACTAGAATCACAAGGTCGTAACTGCAAAGATGAGATACTGAAAGGAATATGGAAAATTTTAGATAACATTGGAAAGCAATTATTTAATAATTAGAAAACTTGAATAACACTCTGGAATACAATTGATATAACCCGCAATAAATTTAAGTCTTTAAATGAGTGAAGTGAATGAAATATTGAATAGAGCTTTGAAGTTGACGTTATATGAAAGAAACTAACTGATAATGTAATAAAAAAAAGAGAGCCGGGGTAAAAAGAATATACTAACACGGGAAGGTACAATAAAGTGTCGCTCAAATCTGATTGCCACATAGCACATCTGATAGAGCATCATGAGAAATAAAAATGAATAAATTTTAAGGAGCTATGGACCAGAAAGATATAAGCTACAGGGCTTCAACATTTGAATATCCAAAAAATTGTATCATGGAATTATGTACGTTTAAGGTAAATATTTTGAAAACCGTTAAAGCAATCAAAACAAAAGTGGCACAATATAATGAGAACGAAATGCTTTATTGAAAACCACAAACAATGTTGGTATGAATGAAGCAGTGTTGCCAACTCAGCATAAAAATATTTTATTGGAAATATCACTATACAAGTGTATACAGATTTAAAATGCAATATTATCACTAAATATAACAGTGAAATGTGGTGGTATAGTGTTGCACACTATTGGAACTAGGTGTGCTGAAAATGTACAGTGGAGAAGTCTGATATGTGGCGACAGATGGTAATGAAGCAATGCATTAGCAAAAAGTGGGGGTTTTGTATTATACTCCTGTAGTCCCGGTGAATACCAGACAACTCGCGAAAACAAAATGTTACACGCGAAGAAAGAAACCCGAGTTTTATAATTCTGTAAACTGGTTCTCCAGATTATCTTATCGATATTTGGAACAGTGCTTTCTTGTTTTATGTCTTTCGTGTTAAGTGACATATTCTTTTACTTCCTCTTCTACATACCATATGATTATGTTTGTACACTGTAATATTACCGTATTTACATTGAAAATATAATTATTTTAATAATACCTCATTTTGTTTTTTAGTCGGCCCGGATAGCCGTGTGGTCTAGAAGGCTAGACAACCGACATATCAGGGATCGCGGGTTCCAATCCAGCCTCGGAAATGTTTTTGTTGTACTTTTCACCTTACATGTCATTGGTATTTTTCTTTCATAGTGGTTCGGATCCCACTTTACACTATAGGTCCCGTTCTATATAGCTTCGGAGCTGACACAGGACGTAAAAATGGCATCACTCAATTTCGTTTTTCAAATGCATGAATATTGTGTGACACTGCTGACATTTTGCTGTGGTATACTACAAATGTTATGCATTTGAACTAAATTCATAGTATGATACCCAGATTCCTTTTTTACCATCTAATGCCACATATCAGATTTGTCCATTGAACATTTTCAGCACACGTAGCTCCAACAGTGTGCAACACTCTACAACTACAGTTCACTATTATTTTTAGTAATAATAGTGCATTTTAAATCTGTACACACTTGTATATGGTTATATTTCAAACAAAATATTTTATGTTGAGTTTGTAACTCTGCTTCACCTATGGCAAAATTGTTTATGGTTTTCGATAGGACATTCTGTTCTCATTATATTGTGCAACTTTTGTTTTGATTGCTTTAATGGTTTTCAAGAAATTTACTTTAAACGTACATAATTCCATGATATAATTTTTTTTGGATATTCAAATGTTGAAGCCCCGTAGCACTTATCCTTCTAGTCCATAGCTCCTTAAATTTTGCTCATTTTCATTTCCCATGATGCTCTATCAGATGTGCTATGTTGCAATCAGATTTGAACAACAACTCATGGGACCTTCCCGATAAGACAGGAAAGTGCTCAGATGACACACACCGATTTTAAAGAAACTTATATAGTGGACACTAGAGACAAAATAAAGAGACCTGTATTTTGTTATATCGAAAACCGTCGGGTTAAGAGGCCATCCCTCTTCCAACTGAGATATTACACCTTTTTGTAGCCAAGAAAAATTACACAAGTGCATCTCGTACTTCAATTAAACTTATACAGTGGATAACCGTAAGATTTAATGAGAGAAATCCCTTTTCAAACTTCAATATTTTACCTCTTTTGCGCAATGAAATCTACACAAACATATATTCGATTTTATATCTAATGAAACTTAATGAGTGAACACTAGAAACAAGATAATGATTCCAGTAGTTTGTTATGTCGGCATCGTGAGGTTTAAGGAAGCAAAATCTCCCCTCCAACTTCAACATTGCATCCTCTTTGTGAAAGCAAAAACCACACGAATACATCTCTGATTTTAATGAAAATTACACAATCAACAATTACACAATGAATAAAAATAAAGAGACCTATATTTTGTTATGTGGACAACCGTGAAGTTTAAAACGTGCAAAACCTTCCCTTCAGCTTATATATTATACCTTTACTGCGGCCGAGTAAAGCACAGGAATACATCTCCGATTGTAATGAAACTTACATAGTGCACAGTAGAGACAAAATAAAGAGGCATGCACTTTATTGTATCGACAACCATCGGGTTAACGGGGTCCTAAAGGGTGCAAAAGCTCCCCTTCAAGTCCTGTATTGCACTTTTGTTTGTGGCAACAAAAATTACACAATACGTATTTGGTTGCAATTAATCTTATAAAGTGGACACTAGACACAAAAGAGTATTTTGTAATATCGGCAATTGTAGGATTTAATGAAGCAAAATCGCTGTTGAACTTCAATATTATACCCTTTTTGTGGCAGGGAAGATCCAACAAATACATCTCTGGCATTAATGAAATTTACATAGTGTACACTAGACACAAAATAAAGAGATTAAGACTTTCTTATATCGACAACAGACCGTATTTCTGAAGGATGAAGCTTTCTGGCGAAATGCATTTTATGTATAGTATCATGTCGGAGGTGGAGGGTAAAGTTCATGTTTATCCTTGTATCAGGTTTTCTGGGGTGTCATTCCCCATGAGGGGTACACTCGTAAAAACTAGTATGTGAAGCAATGAAATAGTCCACTACATACTAATACCCTTTAGGTATACGTATACTTGTGGCTTATACGGGGAAGGAGGGAGACAGGGTTGGCCAATTTTTTTAAGTCTCCGTTTTTTTTAATTTTTTCATTTAGATAAATTACAATTATTTCCTGGACGGTTCCAAATAAGACAAGATATATATATATATATTCACTGAATTGATCTAGAAGCATAATTCTTGTTCCTCTACATGATGTGTGCAGAAAACATGATGTGCACATAACGTGAAATTATGGTGCGCGCGGGGGGGAGTCAAATTCAATGAATTTTTCTACTACGCATAACACTTTTGGAGAATATTTCCCATATAAAACGCATTCATTACGCTTTTCCTTTTAGAAAATTTCGAAAAAAAAAATCTATGACACACATATACTTACAATAATTTCGCATTAGCATAATTTTGCCAGCGTAGGGTGAGTGCAAAGGTTGCCAGAGCTTCTTTTTTTTTTTTTTTTTTTTTTTTTACATTTTAGGACATTTTGGTTCAGTTTCCTCTTTTATGAGTAGAGCGGGAATTTCACAATTGTTATCTCGTTGAACTCTGTTTTCCATAAGCTTTCCAACAATGAATCAACCGTGTCTCTGTGATAATTAGAAGGGTCACCAGGCCCTCAACATGAGAGTCTATAGTCTCCTTCGTTCGCGGCCACTGGGTGGAAACTTTGAGTTGCGCCACTGCTTGTGAAAAGACAAGCAACCGATTGCAGGTACCAAAGCTTCTTGTTATTTTCTGTCCCCCCCTTTTTTTATTGCCCAAGTTATGAGTGGTGTTGCTAGGACACACAGAATTACATGGAACACGCAGAAACATACATACAGCCGTTCATGGTTCGAGATTTCAGTGTCCATTCGGCGACCATCCGGTTCATATAATTCGTAGAAGCATTTGCACCGTCTCAAGTTATTCCAATTTGAGAAATGGCTGTTAATAGTAAGCAAGCACTTCTTATTTTGCTGCTCAAAAAGAAGAAACGTGGAGGGAAAAAAACAATTTATTTATAATTTTTTAAGGGAATTAAGCCAGATTGTTCCGACTACTGGAACAATTTTTTAGATATTTAGAACTAAATCCTTTTAATTGAGTGAGTTCCCTGGGTTTTGAAGATGCTGACATGAAGGGGAATATTTTAGATTCCCCGGATGACAGTTGTTCTGAACTAGTTTGAATGAGGTTCCTGACGATTCACAGGACGGCTCTCTTTCTGCTAAGAGATTTGCCTTAGAGGAGGATTTGCATGAGAGCAATCCTGTCATTAGGACTATATACATATGCATATTATTTCCATACTTTTTTTTTTTTTTTTTGAGGTGTTGCAGCTCCAAAGTCAACATAAACTTTGTAATTAATTTCTTAATTTACATTCTTTTGTTAGACGCAGGTAATACTCTTCCACTTACCAATATTTTTGTTTATATATTTTTATCACTTACTCCAGTGCTTGTGGTCCCTAGTTCGATCCCAGCTCGCGGTGTGTGGACTTTGTGGTGGACAAACACCGTGCTCGTGGGTTTTCTCGGGTTTTTCCCGTTTCCTCCCACTTTCTTCATTCCACCATTTCATTCATTTCTCATCATCACTGTCTCCTTTAGCCTAACCGGCATAATCGTGGGACGTAAAACTTAAAGATTTCATTTTATTTTTCATTTTCATTACTTAGAGTTCAACTTCATTTCAACACCTACGCTACTAGGCTACATGGGACGTAGATCTACAAACCACAGTACCTGCCACCGGAAATTGAACCCGACTCCTGCAAGGGCAGCAAGGTACTAAGCACTTAGCCACAAAGAATCCCATCAATATATATTTGGTCTTGTCAACAACATATTTCCGTCCTTTACTTCTTTCCTTAGTGTTTTAATAATAATAATAATAATAATAATAATAATAATAATAATAATAATAATAATAATAATAATAATAATAATAATAATAATAATAATAATAGAAGTAAAACAGTCTCCAAATAATAATTGATTTAGCAAGTCTATTGGCGTTAATCATTGGTCGTCGAAGCTAAATAGAATTTTAACGTTCTACTTGCAGTAGACAGTAGCGAAGAGGCGGGTAATTATGGTGTACTGCACTTCTCTCGTAACCCTCTGTGCATGTGCTCCTCAACACCTTGTCACAATATAAAACTAGATAAAGTTCAACAATCTGATTATTTTATTCCCTTTAATGAAATTAATGATACAGGCCAGTTTGCAATCTCGTTGAAAGCATAGGATGCACAGACATTCTTTTTTCCCTCTACGTTTCTTCTTTTTGAGCAGCAAAACAAGAAGTGCTTGCTTACTATTAACTGCCATTTCTCAAAGTGGAATAACATGAGACGGTGGAAATACTTCTACGAACTATATGAATCGGATAGTCGCCGAATGGACACTGAAATGTCGAACCATGAACGGTTGTATGTGTGTTTCTGTGTGTTCCGTGTAATTTTGTGTGTCCTGGCAACACCACTCATAACTTTAGCAATAAAAGGGGTGAAAACAGAAAATAACAAGAAGCCTTGGTACCTGCTGTCGGTTGCTTGTCTTTTCACAAGCAGTGGCGCAACTCAGTGTCGCCACTCAGTGACCGCGAACGAAGGGGATTTCGTTCAAATCCCTGGTGGGCATAGAAAAGTTACTGGTAAGAAATAAAAGAAAACCTCCAGCTTCAATATTGCACCCTTCTGTGGCAGCGTAAACCACACAAATATATAGGCCTACCCGAAGTTATACAGTGGACATTAGAGATAAAAACAAACTAGACCTGTATTTTGTTATATCGGAAATCCTGGGGTTTAAAGGGGTAAAGAAAGTTCTAACTTTAATATAGCACTCTTTTTTGTGGCACAAAATCCATATAAATGCATCTCCAATGTTATGAAACTTATACAGTGGATACTAGAGACTAAATAAAGGGACGTGTATTTTGTTATATTGGCAGCCGCGGGGTTTGATGGAGCAAAAGCTTTTTCCAACTTCAGAATAGCACCTTTTTATGGCAGCGAGAACTACAAAAATACATCCCCGATTTTATTGAAACACACAGTGGTCATTAAAGACAAAAATAAAAATACCCGTATTTTTATATATATGTGCACACTTTGCCAGAAAACGATCTTATTACGTGTGCACTCGGAGCTACACAATGGTTTCCAGTGCTCGCGATATTGTACGCGATGTGGCTACTCGATCCATCAAAGCCTTACATCCAGTATGTCGTTCCCAGTTATAGCACGATCGCTGGGACCCAGCGTATTGCTGCATAATATCTTCGTTATACCATCAAATCATATTCTCTGCACAATTGCGTCATTCCATTCAATAGGAGTACCAATGCCATAGAAAGATAAAATCACACTCGCAGTACAGTATTATTCGTCCGCGATAAAATTCCGAAATCTAGTAGAAGGACTGTCTCATTCCATTACGTTGCATCTGTTGACCGTGTGCACAAATTCACGTCTTTCCAATCTTCGTCTACCATTGTAGTATGTGGCTCCAGCAGGTAAAGGTGTAACTGACGCGTCTTCTGCTTCACGATGTTGTCATGCTAGTTAGTTGTTTATCCTTCCACGCTCTACAAATTCGGTGAATTTGGACTTACTGCGATGCCTTCTTGCTGGTGTTTCTTTTTAATGCCGAACAGTGTATGAATAACATATTGAGATTTTCTGTATGAGCTTGGTGTATTACTCACATGAAAGTAAGAACGGAGTGAATAAAGTTTTATTTCGTAAGAGTCTGACAACTAGATTATAACGAAACATTGAAAAATAATGTTCAATGGCACCCAAATATTGGCTAGTATATTTTTGTAAAGAAAAAATTCTTTGTTAATTCGAAACTTTGCTAACTGGCTAAACTTAAAGAACGTATTTGTCGTCTAATGAGATTGAGCAAGTACAGATCAATCAATACACATTATCCATACTCTACATCGAGTTACTCCTCGCTACAGTATAAAATCGCAAATAACTGCTAGTATTAAAAGTTCTGAAGGTAAAACTACCAGAAACAATTTCCTTTTCTCCTAATCCTCTAACAATATAGATAGTTATTAGATATATTTCCTACCCTAATTCTTCTTATATTCATCATCTTGATTTCTGGAACTTCCTTCAACTAAAACATTGATCTGATTTTACCATTTGATCATACCATCAATACCATTGTTTTTATTCAAATTGTGGAAACTCAATAGAAATTAATGAACTAAAGTGTTCACTCGCATGATTTTTTGTGTATTAATACGATTGCTCTCGCCTTCAGTTGCTAGTGAGGCATAAAGTGTTTGTATTGATCAAGAATCTTGAGACATTTTGAGCCACTACCTGAATTATAAGATTACAAACCGTATTCTTGTATGGCAGAAAAATTATGTTACAAGGTCGATGAACTGAACATGCAGTTGAATATGTTCATATGCAACCGTAGCTTCTCGTGAATTTTAATCATAAATAATATATTTTTCTAAGGGTAAATTAATATTAGATTCTAGTTTTAAAAGACCTGTTTAATAGTTAGCCTGTTCAATAAATGAAAGGAAGCCATTTTCTCGATATATGTTTCATAATTAGGAAAATAAGTTATAAACTTTACGTGTCTTTTCATTGTAATATTTGTCACTATAAACTCTAAAAACAGAAGCCAGTCAAGCACATTTACTTATATTGATTCTCAATATGAAAATTAAATCCATTGTAACAATATCTCTCCACTTTTATTTTGCATAACACAAATTGGAATTTTGTTGTTATTATATAATAGTTTAGTATCCTCTTGAGTATAAGAAACTTTATTTATGAAGGAAATTAGAAGGAAAATTAAACATTTCTTCTAAGCCACATTTCAGCGCTTTGTGTAAGTGAATTTAAAGACAAGAAAAAACGGGGTTTTAAGACACTGAAAACTGAGCAAGTTCTTTTCCCACAGTAAAAGGTAGGAAGACTGGCTGTCATATAGACAGCACCCATTATGAGCGAAGGAAAATAACATAGAGAGAGAAACGCAGACAAAGCGCCTTGGATCGGAGGTATCTATTACACACCATAAAAACTTCAGCACAAGTTGAGACAATAACAGACGAAACTTTATAAATTACTGGTGATAAAACTTTATGGAGCAAGAAGAAAAGCGCTTCACACAGTGCCGTGCCAATACAATAAGAACTTCACACCAAAGGATGGAAAGAGAATTAGAGAAGGAGGGATGTCGATACAAAGAAGATAGATTCCAGAGCACTAGGTACTAAGTCTGTCATACAACACTGATATTTTAACACCAGATGTTGCACCAAAAGTTGAGTGGAATATTGGTGATGTGAAACTTTCCTCTACGCGGTTTCATAAACAAAACTTTGTTTTAACGTCTTTAATTCCATTTTGCAATTTCTTTACACTCTTTATAATTAGATTGTTTCTTTCTTCATTCATTCCTCATTATTTAGTCTTTCTTAACATAGCTTCATCGTTCAGTTGAGTAAATGCTTAAAACGTCAAACAATTAAATCATGTAAGTAGTTGAAAATTAGCATTGACTAACTAAAAGCAAAGGCGAAGTATATTTTTAAAATTGTGAGCAATTATCGTACCATCTTAAGAAATAAAGTTCAAAAGTCATTGAAACAATTATTAACTGTTTGAAATTTAGTGAAAATAGGATGTTGATAATAATCCTTTCACCTATCCTCCCCTCCCCTCCCCTTCCCACTCAATATATTGTCTTAGTGTGATACGCACGGAAACAGGGAATTTTGCACAAAGCTACACAGCAAGTAGAACACATAACGCTAGTTTCTTTGCGAACACCTTGTTTTGCACAGACACGACAATTTCGCATTGCAGTTCCTTTTTTCTTCTTGTTTGGTGGGACGTGGATCATTTTGTGAACTTTCAGACCTCCCTGAAGACGATTTGATGGATCCTTAGCTGGTGGTCTTCTTATCCACTCTGGTACGAGGTCGGTTGAAGTTACTGTTGAAGTAGATGCCGTATCTGATTCCTCACACATGTCCTTCTGCTCAGCTTTAATTTCTTCAATCTGGCCTGTTATTTCCTCCACTAAATACTGAATAAAGTCCTTTAGTAGATACCTTCTATTCTTGTATTTGGCAGACGTTGTGGATTTCTTGAATAGAATGAAGCTATTTAGTATTGCCATTTGAAAAATTACAAATACAAATTTTTTGGTCCACTTGATTGTCTTCCGCGAACATGGATAGTATTTTAGAAGCTGATCAGCTTTATCTACACCTTTCGTGTATTTGTTGTAGTCTCGCACTATTTCTGGTTTTACGGTTTTCTGTCCTTTCTGTCGTGGTTTCTCTATTTCAACCATGTATGCTGTATGCATAGTAGAAATCAGTTTGACTTTCCGCTTATCTTTCCACACATGAATAAGAACTTGTCCTCTTCGCATATACGTGGACTCCCCCCTTTTTAGCTTCTTTGCCTCCAGTTGTTTCGGGGCTCCTATGTTCATCCTAAATGTACCACATACGTATGTATCTGGTATACTTCAAGATGAAGTATTTGGCATTTGTTGCGCAAATTACTTTCGGAATCACTGTCAGTCATATTTCATCATTTTTACACACAATTTCCTCCTCCCATGCATCATCATCACTGCTGTCTTCCAGTTCTGGTATCATCGATTCGTCGCCACTGTCATCATCTACACAGAGTTCATTTATTACTTCTGAAAGTTTATCAACTGGAATCACCTCTTTCATGCGTCGAGCAGCCATTGCAAATCAAATGATTACATTACTTCAACAATGAATCAGTCTGCCTACACACACACACAAAGTAAGACACTTAACGCTTACACATAAGTAACAACATTTACGAAGTGTATTATGTACGCACAACCGACGTCTGCTGTTTTGCAATGTTGGCAGACCCAACTAAATCTAACACATTCTCAAAGCGTGAAAACGCGCCGACGCCAGGGAAAGGTTGTAATATCGCCGGCGTGCTAACGCGCCGACGCCAGGGAAAGTGTTAAGCTTTCATAGTTGAGTGAAATAGAAATAAGCTTACAATTTATTTTAATTTTTATTCACAATAATATCTTTCCCTATTAAAAATTACTTCTACTCGTTCCTATACGTTGCACAATGTTGTAGTTGTCAAGCACAAGGTTGCTATCAAATGTTATTACATGTAAAAAAAAATGTTACACTGACATTCGTGACGAATGTCTTTCAAAAGGCTACATACATTGAAAATATAGTGAGGACATTCGAAGCGTTCAGAGTACAAGGAATTCCAATCCAGTTGCCAAAGTTGTGACGAAAGAGACAAAGAGTTTTTCGCTTGTTTTAAATACATAGAAAAGTGAACACTACTGCTGTTAGATTATTGGAAAAGAAAAATGTTTATCTGGTATCGCCATCGGTCTCATAGGAGGTTTGTGTCATTGAATTACGGTAAGCTATTGCAGAAATTGTATATTTTCAAGCGTAATCCCCCATCCTGCTTTACATTAGCAACGGGCGGCAAAATTATAAAGTTAGACAGTTTATGACATGTAGGTATTTAATTTGCCGAAAGCGTCCTTGTAGTATAGTGAGGAGAAAATAAATTTAAAATAAACATGACTGTTGTGACACACACATGACCTAAGAAGTTGTAAATAATCATTTTCACCTATATTTAGTCTATAAGATGTATCTCTTTAATGTCCAATAGTAATCGGCCAGTATCCTGGGACTACATTTGCCTTGATATTTCTCTTCCATTGTAGAAATTTAGTGATGGAGTTGTTCACCATGTTCATTGTTTATTGAGCCAAGTTTTTCTAGGGAAAAAATCTAAGTGAGAGTCTATGAAGTGGAGTTTTAAAGACATATTGAACATACAATACCTTGGTATGAATTCACAAGTTCACTCACTATTTCACGTTAGTTATTTGCTTTATGTTTACAAAGAAAATCACAAGAAATATCTACAAAGGCTTTCCACGCTTTATCTTCCAGAGACTTGTACGAAATTGTAATCATCCAATAATGATGTGATTTATAACCCAATAAATATATCTTCTTTCAGTTTTGCCTTGAAACTTTGCGAAATTTAGATTTCAAATACATTAATGCAGAAAAGTTTTATCAACAGCTGTTAAGGCCCAGTTTGATATGTAGCAGTTATAAGAACACTCATTCGGGATCATTCGATAATGAGATGTAAGACACATTTTCTCTCCAAAGAGTTAGAGCTTTACGTTTAGACCATTGCTTCTTAACTTTGTGAGCTCTCCTGACTGTTATCACATTCAAAAAGAAAAGTAGAGTTTAGTGTATCCAAGTTGCAAACTAAGCAATAAAGCTATGATCTTTAAGTCACCAGCGATTATCCACAACTTCATATCCTCATAGGTCTCTTTCAGGTCAACTCTATGGAAAAACCCGGTATTGATAGTAATTCGTTGCCATTATGCAGAAGTACTGCCTTCAAACTAATTTTCGAGAAGCGTATGGACAATTGCTATTTATGTGACTTGTGTTAATGTCCAAGGACCTCCAGAACTGCAATACATTATTACTAAACACAACGTTACCTTTTATCCATCGAGAAATATTCTTTCAAGTCCTATCACGGTAATGATATATGTACATCTTGTGTAATAGATTCCAAACTTTGAGATTCGAACCTAAAAGTTTACTTGATTTTTTAGACAATTGTAAACTCAATTCTAATGTGTTCTTTCTATATCTAATTCAAATGCGAAGGGCTGTAGTATTTTGTTGTCTGTGTTCGTGGATTGTCTTATCATTTATAATGGTTTTCAATCACAGCCGATGCACTATTTTGAGCGAAATAACGTTTATTTCTTTGACCCTTCCCTTTTCAAATATTTTCCTTTCGTTTTTTCTTTATGTTGTTTAAGAAACCTGGTAGTCTTTGGATAGAGAAAAGAAGGTTTTATGCAGGATAGGGGTGTAAAAACAACGTAACTGGTGAAAGGTGGCAAATAAGACTGGCGATCGATTCTGAACATGAAACAACAAGGCGTTTTCTTCTTTCGAATCCTTAAGACGAGAAAGATAAAAAGAAGAGGCAGACAAGATGAAACAAAGCAAAATAAGGAAAAGAAAAAAACATAAGAAAATCAAAATCTCTTTCAAAATATGATTCTCCTCCCACACGAGCAACAAACAAGCGGTTGGAGAGGCTCATTAAAGAATGTTACAAAAAGTATAAGATATCAACTACTTGCCTGCACAAGAAACATATTAACAAACCTAGTTTATGAGCTGTCAAAACTCAGTTTCACGTAGTTTGTCTTACCTTGACAAAGATTGTCAGAGCAAATATGTGTTAATTAAAATTCTGATCTTCTCTGAAAGTAAACGAATCGTTGCTTGTATGAGAAACCTCGTTTTTGCCTTTTTTAAATCTTTTACTTCTTTGCCTTCTTAATTACAAAATTCATAATGATAATATAGTGACTGTTGTAAAAAATAAATATGCATTAGCCAGTGTTATAAAATAAGTATTAGACATACTGAAATGGAGAATAACTGGTAATAAATTTCTTTACTCTTTTCTACTAACCTTCCTAAAGTAAAGTTAATATAAATACTAATAATTACTTTGGTTTTTACTATATGAAAGTGACAAGATATCACTCAATTTATTTATTTTGACTTCCGTTACAAAGAGAGACCCAAGTCTCATCATTGAGATTCCAGTGTAGAATATAGTTCAATTGGCCATAGAATGTTAGAATTTTGTGGGTATATGGTATATCCGATAGAGATAGTCAAATTTTCTTTTATTACTATTAGATTTGAAAACAATTACGAATAAATATGGGGAGTTTTATAGAAGGAATATTTTTGGTCATCTGTCTGTCAACATACTAAGTAACTCTAAGACCTGTGGAACCATAAGTTTGATTTGTCTCATTCACAAATGTTCCCCATTGTCTCCTTTTCTCAATCAACTCTATCCAGTAGAGGAAGTTCGGGAATTATGGAATAGCATTCTTGTTTCGTTTGTAACTCAGCAAATAACACAGGCAGACATTTTTAAACTTTTGAAAAGTTATAGAAACAAAACTCACTGATTCTGACTAATTTTAGGTCCCTGAATATGAATATGATATCCATTTTACTACATTAGTTCGCATTTTTGTGTAACGCATAGTTGCCACATTTACCATAATAGGGAAAATGAGCTACCATAAAGTGTACCGGCCAATGAGCTGTTTGCATGCCGAAAGGGGATCAACATCATTTCGACAGTTGGTCAAGAACGACATTCAGTTTTAAAAATTCTTAACATTAATTTATTGAATCAAACCAGTTAAAATACTATACATTCTGTTTGTGTATTAGCACTAAAAACTATATATATTCTGTTAGTGTAGGCCTATTAGCAATCTTTTAAGTTTTACGTCCTACGGCTATGCCGGTTAGGCTAAAGGATACGGTGATGATGAGAGATGAGTGAAAATGGTGGAATGAAGAAAGTGGGAGGAAACGGGAGAACTCCGAGAAAACCCACGAGCACAGTGTTTGTCCACCACAAAGTCCACACGGCGCGAGCTGGGATAGAACCCGGGACCCCAAGCACCGGAGGTGAACGGGGACCCCTAGGCCTATTAGTATTTACATACATAGAGTAATTTATAAAGCCTAATCTTTAAAACTGCAAATAACACCATCTGCTTTACTTTTTTCTTTTATGAAATGTTGGGTCCTCTCTCTTCACCGACCAGCAATAGTCCCCCATCATTGCAGGGTTCCAACATCCTTGATATCGAGTTTCCATTGTTCTTATACCCTGGTGAAACCGATCTCCCATTTCGTCGCTTAAATCTGCAAGATTTTCTGGAAAGAAGTGGAGGTGGGAGTGCAGAAAGTGGGTTTTCAAATACATGCGACATCCCAGAGCTTCATATGCGACCAGAAGTTGCTGCACCAGAGCCTCGTAATTTTGAGCTTTAGTTTTGCCCAAAAAACCTTTTACAACTTGAACAAAAGCACGCCAGGCATTTAACTCTTTGTCGTTTAAACTCTGTTCAAACAATTCGTCATAGATAACTTTGCGAATATCAGGTCCTGTGAACACTCCTTCTTTTAATTTACCATCACTTAGTTTTGGAAAACACTGTCTAAGATACTTAAATCCTTCACCTTCTTTGTCCATAGCATTTACGAAATTCTTCATGAGGCCCAACTTAATATGAAGAGGTGGAAGCAGCATCTTGGCTGGATCAATCAGAGGCTCATACTTGACACTGTTGGTACCGGGCTTAAATGTCTCTCTGGGAGGCCACTCTTTTTGTGAAAAAATGTTTTCCTGTGGCTCTTGAGTCCCAAAGACACAAGAAACAACAGTATTTTGTAAATCCACCTTGCAGACCAAGTAATATTGCAATAACTCGAGGGCGGATCGGTATGCCCTAAAACTTACCTAAATATGCATGCAGATATGCACAAAAAAACCTTAAGGATATGCACTTAAAGTTGTGAAATATGCATTAAAAGAAACATATAAGCTACCAAATAAATAACGAAATGCACATTTATTTGAATGTTTCAAATATACTGCACACAATACATTTCATTTCGGCACAATTTGATTGTTTACGGTTGCAATAAATTACTATGTGTTTTTCAATATTTTGTTGGAGAAAACTTTTCCGTTTGTCTGAAAGTATGTTTTTATAAGTAGAAAACGATCTTTCAGTGTCACAAGTAGTAACTGGACAGAATTTTAGCGATGCTATTTCATCAGCGGAATGTTCTTGAAAAACTTGTGTAGATACACCACTTAGAACACTATTTACATTCTGCAAGAATTTCAGTTCCGGGTTTCTTGCTATTACTGATGCTGCCTTTTTTGCAAAATTTTTTCCAACTTGCCCAGGTGGGTGTTGTTTTACCACACTATCAAAGAGCTCTAGTGAAGTTGAAAGCTGCAAAACTTGTTTTTCTAATCGAGTGATCGTCTTGGGTAGTGACTGAAAATGTGCACTAATAAAAGACTAGATTTGCTTGAATGTTGTCAGCACTGCATGCATTCCTTGCTTCCTCTATGCATTTAGCTTCCTGGGGTCGAAACAGTCTAGTACCTGAAAATGTGCAAGGGAAGTAATCTGCATGAAAAATTCGTAAAATGAAAACAACGCTAGAAGGCAATCATAACAGTAACACCACCAACCAGAATGAATAAATATACCGTATTTACCCGATTATAAGCCTATCCTCGAAAATCAAACACGAAAATAAAAAAAAGAATTGAAATTTATTCATGAAGCATACAAAGTACATGCACTATATGCTAATGAATTCTACTGAAGTAACGTGCTTCTTATCTAAAGAAATTCATTTCTCTTCGTGTGAATGCTTAAAATATCTGAAAAAGCCAGACATGAGCAACATAAAATTTGCCTTTGTTGATAAAATCTACCACACCGATTCTAAACCGAGGGACATTTTTCGAGCCAAGAAAATGTTTTTAAAAAGTCGGCTTATAAACAAGTAAATACGGTATTCATAAACATTCGTTAACAGTCATGGGAGAAGTCAACTATCTGAATTGTAAAATTAAAATTAAAGGCCACTGATTCTTACTCTGATAATATATATATTATGATGTGACATGTGAGTCACACAAATAAATCTATTGTGTATGTATTAGACTTATACCTAGAACACCAATAGGGGGGAGTAACGTCAGATAATTTTAGCAGGCTGTAATTTGGGGAGGAGCCGCGAGTTCACCTTATTTTCTTGTTATAATAGTTCCTTCGTGGCCAAGTAGCTACTACACGAGCTTTCTGTAAGCGTACTGTCGGCCACGGTGGCTCAGTGGTAGAGCGTTCACCTCTGGTGCCTGGGGTCCCGGGTTCTATCCAAGCTCCCGCCAAGTGAACTTTGTGGTGGACAAACACCGTGTGCATGGGTTTTCTCGAGATTCTTCCGTTTTATCCCACTTTCTTCATTCCACCATTTTATTCATTACTCATCATCACCGTCTCCTTTAGCCTAACTGGCATAACCGTGGGATGTAAAACTCAAATATTTCATTTCATTTTCATGAATCAGCTTAGGATAAAATACTTTTAATGCATCTCCAGCTTTGAGAATGTAAGGAGCTGAATCTATTAGTAATATCAGAAATTTGTTCTCTTTCTCACCATCTGGCCACAAAATACCTGAAAGAACATGAGTTCAAAATTTTCAATTACTTTAAACTGCAAATAGAAATTACGGTAAGAATCAAAGCAATATAAATAGTTCTCGTCAACACTCACTGAAAATACTGAGTTGTGATTTATAAAAGAAAAGTTCAATGCAGGGGCGTCACTTGGGCTTCCATTGGGGGAGGCGATTGTCTCCCCCCTGATAGTAATGTTTCCGTGAAAATTGATAAATCTTTCTTATATCGTAGGATCTTTCCCCGCCCCCTCCCCGAGAAAAACCTGAAATGATCCTGGTTCAGTGGATCCGTTAATTACAAAACGGTTACTTTATTACTGAAAGGCCCAGTTGGCAGAGCAATCAAATATATATATATATATATATATATATATATATATATATATATATATATATATATATATATATATATATATATATATATATATATATATATATATATATATATATATATATATATATATATATATATACTTTTTCTTTCGACAAGAAAATGTGTGTAAGTTAGGGATTTTTTTTTTTTTTTTTTTTTTTTTTTTTTTTACAACTGATAGTTTTAAAAATGATATCAAAGATCTTTGAACTATATTGTGAAGCAACTGTATTGTTTACGTAAGAATATTTGCATTGAATGTTTCAGTTACATTGTCATGCATACACAGGTATCCAGGTTTCAATTCCATACGATTCAGTTTTCGAATAGGTTTGCTTACAGGAAAAAAAAAAACTTCTATAGAGTTTAAATAAAGTAACACATTCTGGCCGGTTCGATATCCAAGATACACCTAATCTTCAATTCCAATTTCAGTACACAAGAAAGAAAGAAAAAAGGAAAAGAAATTGAAAAATGTGTGCTAAAAGACTCCACACCAAACTGTACTTACGCAGACCATCACGAACGACTCTGACAATAGTTGATTATTTTTTTTTCAATTCTCTGCTCAATACCAAGTGAGGTGTTCCTGGTTCATCTGGATCTAGCTTTCCACGACAACATTTGCAATGTATCAATATACCACAGGAATCAGTAGTTTCGTCTACTGCCATCCAGGTTGAAGAAGTGCCTATATCATCTCTGATGTCCTGTAACGCCTTGAAAGAAGATAATTAAAGAAAATGTATGCATACAATTCTTCGTAAAATTGGAGTTCTTAATAGAATTAGAAAGTAGTAAAGTCATGTACTGAATTGTAAAAATATACTTAATGAGAGCCCACATTCATGGAGGGGTTAAACCGGGCTGAACACTGTAAATATTTTTGCCCCCTCTAAAACAGATACACAATTTTTAAATTGAAACAGAAATAAAGTTCTTGCATTTTGTTTATTAAACAAAATTAGAATATGCACATTTTACCCACTTCTGCGAAAAATAAGATGCTACTTGCTAGATGCACCAAGAAGTGCAGAGGAATTAGTCCCAGAAGCGACAGTCCTATTAGCGACAGGAACTGTTATCTGTCCTATGAGCGACCGATTCATTTACATTGAGATGATGGAAGATGATATGATTCTATCTCGTAAAATATGTTTGCCTCTGGCGTTATTAGCGCCCGAACAACCTTGGTATGAAATATACACGTGCCAGCGATACTGTTCGTCAAATATATTTTTCCTCTACTGTGAGTGCAAATAAAACTTATTTTAATTTTGAGTTAGATTTGACATAAACATATCAAATAACTTAATGAGACAACAGGGATATTTCCATGAAAAGTATACTTCTAAAGGTAAAACAATGCAAAAGGTACACATACTCTTTAAACTACACCCCTCCCCCTATTGTAAGCTACTAAAACGTAAACTAATTGCTTAATTTGCCTTCCTTGTTTTGACTTATACATAAAAGCTTGTCGTGAAGCAATCTGAAATAATCCCTTATAACTAGATGAACTGTTAAGTCCTGCGAGAGATTTGTAACTTGTGTAATAATTTCTTCGAATGCACCGTGTTTTTAGATTTCTTTGATATCCTCAAATGGTGAACACCTTTTTCCATGGGCACCCGATGGGAAGGCAGGGGTCGCCCCCCTGACTCACAAAAATGTATACGTAATATAGCAAACCACGTATATTAAATACCAGATATACCAGACGTGATAGCAACCTTGGAGATGCCCCTCCCTAGAAAATTTTCTTCGGGCGCCCATACCTCTTTCTGATTTCTTTCTTATGCCATAAACATATTCAATCTAAACTTATGCTCCGTATCATTTTAACATGTCATTTTTTAATTATATTAGAATCATAGACAAAGGCGAAGCTACTCTAAATATTTAGTTAGTTTTCCCCTTGGTAGAGTCAATGTATTCATATAAATTAATTCAAAAATATATTATTAGGAAAAATGTATAAAAGATTGTTAATATAATGAGAGCATTCTCCCGTATTAAATTGAGGTAGAGCGAAATTTTTCATAGTACATTTCGTTAGATTCTAAATCACATTAGCATAAAACAAGTTAAAGAAGAGAGAACCTTATCTTCTTCCATTATCTTAGTATGAACGAATCGGTGACTCATAGGGCAGTTAATAGATCGAATCGGTCGCTCATAGGACAGTTAACAGTTCCTGTCGCTTATAGGACTGTCGCAAGTGGGAAGATACCGTGCAGAGGAGGTACACCAGGTTTGGACACATTCAGAAAAAGAAAACTTTGTAACTTTTTAAAATAATATGCTTCTGTTTTGTCAGCACTAGGGGCGCATCCAAGGGGTTCACCAATTGCAAAACCCGTCCGATCTTAAATCACGAAAGACATTTGTATACTTTCTTAATAAAATTATACCTACTTTAACAGAGAAAAGATTGGTGTAGCCTGAACATTTCATCTTATACTATAATTGTACTCCTCTTATTACAAAAATAAATTTATATTGTATTTATTTCATTATATTTGAAAATATAGGTGGAAGTACTTAAAAATTCTTTGGCGTTTACTTGGGAGTATGTAACACTAGTTCAATAATACATAGAGATAGTGTGTTGTGGTATGGAACCCCATCCAACAAAGGTTTCTGGGTACGCACCTGTTCGCAAAACACCTCCGATTGACCTTTTATCATTCTAAGAATTCTAACTAACGTGCCCTCTTGTTGAGGGACGTACGCAGGAATTTATTTCGGGAAGGGGTCCAAATACAATTTGAGGCTAAATTATATAAAAATTTCTAAAATTGCCCATAAAAGTAGACTACATTTACAAAAAAGTCGGGATTTCGGGAAGGTCCGGACCCCTAGGACCTACCTCATGCGTACGCTCCTGCTCTTATTCCACCATGGCAAGCGTCAAAAGAGTAGGAGCAGTTGCACTTCTCAAGAATAGTGCGTCAAGGTAATTGAGAACATAAATAAATTATAGAGTATGCCCGTAGCTGAGGAGTGGGCAGGGGTCTAGCACACCTCTGTGACCTCCAGAAATTTTGAGTTTGTTTAGATAAATATTCACAGTATGTTCAAAAAATAAGCAGTCAAGAATAAAAAAGTGGAAAGATGTTCAGTTTCTGTTACAGATTCCGAAAAGAAATACCTGTAAATGATTTTGTAATGTTCCTTGCAGTTTGTCATTGCCTCTTCAGTATCAAGTTGTGTCCCTTCTAAGAAATCAAGCTGGCTGCGAGTTTGACCTAATGAAACATTTATCCTATATTAACTCACAGAAAATTTTCATTTGCTGTTGAATAGCTGTGTTAAGATACATAATTTGTTCAAACAGACGTTATTCTTTAAAAAATGAATAGAATAAGAAGAGTAATCCTAGATTTATAACACTGGATAAATGTTTTGAAAACCAGAAATTTAGTTTTCTATAAAACCTAAATTTAGTGGGAAGTGTGGTTGCAATACAAGCGGGAAGTGTGTGTTTTAGAAAACTACCTATACTAAGGAGAGATCACTCTTCCCTTTTAAAAACATCTTCATTGCTTTCAGGCATTATACTTCTGGCTTGGATGGGGAAAATGTAAAGAAGAGGAAGATAGCTCTCAGGGACGTTAAGGGTACCATCTCGGTTTTCACAACACGTAACTAAGGCTAATCGTACTCAGGATAGCCAGCCGAGGGGTTTGAGACTATGATTTACTGTTTCAATGTGACCTATGCAACAGTTAGAATTATATAATGCGTTTGCAATCATACATAGTATCAAGTTTTACCAAACGCACAGTCCATCAATACTCAAGGGCGCCGATCCTTGGGACCCGAGCTCCCTCAATGTTCAAGGGGCCCCCCATGCGTGGGACCCAAAATGGTAAGTTGAAGTCGGTTCTCCTATTTTTATATGCCTATGATATTGCTGCAACCAAACTTACAGAGAAATTGGCGCCCTTATCTATACGTACACTAAGAACCAAACGTGATTACCATTGTTCCTATTAATTACTGATTTTATTTTTATATCTTGTGAGTTACTTAATCACTTGAAGTACAAATGCGGTATTTTACAGGCAATGGCATGTATAAAGCGAATTATAAAGTGGAAATTCTACACAATTTGATTGATTCATTAAAAACAATATGAATTAGGAAAATGCACAACAATTAGTATCTACTATCCATTTCATAAAGATAGCCCCTGACTTCGCGGTGCTGCCGTGACGTCCAGTCAAAACTTATATTTCATTGTCGTACCTCGTTGGAATTGTTGGAATGTTGTTTTTTCAATATTTAAGACATAAAAATTTTCTTTGTACTATGTAGTGAGAAAAAATAAAAATTAATGAAAAAGTGCGTATTTTTTCGTACTTTTTTGGTAGATCAATGTTTATAGAGCTATATTTCAGAAAAGAGATCACGTGAAATAATTTCCTGTGTACAATATGTAGATGCATCCATTAATTGTAAGTTGTGAAAAATTCAATTTTCATCACTTGATATTTTTTGTGTAATTAAAATAAATGTACGACGCTCTGATCTCCTTTACCATGGTAGGTAGAGAAACGTACAAAACACTGTTCGAAACTTTGAAAGTCTAGTGTTCCAAATATTTGGAACTATTAACAAAAAAGGGTTTAGTTGGTACAGTATTTATTTAAAAAAAATGTTTACTTCAACATATTCTCTGTGTTAAACGGTGAGCCATGTTGCAGCTCAATCTTTAAATTCCCCGCGCTTATATGAAGAAACAGCATACAGTAAATGGAAGTGCGGCAACGCTGTCGTGCAGTGTTGTTGCGTTCAGGAAGCTTGTAGCGCGAAGCCTACTTCATAAGAATGTAATAGGAAAAAGTATTTATTATAACCTTTCACAACATCATAAAAATATTAATGCATGTACACTCATGTCCAAAATTATTGTCGCATGTCTATAAATATTATTGTAGGATTATAATTTGATAACGAATTCGCCTGGTATTTCTTATAATGTTAGTATGTGTATAATCGGCAAAGACGCGTAGGCTATGTGGCAAATTTCATGTCAAAAGAGCAGTAAATAAGAACATTAAAACGAAACTAAAATTTTCTTATCCATTTAGCAACATTTTGTTTTACTCATGCTAATTTTCGTATTCTTTTGCTATGAAATTTATTACAAATATACATTTCCCGACTCTACATATAGTATCAGTATTAAAAGTACCCTGCAAAATCATTATCAAATTATATTCTTACAAGAAGACAGTTATAGATATGCGACAATAATTTTGGACATGAGTATACATATCTCAATGTAATCGAAATAAAACGTTGAAGTAACACATCCAAAAACTCATCTCTTAATCTATTTACTTCATTCACTTTCGTCATGGCTTTGTTGACTCATCGCTGTTCCTGCTTTTCCCTAATATTTATAAACAATGGCTCCATTTCTACCTCAAGATCTATCAGTATACACACTCTCCAGCTTACGAACATGTTAAAGGTTAAAAAGAAATGTACTGTAGCCTTGGCAATCATGTGTTCACCCAAGTTCTGCGATCAATTCCCCTGCCGAATGTAACACAGAATGAGTCCTTCGTTTTCTTTAAACGAAAGTAAACAATGCAATGAGTAGGTGACGAGGGCTGTTTTTGCGTCTAATCACGTCACACTGATTAAGTCTTTAACACTTCCCTTCGTTTGGTAGGCGTCAAAAACTTACTCACACACTCACATCATATGGGTTCATTGCAATGAGACGGACGAATGGGCATTTATATTTTCGTGAGTATATCTTGTGCTTTTTGATTGAAAAAAAAATGGATATTCCTTCACGAGCGGCGGTATTACAAAAAGAAGAGGCAAAATGTTTAGCGATAATGAAATTACAGAACTGATGAATGACTCCGACAGTTATGAGTTAGTAATTAATAGTAAGGACATTGATTATTCTGTGCTCAGTGGCGTATCCGGGAGTGAACAATATAGTAACTCTGTTTCAAGTAAACCTGAGGCTGCGCCGAAAAAAACGCGTCATTCCTATTCAAAGGCACATTCTAATGTAGCTTGGAGCTCTTAGATCTGAAAACAGATTTTCTGTGAAGTGTAAACTCAATATTACATATCAACTAAGGTTGTATCATATAATAAACTTTGTGCGTGTTTTTGTTTCTGTGCAAGTGTATTTTGCACTGCGTGCAATAAGTGAAAAACTGACAAAAAACAACAAATTTTCGAGGACCATCACATGCAAATCCAAACAAGGTAAGAGTTCGTTTTTCTAATTTTGAACACTTGGTACATTTACTGTATATCCTGTTAATTTCTAAGAAATTGGTTTAAAATCTGTGGAGACATTACATTTTAAAAATATCTCTAAAAAGTTCCGGACAGTGTGCGTGACAAGTTTAAATACCCGTCTGGCTGAGAGTGTATACGCGCCAGGAAAATGTGGCAACGTAGCACTCCGTATAAACTGCAATAGCAAAGGGCGCAAAGGTGAGGAAATCATAATGTCATATTTGTGATTGTTTATCTTTTAAAACAAGTCAAAACAGTTTGGTTGAAAAAACTACTTTAAGATTTTTCTAAAAGTTTTTTCATATTGTTAATACACCGCAGCAATTCAGAGATATTGATGTCTCTGTTTTTACTGAATAACAAGAAAATTACTACGTGTTGAGTAATGAAATTTTCAGAACTTACAGGTAATATATGCATCTACATATCGTGCACAGGAAATTATTTCATGTTATTTCGTTTCCGAGATATAGTCCTATAAACATTGATTTACCAAAATAGTTCGAAAAAATACGCACTTTTTCATTAATTTCTATTTTTTTCTCACTATACAGTACAAAGAAAATTTGTATCTCTTAAGTATTGAAATGACAACATTCCAACAATTTCAACGAGGTACGACAATGCAGTATAAGTTTTGACTGGACGTCACGGCAGCACCGCGAATTCAGGGGCATATCTTTATGAAATGGATAGTAGTTTTTTGTTTGTACACTCCGCATCAAAAAAATTGCGACACCTAACGCCGTGCAGCTAGGCCACCCAATATACACCTTCTTATCCCATAATCGTGTCTGGTAGAGAGACTCCCTCCCTCTCCTCCTTTCTTCTCTCCCATATTAAAATTACCTAACAACATAAACGCAATTCTAATTTAAAACTACACATGTATTAGTATCGATAAAACGAAATAACAAAACCGACACGAAACAAGATTCATAAATTAATTTAGGGAGAAACTGAAACACACACAATGAAAAATTGAAACCAATGAATGTCTATTACACAGAGATTCACAAATGAGGCAGAGAGAGAGAGAGAGAGAGAGAGAGAGAGAGAGAAATGAAGAAAAAGAAAAGGGAGAACAGATAAAAATGTGGAATTTTAAACTTACCAAGAAAAGAACCTAACATTATAGAGTTCCGTTACCAGAAATCCAACAGTAATATAGAAATAACGTTTGTTTTATATATTTTTTCAGTACTATCTATCTATATATATAAAAGAGAACGCACAAAATCCTTTGTCCGCTCATCACGCTAATACGGCTGAACCGATTTCTTTCATTTTTGGGGGGTTGTTAGGATTTGGACCCTAGATGGTTTTTATCATATCACTTTAATTTTCAATTACCAGTGTCTTGAGATAATTGACCAATCAGGTGTCAATACGTAAAAAAAATCCTTTGTCCGCTCATCACGCTAATACGGCTGAACCGATTTCTTTCATTTTTGGGGGGTTGTTAGGATGTGGACCCTAGATGGTTTTTATCATATCACTTTAATTTTCAATTACCAGTGTCTTGAGATAATTGACCATTCAGGTGTCCATACGTACAAATCCTTTGTTATTAGTTCATCATAGGTATAAAAATAAACGTATTTATATGCAACCCGCATGACCCTGTGACTCGGCGGGTTAACATAACTGACAGGCGCTATAAATCACTTGAAAGCGAAAAAGTAAAAATTATCTAAGTAACAAAGTTTATTGCGTTCGGGGGTGACCGCAGCGAAGCGGGGCGGGTTAACATAAATGACAGGCGATATAATGTTAACATTTACTGCAATCTTCTATGGTTTTTATCATATCACTTGAAAGCGAAAAAGTAAAAATTATCTAAGTAACAAAGTTTATTGCGTTCCGGGGTGACCGCAGCGAAGCGGGGTGAACGCTGCTAGTTCGAATATATAGAGGATGCTTGAAACATTCATTAAGTCACTTTCAAAAAGGATAGCATACTCAATTTCCAGTAGAACTGTAGATCTCACGGGACACATCTAAGATAATGTCAACAGTTTAACACACATGCTTTGTTTATGCGTGTTTGTTTGGTTGTATGTTCGGTAGTATTCATTGGACGTACTGATGCAAACTACATTCTAATAAACCCAGTAGGTAGCGTAGGTCATATCTTCAATTTCAGACTACTAATGCAAAGTGAACAAAAAAAAAGAAAAAAGAAAAAAGGAAGAAGAAAGAAAGATAAAATTGAATGAGTACTATCTTACCGGTATTTTTTTATCAGAAATATCCTATATTAAAAGTCGAAACCGTATCATAATGCAAGGTTACAAATGTTCAAATGGAAAATTGGATGTTTTTACAGATGTAGCAGACCTTGCTTGTTTCAAATTTCAACGTGAATAAATCACATTGAATTACAAGATGGTAACAAATTTGTGTCGAACTAGTATAAATAAATTTTTGTTTCCAAATAACCAAAGAGATTACCATTTTCTAGGCTTTTAGGAAGATTTATCTGTACCGAACATCCAGCATCACTTTCATCTCTTGCGAATAGAACGTTCTAATTTGCTCAGAGAGAATGAATACGCTAGAGCTAAAACGGATCATAGTGTCAGTCGGATAATGTTGGTTAGCTTATGGACCACCACTGGACCGAGGATTTAAACCCATAGTGACCCGGTAATTCGACTGAGACTCGGTAACCCAGATGATAAAAAAGATATTTTGCTTATTCTCTTGCGTTTAAACAGTATTTCTTTCAGAGATGACCAGGACTGGAGATGTTATGTCCAGAGCACGAGAAACTCGACGCTGAAGTTGCCAGTTAGTTACATTCTCCAGACAAGGTCTATCGTGCTCTTGCTCCGTTTTAACTTTGGAACACGCACACGCAGATAAAGTGCGTGTGTACGTGAGAGAGAGAGGGAAAAGTGAAAGATGTAACGATAGGATAGGAAAACGTCAAAAAACAGAGAGAGAGACGAATATAAATATGAAACATACTTATCATTACAGTGTATGATGAACAACACACACACTGTTTATTCGAATTCTAGCCAGTGATGCTTTGTAAGTTCTCCAACAGAGGATAAATCTCTATTTGCAGCCATTATTTTTTGCGAAAAAGTTATATTATCTGGTGGGGAATCGAACCCAGATTTGCTGTTTGGAAGTCTGGTACTTTACCACTACACCATCGATTGCTTTACCCAAGTTTTGTTAAACAAATACTGTAATATTTCTTTCTGAGAACGATAACACGAAAAGTGTTTACTGCAGATCAATGAAGTGTTTCGAATGTCCTGGTAAATCCCTTGCCCAACCAACATTCGTAAATCGTCTCTATCATGATAAAGGTGTTTGCTTCCACATTTATAAGCATTGCACGTATAATATGAGAAATCGATTCTTCATTATCGCTTTGTAAAAAATGCACGGTTGGTATGAACAGGATTTGAACCCATGCTGGACACCTTTAATAATCGTAACTCCCTTACGTTACTGCTACACTACCACACCACCTGAAGCTAAAAGGCAAATATTACTTACTTTAGCCTTGATATTTGGAACGATCAACCTTCTTCGTGTAAGTTTATTTTAACCTAAGTGCACAAAGAAATTCATTTATTCGACGTCCTAGAGAGAAATTACTGCCCATTAATAAAAGAAACCACATTCAATACAGGAAAAAATACAGAAATAAAAACATATTATGCAGTAATTTCGCCGTGCAAATTCAAAAGTACGCCAATAATAATAATAATAATAATAATAATAATAATAATAATAATAATAATAACCTATATTGTAAAATTGAAAGGGACTGTGACTTATAGTCTCTTCGAACCAGCCGACCGATCTCGATCAAATATTCAACATTGATAACGTTTCTACGAGGAAGTATTTTTATTTATTCGTTTTGATGGTGTTACTTAGGGCAGGGGTAGGACGGAAAAATATAAAAAATAAAGAAAACTTAATAAGTCTTGAATCAAACGACCGACGTGGATGAAATTTTCAACATAGAATTCGTTTGTGGAGTGGAATGCTTTTAATCATTTCACTTTGATGGTGTAATGTAGGGAAGGGGAGGACGGGACGATAAACAAAAATCAATTAAAATTAAAATAAAAGTGACTATGTTAATGAGTTAATAAATCTTGAACTACCGAACAGATCTGCATCAAATTTTCAACATGGTTGAAGTTCGAGCCTGGAGTGGTTTTCATCATATCACTTTGACGGTAAAACTTAGGGGAGTGGAGGGCAGGGGAAATATATATAAAAATAAATAAGTCTTGAACCACGCGACCTATCTCGATCATTTTTTAACATAGATGAGATTCAGGCCTAGTATGGTTTTCATTGTTTCACTTTGACGCTAGAAATGCGAAAGGGATATATATACATAAATCAAAATTAATAACTCTTAAACCACCGTACCAATCTCGATAAAATTTTCAACCTAGATGAAGTACGAACCCGAGATGGATTTCCCCAGATCATTTTGATGGTGTAACTATGTGTAACTAATTGAAATTGGAAGAATAGCAGCAGTTAAACGATAACGAGAAATGGCCGATATTAGTATCGAATCTATAATTTTTGTAGTCGCTGAGATGAACAGTGACACATCTGATCCCGTTTAAATCCAAATTCAGCCCGCAACATGGAGGAGAGGAAGACATAAAAATTATCAAAATAACCAATATCATTGTGGAATTCATAGTTTTCCGGGTGGCTGAGATGAACAATGGAACTGAAGATGCCGTGCTCCGCAGCATGGGAAGGGGAGGGGATATATAAAACTCATTGAAAATGACCGATATCAAAGAACTCTTTAGTAATAGTAAAAAGTGACTGAATAACGGAGCATATTATTATTTTTTCTCAATTCAGCCCAGCAAAGCGGCCAATTGATGCTAATAATAATAATAATAATAATAATAATAATAATAATAATAATTATTATTATTATTATTATTATTATTATTATTATTATTATTATTATTATTATTATTATTATTATTATTATTATTATTATTATTATTATTATTGACATACTTTTGAACTTACACGGAGACATTAATTCATAATATGTTTTTGTTTCCGTAATTTTTCCTGGATTGTATGTTGTTTCCTTTATTAGGGGCACTAATTTCTCCCAGGTCGTCGAATAAATGAATTTCTTTGTGCACTTAGGTTAAAATAAACTTACACGAAGATGCTTGATCGTTCCAAATATCAAGGCTAAAGTAAGCAATATTTGCCTTCTAGCTTCAGGTGGAGTGGTAGTGTAGCGGTAACGAAATGGAGTTACGATTAATAAAGGTGTCCCGCATGGGTTCTAATCCTGTTCATGCCAACCGTGCATTTTTTACAAAGTGATAGTGAAGAATCGATTTCTCATATTATACGTGCACTGCTTAAAAATGTGGAAGCAAACACCTTTATCATGATAGAGACGATTTACGAATGTTGGTTGGGCAAGGGATTTACCAGGACATTCGAAACACTTCATTGATCTGCAGTAAACACTTTTCGTGTTATCGTTCTCAGAAAGAAATATTACAGTATTTGTTTAACAAAGTTTGGGTAAAGCAATCGATGGTGTAGTGGTAAAGTACCAGACCTCCAAGCAGCAAATCTGCATTCGATTCCCCACCAGGTAGTATAACTTTTTCGCATAAAATAATGGCTGCAAACAGAGATTTATCTTCTATTGGAGAACTTACAAAGCATCACTGGCTAGAATTCAAATAAACAGTGTGTGTGTTGTTCATCATACACTGTAATGATAAGTATGTTTCATATTTATATTCGTCCCTCTCTCTCTGTCTTTCTCTCTCTGTCTTCCTCTCTCTCTCTCTCTCTCTTTCTCTTTCTTGTCGTTTACCTATCCTGTCGTTGCATTTTTCACTTCTCCCCCCTCTCTCTCACGTACACACGCACTTCATCTGCGTGTGCGTGTTCCAAAGTTAAAACGGAGCAAGAGCACGATAGACCTGGTCTGGAGAATGTAATTAACTGGCAACTTCAGCGTCGAGTTTCTCGTGCTCTGGACATAACATCTCCAGTCCTGGTCATCTCTGAAAGAAATACTGTTTAAACGCAAGAGAATAAGCAAAATATCTTTTTTATCATCTGGTTACCGAGTCTCAGTCGAATTACCGGGTCACTATGGGTTTTAATCCTCGGTCCATAAGCTAACCAACATCATCCGACTGACACTATGATCCGTTTTAGCTTTAGTTTGTTCTTTTTCTTAATGCAAATTATAACGTTATATTTGCAAGAAATGGAAGTGATGCTGGATGTTCGGTACAGATAAATCTTCGGTAAAGACTTCAAAATGGTAACCTCTTTGGTTATTTGAAAACAAAATTTTATTTATACTAGTTCGACACAAATTTGTTTCCATCTTATAATTCAATGTGATTTATTCACGTTGAAATTTGAAACATGCAAGGTCTGCTACATCTATAAGGAACATCCAATTTTCCATTTGAACATTTGTAACCTTGCATTATGATACGGTTTGGACTTTTAATATAAAATATTTCTGATAAAAATTTACCAGCAAAATAGCACTCATTCAATTTTATATTTCTTTCTTTCTTCCTTTTCTTTTCTTTTTTTCTTTTTTTCACTTTGCATTAGTAGTCTGGAATGGAAGATATGACCTACGCTACCTACTGGGTTTATTAGAATGTAGTTTGCATCAGTACGTCCAATGAACACTACCGAATTTACAACTGAACCACGCAGAAACAAAGCATGTGTGTTAAACTGTTGACATTATCTTATATGTGTCCCGTGAGATCTACAGTCCTACTGGAAATTGAATATGCTATCCTTTATGAAAGAGACTTAGTGAATGTTTCAAGCATCCTCTATATATTCGAACAGTCCGCAAAAAATACAAAAGCAAAAGTTATTTCTATGTAATTGTTGGATTTCTGGTAACAGAACTTTATAATGTTAGGTTCTTTTCTTGGTAAGTTTAAAATTCCATATTTTTATCTGTTCTCCCTTTTCTTTTTCTTCCTCTCTCTCTCTCTCTCTCTCTTTGCCTCATTTATGAACTCCTGTGTAATAGACATTCATTGGTTTCAATTTTTCATTGTGTGTGTTTCAGTTTCTCCCTAAATTAATTTATGAGTCTTGTTTCGGCTCGGTGTTGTTATTTCATTTTATCGATACTAATACATGTGTAGTTTTAAATTAGAATTGCGTTCATGTTGTTAGCTAATTTTAGTATGGGAAAGAAGAAAGGAGGAGAGGGAGGGAGTTTCTCTACCAGATACGATTATGGGATAAGAAGGTGTATATTGGGTGGCCTAGCTGCACGGCGTTAGGTGTCGCAATTTTTTTGATGCGGAGTGTACATAACGTACAACTAAAACTCACCTCAGAATAAAGTTCATCAACATAATTTTTCCTTAATTTTGATTCATCGGGATTTTTTGGCAGCATTTTTTAAGAAATGCTCGAAGTTCTGGATTGTTGACTATTTAAAGGGTATATTTGCTGCAATAAATGCTTTGCACATATCTTTGAAAATAGATCTTGACGTCCTTCTTCAGTTTTATTTCTGCTAAATGCTTTCTTTATTGTTTGCTGCTTAGATGTAGCACTGCGTACATTCTTTATATGCATATCTGTTTTAATGTGGTGCACAACTTTAAACTTTTTCTCACAGCGTATCTGAAACAATAATACATTAATTAATTTCACTAGTAATTAGTTTCTACATTCACAATTAAGTACATCTACTAATTTAAAGTGGAAGTACTGTATGTATAGTTGCGTTCAAAGACTTCTACATCGCTTATAGATACCAAATTAGTACGAATATTCTTTGACGCTCAAAAAAAAAAAAAAAAAAAACTACTTGCGATCTCGAACCTTCCTACTACCTCTAAAAATCTCTAGTCGGTTGGTGGTGCAGTGGTAGCGCACTTACTCCTGGTGCAGATGGTGACAGTTTGGAGACCCTGTTCCTGTATAAAGTAAGATTTTTCACATAATATCCTGTAGTTCGTATCCCACGTAAAACTGTGACCTGCCATATAAAATCGTTGTTGAAAAGGACGTTAATATCGAATACTTCACTGTAGTTTTGATTATTTCCTAAAAGCTATCAGTATTAACTAGTGCTCTCAAACGGGTCGGGTCAGGTCAACTCGGGTCGGGTTATCGGGTCGGGTCAGTCGGGTCAGCTCGAGTCGGGTTGTCGGGTCAGGCTAATCGGGTCGGGTTGTCGGGTCGGGTCAGCTCGGGTCGGGTTGTCCGGTCGGGTTATTCGGGTCGGGTTGTCGGGTCGGGTTATCCGGTCGGGTCACTCGGGTCGGGTCAGTCGGGTTATTGGGTCGGGTTGTCGGGTCGGGTCAGTGGGGTCAGTTCACTTTGGTCAACTGAGTTTAGGTTGGGTTTAAACTCGGCTGGAGTCGAAAGCTACTGTTTTTCACTAGCTGCCTAATTAAAAATAGCAATTTTCAATTGATTTTATAGAAACCATAAATCTATTTTGAACACTTGCAGCTAGTGTTTTTATGATAAATGCTTATTTTTCTACTTGTGTGTACTTTAAGTTTTAAATGTGGAAGATTGATTTTACCAATCGACTGTAATATTAATATCTACGCCAATATGGAGTCTGGATTTAGAACAAAACTAGAAGTTGTTTAAGCAACGCCAAAAGAGAGATTGGATATGGACGACCAAGCCGAAGCAGGGCCGCGGTGGCTCAGTGGTAGAGAATTCATCTCTGGTGCATGGTGTCCAGTAGCGTAGCTAGAGTTTTTTTCAGCGAGGGGGCAATGAAGGGCCCAAGAGGATTTTGAGGGGGACATCTCCAATATATATATATATATATATATATATATATATATATATATATATATATGTGTGTGTGTGTGTGTGTGTGTGTGTATTCAAGGTGAATGTTTCCATCTTTATTGTTCATGATTTTACTCTTTGGAAAACAGTGAAAATATAAGAATTTAGTACCTCAAACAACTAGGATTCATTAATGCAATTGACTTCTAATATAAGTAAATAGTTATTTAATCATGGCGTTTAAAATATGTGTAGCTGGTTGACTTAAGTGGAAACAAATACACTTTTACAGGTAAAGAAAATAACTTATAGGTTCATGCCTCTACTTGAAGAGGATCATGTGGGCAGCAGCAAACATATCCACAACTTGTTAAAGATCTAACGATTTAGCAATTTTCTTCTCAATATAAAGTAACACTAAGTTTTTCAACCTATCATGAGTCATTGACTTGCGTATACAAGTCTTTAATCTTTTCAAAGAAGAGAATGACCTTTCACATGTAGCACTAGAAACTGATATAATCACAGATATGATACCTAGCTTGTAGGTTTCTAGGAATGCGTTTTTGTAGACACAAAGATGATCAACGAAATTCGTTAAGGAATCAGCTTTCGTTTTCTTCTCGTCTTCATACAACTTAATTGTTAGAGCAACCCACGTTATGCTTTATTTCTTGTTTAATTATGCTTTTTTTAAATTATGCTTTATTGTTAATTTCAATGGTTATTTTACATTAATCGTGTATAATGTATATTTATTATACATCAAATATTCTAAATATCTTGATCTATTTATTGATATTTTTTTGCAACTAGTTTCTCTCATATCTAATGAACTTTCTACTTAATTCATTTTAAAGAGATGTGCTTTACTCGAATAATTTTTTTCTATCATTTGTGTGCGCCTTACAGGTACATATATACAGAAGGGGAAAGTAAAAGATGCCACCGAAGTACAGAAAGTGCTTAAGTTCAAAAAGTAAACATAACAATACAGTGATGACGCCAGAGGAAGGCAAGGGGGGCGAGCGCCCCCCTAGTAGCTACTTCTGCCCCCCTGACTGCCGCCTAGACTGCCCCCTCCCAGACTCGTACAATCTTTAAACATTCTTCATGTAGTATTATATATCAGTATCATAACCAATCTCATTGACAAATTGTAGTCTACTTTCCATGAATTCACTATGTGGCAGATTAATCCTCAAGCTTTCTTCTTTGAGCGTCTTGGTATGCACGCATATTTCTGTTTTCTAATTTAGCCCCTTTTGAGGTAAATTTTAGTTATACTTCTTTCTTATGATTTTTAATAATTTTGCCTAGCGAACAATAGTAGATTTGGTCGACTTGTTTTCTTCTCATTGGATCAACTTCGATTGGAAACAAAAGAAAGGTAAAACCAGTTACGTAACTTGTTTGTATTTGTCCAGGTTTGAAGTTTTCAGTTTCATATTTTGTTTTATTTAAAACTTCTTTTTTCTGAAACATTATTCTCGGCTTCCAATATTCAGAGGATGTGCTTATTAAAAGCTTAGTTTGCAACTACTAGGGCCTTATTTTTTGAAGGAGATAAAAAGAGTTGTGTTTTCCCTTCCTGCAAATGATAATAATAAAATAATGGAATGAAATTGATTTCCAATAAAATGTATTGTCAGAGTGCTGATCTTTAGTTAGTAATTGGTTTATACTAGTGCTCCTTTACTTATTTTGTTTCAAAGTACTGACGTGACGTCTACCATATTGACTAGGAACTGCTGAAAAATTCGTAGTCAACCCAGAAGGAGTGCACGTGGATTGGTGAAGTTTTACTTCTTCTTCTCTTCCCCCGAGAGTCAATATACTACCTTGTACAGTGCTCCAGCTTTTGCAGAAAAGTTAAAAAAATCTAGATTTCCTCGCACCACTGTTCGTAGCACTACCCCTATCAGATCTAAAATGGCATCTTTCAAGTGTTATTTAAGTTTGGGAAATAAGTACACGTAATAGTTAGACGGAGCTAAATCTGCGGAATAAGAATGATGATCTAGACATTGAAATCCTAGATTATGCAATGTCAGTTATGTTCGCAGGGGCTTGATGGACAGGTGTATTCTCCTGAAGGAACAGAATTCCTTTCTTTTCATTTTCCGCAGCGTTGAACTTTGAATTTTTCTTTCAGTTTTGTAAGTAATGTAGAGATTCTGGATTAAATATCTGACCATTGAGGAGGTAGTCTACCACTCCATACTTATACCAGAAGAATGTTCCAAACAGTTTCTCAACCTACTTCTGTGTCTTGAACTTCTTGGGGCGATGGAGAAATGAGTGCTACTACTCCATTGACTGTTGTTCCGATTCAGGATCATAGTGGTACAACCATATTTCATCTATGGTTACTATTCGTCAGCGAAATTGATCAGCATTATGGTCAAATTAGAAGAATACTTCTCTTAATGCCGTTACCCGTTTATTCTCCTGACATATATTTTGGGAACCCATTATGCCGAGAACTTGCGTATACCCAAGCCATTCTGAATTATGCTACCGACGAGTTCCAAAGAAATGCCCAGAATCCCTGACACAAGTTTTGCTGAGAAGGTAAAAACTGAGAAAGCGGGGTGCAGACCTCAGACTATAATAAATATAAATAGCTTAAATTATTTTTGTCACACAAAAACTGGGGTGGCCTAGGCCCTCCGGCCCCGGGCTATATCCACCACTGGCTGAAATGCTGCAATTTTCAAGAATACTGTCACAAATTGCATCCATGATTCCAGGAAGAGTCATTGCTTTTAATCATCCTGGATGTAAAGCATAATTTGTTGAAAAATTGCTACGTTTATACTAAGCCAATTACTTCTTCAACACTATATACAACGGAGGAGAGTCCCGTGGTGTTTCACTGATTTCCTAATTAATTTACTTCGGTGACTTTCCTTGGTGGAACAAAAATGTTATAACAGTAAGGATCTGGATGTTCGTGAAATTATCTGTTTGGGCACACACAATCACTTCAGAGGCCTGAGAAACAATAAGAATTTCATTATTAATATAAAAATTTATATTTGTACATACAGAGATGTTTTTCTAAAGTACGGTTTCATTTTTCTACCTAGTGCCTACACTCCTTCTGGATTGGACTACGACATTTACAGCAGCTCCTCGTGAATTCTCTCTCTGTCTCTCTCTCTCTCTCTACATATATATATATATATATATATATATATATATATATATATATATATATATATATATAGAGAGAGAGAGAGAGAGAGAGAGAGAGAGAGAGAGGGGGGGGGGGAGGGAGAGAGAGAGATACGTAGCATATAGACGAATGTGTTACTTGTAGCATACGCGAAAGTAATTCAATTTATGTTTAGGCTTCAAAAGGTTAATTGAAAAATATTTCATGTGCAGACGTTACTTATTTGTAAGTTACAAATTTTATTTGAAATAAGTTTAATTTATAATCATATAGATCTAACATAAAAACAGCAACGAAATACACAATGTAATGTAAAATAAGTCAAACGTAATAAATATGTTATTTTTGGTATGGCAAATATCCGCCCCCCGAAAATGTATCTACCCCTCCTTTGCCCTCCTAAGAACTTAAAGCTGGCGTCGTCACTGTAACAATATAGTATGGAGTTCTTGCATACTATTCATTGTTGGCGGAATAATTTCTTCTTTTACTTTCTTTTCTCCACATCAAAGGATTGCACCGGAAAGTTTACAGAAATGAAAATAAGCTCTTCATTGTTGCATTGTTATGTTCTCAATGATTTTGCATTGTAAATATTGGCTTTAAAAAATATTAACACAGTATGTTAAACTTTCAGTTGAAGAGAATTTTCCAAGAATTGTGCTATATATTTTAAATTATACTTTATGCTTTATTTTCTAAAATTATGCTTTTAAAACTAGTTTCCCAATGTGAGTGCATTTTGGCGTTCACCCAGTGTCGTGACCATAGTGCTCTCAAACGGGTCGGGTCGGGTTGTCGGGTCGGGTCAGTTCGGGTCGCGTTGTCGGGTTAGGCTACTCGGGTCGGGTTGTCGGGTCGGGTCAGCTCGGGTCGGGTTGTCGGGTCAGCTCGGGTCGGGTTATTCGGGTCGGGTCAACCGGGTCAGCTCGGGTCAGGTTATCGGGTCGGGTCAGTCAATTCGGGTCACGGGTCGGTCTTCAACCCGTCCCGACCCGACCCGTTGAGAGCACTGGTATTAACACTATTGAGAAAAGACTATGGTCTTATTCCCGCGCCTACTTCTGAAGCTCTTATCATACATATTTACCATTTCGGGGGTAAATTTTTCTCTTTAAAGAATTTCCATTTAGGAGCGACATTTGGGGAGGGCAGGGGATGCAATTCCCCCCAATCTTCCTGAGTTTGAGAAATGCATAAATTTTAATCAGTCTTGTAATAATATATTAATATAAAAAAAACGCGAAACTCTTATGTTGGCGGAGAATCTTGCCCCCTTCCTCCCTCAGAAACTTTGAAAGGACGCTGCTGTTTCCACCCCTTTACCTATACAACTCCCCTTTATGTGTGCGTTTCCTTGAGTAGGGAAATAAGTATTCAGATTTTATTGCGTAAGGTGCACAGCACAGTCCATCCTTCTTACCTTCTATATAAAGCTCCGCAATATAAAAGATCCATTATTGTCAACGCACTCTGGCCTAAAGTAATCCAGCAAAAAGAGCCCATGAAACGGTGAACGCATACAGCTGGTTTTACAAAAACTTTGCCTAAAATGTATGTAGTATGTTAATGTTTCTAATCTTAATTCTCGTTTTTAAAAAAAAAAGAAATAAAGAAAGAAATTTCCCCTTCCCCTTCTGTGTACGTTATAGGGAATTTGTAACCATTTTTATAATTACTGACAAATTTTACTTTGATTACTCAAGACAGAAACAGGTGGAGGAGAGCGATCCGAAAAGCCGACCCCAGCTAACTGGGAAAAAGCCTTAGAAGAAGAAGAAGCAAAAGAAAAATGTATTTCCTTGTAGAATTAATTATTATATGGCTTTCCTCTTTTTTGTTAAAAAAAAGTGAAAAGAAATGAACTAAAAATATACTTACTTCTCTGCTACATACTTCGCAGAACCCAGTCTTCCCATCCGTGGACAAGCTTGAGTATGGTTTTATCCATCGTCTAAGACTGGAACTCCTCTATATAAAGCTTTTCTCTTTCGGCATGTTCACTTAGCAACACTACTACACAACACAAGGTCTCAAACAACTGTGAAGGGATGATGGATAAGCTTTAAATATTTTTGCAAACGCAGTGATTCATTCACCCCGAGGGTGGGAAATTTAGAAGAAAACAGCTTCTCTCTGCCTTTGTTTGCATGTTCTTAGAAAATTGATGTTTAAACCGATAAGAAGTTATTTTCATTTCTTGGGTTTTGTAACAACTACCAGAAGACTAAAAGTTATATTTTAAATCTGAAAATCTCTAGTCAAGTATCCGTACACTAGTCATTTTTCCTAAATATGCATATATATGCAATAACGTCTTCAATATGCATTATTCATCATAACATGCAATTATATGCACAATAAAACTTCGCATGTAGACCCCTAGACACCTAAAACAAATATTAACCATGTAAGCATATCGATATCATATCAGAAAAAGAACATGCAAATATGCAAAAATCCGCACTCGAGCAATAACTTTCAAATCTCCGCAAATTTGCCTACCATATTTTTTGTAGTTAATACGATTTAAAATAAGTGCGAGATTTTCGTAAGTCTCTTCCATCGAAACAGAGTGTGCCACAGGAATAGACGGCACCTTATTTCCATTATGAAGTAAAAATGCTTTCAGACTGTACTTAGACAAATCTATGAAAATACGCCAATCGGATGGATCATGTTGAATTTCTAACTCATTCATCAAACCATTGATGTCCGTGCACACGCAAAGGGAACCTTCCATTCTGTAGTATTCTGAAAAGGGCAAGTTCCTTTTTCTGTAGTGATTGTAAGTAGTTCCAGGAGCCAGTAAATTCTACTCTTTGAGTCTAGCACCCAAAACCTCAGAATATTCTGAGAATATAAACTAAATTATAATTAAGTTTTAATTTTTCATGTTTTCAGCAGCCTATAACTCCGAAAGGAAGCATTGGAGTACCCAGGTTGGTCTATACTTTTTGTCTTATATTTGTGTCAGGAATGATCTCCCAAACGTTGTCGGTGTTGTTTTGAAACACCCTCTCTCTCTAACTCTCTCTCTCTCTCTCTCGATATATATATATATATATATAATATGTCTGTGTCTTCCAACATAATTCTGGTATACTTGGGTAATTTTAACCAAACTTCCTACACATATTACTTAAAGTCTAGAAAGAATATTGTCGGGGTAATCTATGAGAAGTGGGAAGGGAGATACATATAAAAATGATAGAAAACGATCGATATTATCGATATTAGTGTCTAATTCATAGTTTTCGGGCTCGCTTAGATAAATAGTGTCACTTTGGATTCCGTTTTTAAGTCAGATTTAAGCTCCCATTTAAACCCGGGGGTGACGTGCTGTCATAAAAGTATAGAAATCGCCAGATATTAGTGTCGAATCATTGCTGTAAGTGTCGCTAAGTTAATTGGTAGCAGTTTTAATGCCGTTTAAGTCCAAACTAAGAACCAGTGGTGACAATACCGCCTTATCCCTCGTAGGGGGAATTGGCGGGACAGACTTAAAATGATGGATCGTTATTAGTGTCGAATGTATACATTTGGGAATCGCTTAGATAAAACGACACTCCAGATGCCAACATTAGGATCTAAGAGGGATGTGTGAAATTGTGACATGTAAAAATAATTGAAAATGACCGATATAAGTGACGTATCCATAGCATTCGGTATCCCTAAGTTCATTGGGAGCGTTAGGGTAAGAACCTTTAGCATACCTAAGGAGAATGAAAGGGAGTAACGTCATATGGTTCAAAACGAAAAGTGAAATCAAATCTTTGAGTTTTACGTTCCACGGTTATGCCGGATAGGTTAAAGGAGACGGTGATGATGAGAAATGAATAAAATGGTGGAATGAAAAATGTGGGAGGAAACGGGAGAACCCCGAGAAAACCCGTCACTGATGTCCGCCATCTTGAATAACGGTCAATCCAGAAGAGCGAGAAATAAGCGCCGTCTACCAGTAATAGGACAGGTGCCAGTTTCTACTGTATACAAAACCTCCAGCCTAGGCGCCTATTTAAACCTGGAAAGAAAAATTCCGGACTGAGTTTAACGACCCTCGTATTAAAACACATAATCTATGCAACGAGTAATGAAACATATATATATATATATATATATATATATATATATATATATATATTGTTATTCAAGTAGACAAGTCCTATTTTGTAAATATGGTTAGCGTTCGGTTAACGTATATATCGATATACTAATAAAACATGTCTGTGATGAGTCACGTTGTATTTTTGTCCTTTCATTTTGCGGCATTACTACATGCTCACCGAGTTATTACAGATGTTATTAGAGTTATCCACTAGTGGGCCTCCTCCGCTTGTGTTCCGAACCTGCGACATGAAGAAGTCTGAATTTTAAATATGTCCCAACGAGTTCACACGCATCCGGTTTCACTGCATACAGCGACTGAGAAAGAAGGACGAGTAAAAGGGATTTGAACAGTTCAAATGAGAGTACAGAGCTCACAAATGACTTTAGGTAGAAGAAACATCTAGATTGAGATCAAATGAACTTTCATAGAAGGATTGAGTAAGCCTATTAAAAATTTGAGATGCTATTAGGGATTATAGTGCAGTTTTTCAATATTTCAACAAAATGAAAATAAAAATGAAACTTTTCTATTTACTCTATACCCAGATAACTCCTTACACTACCGATAGTCTCTTAGGCTTCACTTATGTCATTTATGCAAGAAAACATGGCGTAGTGTCGTTTCCAGTAGGCAAAGTTTAAACAGCTCTTTAAAGTTCATTTAATTCATTAATATTGCATATATAACAGAAAAAAAGCTTATATCTATTTATTGCGCACGCTGTTGTCTTAAACTATTTTATAAAATGAATAAACGAATATTTGTTCAGAATAAAATTAATAATGTGTGTGCAGTACAGGTTTTACGACTATTTGATGCTCCATAACCTCTATACCGATTGGTACACTTTACTAAGGGATTAAGTTTGCGAATGTTGTGCACAAAAAAAAAGAACATTTTTTATGTATTCTTATTATATACTGTAGCTAATTGCAAATTCTAATTTAGCGTAAAATAACAATATTACTTAAGGCAAATATATGATGGGGGGTCAAACCTCTAAAATTTCATAAAATTTCATAAAATACATTTTTTTTATTGTCATCTTGACTTGTTAAGTTACTAGATGTTTGCTTTAAGTGCAGGAGGTCCGGCCCGATTTCCGGTGAGTAAGCATTGAACAATATAACAACACACTGGTTCAGATTTCGCTTCAAACTGTAAGTCTCATCCGATATAGCCCGCTGCTGGTGAAAGATTAAAACAATTCGAATAAATTATAATAATTGATATTCCAATATAATAAGTTAACCAATCAATGTTATAATCAATTAGTCAAAATATTAACCAAGTAATTGCATTTTGTAATATTTAGAAGTACAAAGTAATTTGTTGTTAGTGATTTGTTATTGACTTGGTATTCTTAATACTATACAAGATTAGCATAAGTGATCAATTGAGTCATAAAACCTTGTCTGGGGAGGTCCCTAGATTTAACACCATATGATTTCTTTGAGCAGAAGTACATGAAAGACACACTTTATATACTGCGAGTGCTAACAATACTCCAAGAACTGAAAAAATGAATCACTTTTACTGTGACTCATTAACATAAACATGCTATTGAAAGTATAGAACGAACTGGATTACTGTTAGGACCTGTGGTGCGTGACCAGTGGTGCACACATTAAACACTTGTAATACGTACCTGAAACTTGGTAAGTGTATATATCTTCTAAACCATCTATTTAAGATATTTATGACTTATATACTACGTACACTGTATTTTGTAACGTGATGAATCATTTACCGGTATGCTAACCTGTAAAGAAAATATCTTTTTGTTGTTGTTGTTGTTGTACTTCTTTTGCTACTCATTTTCGCAAGAAAAATCACTCTTTATAGTTGTTTATTTGTAGTCAATATAGTTAATGTTGTTCTCCTTGTGGAATGGTAAAGAATGCCGGAAAACATATGATATAGTTTCCTTTGAGCCAATATCTAAATCCGTTTCTCTTCATTTATTCAATTACATCTAAAATTTTCTTTTTTCTCCTACCATTTCTAACATTCTCTCATTCGTTTCACATTCGACTAATCGATTTTTTTTCATAATTCATGACGTCTATATATATATATAATTTTTGAGTCATTTTTTATCGCTTTTATGCAAGTGTTCGTGGTCCATAGAATGCAATACTTCATATGAAACATTTTATGAGTTTGTTCTTTAAATGTTTATTTAATGACCAACAAAATATACTTCTCTTCCTTGTAAAGACTTCTTTCGCCAGACCTGCCCTCGTCTTTATTTCTTGTTTGAAGATCATATTATCACCTATAATAATATCCAGATATCAAAAACTAGTCATCTGTTCAATTTACTCGCCTCCTATTTCTACATTCGACATTGACCACTTCGTTCCAATTGCCATGTATTTTTCTTTCTAACTTTTTTTTTTTTTAATTCACAGCCCCTCCTCAAGTCTTCTAACATTGCATTTATTTCCTTTTCAGATTTCGCATCAACCTCGTACTATCAGTAAACCGTACCATCAGTCTCCTTCACTATTTATTTCAGATATACAGGGTGATCATTTACTATTTAGTCAAAATCGACTGGTGAAATCCTCACACATAAATAATAAAAAAGTCAATATAAACGTAGGGCTAAAAATTCTTTGTTTTCAAAATTGTGAGATGCCGAAATCGAGAAAATTGTATCTTTGAGGCTGCCTAGCTCGAAAACTATGAGATATATCAAAGACAGTTAAAGAAATGTTACAGGAGATACACACTCTCTATCTAAATATCTATGATACAGAGTTGAATTGTACATGATTTTAGAGAGAGAGAGAGATGGAAGGGCGCAGCCTATACCGCAGCCCTCTCTATAAAATACGTTGCGCCGACTCTCAAACATGGTTATTTAGATAGACCGTGTACTAGTTCCTCTAATATTTCTTTATCCGCTTTTGATATCTCTCATAGTTTTCGAGTTAGACAGCCTCAAAGTTACAATTTTCTCGATTTCGGCATCTCATAACTTTCTTCGAAACAAAGTATTTTCGACCTGTGTTCATATGGACTTTTTTTAATTGTTTAGGTGTGAGGATTTGGATTTTGGCTACAAGAATGTCGGCGATAGAAAACTCCCCCGTCAAATTACGGTTCCAATTGAACTCTCCTGTGTAATTTCTTCTCCCATTCTAACAGCAATTTGTTGGTCTACATATAAATTTCTTACTAGTCTTCAATCTTTGCATTCCAACCCAATCTTCTGTGAAATTTTCATCAAAAATCTCAGTTTACCGATTGAAATTCTTCCCGTTTTTCCGATACACATTTCACTAATTACTCTTAAAATTCCAACTGTATATCTTTTTGCCTTACTTCTCATAAAACCCGAATTGTTCTTCCTCATCTTCATTTGTTCTTCCATACAACCTTCTATTCAGTATTCGAATCATAATGTTGCAATATGCGATATGTTACTAACACTCCTGTAATCTTCAGATCTATCCGGATTCGACCACTTTGCTAGCGGTGTTATGAACGTCTTTAGGAAATCTTTTGGCCACTCTCCTGTTTGGTGTAATTCATTGCAGAATCGGAACAATTTTTACTTGGCCTTGTCTCGCATATTCTTAATGAATTCAATTGTTATATTATCTTTCGATTGCCTTTCCATTCGTATCTCGAAAAAGGCTTTCTCAAAGTCATCCCGAAGAATACTAAACCCTTTAACATCCTTGCGCACTTCAATATTTGTCTTAATATCTAGACTGCACAGTCTTTCCCTACTCTCATACAAATCCTCAACATATTCTTTATATATTTCTAACATTCACTCCTCTTGGTTACTACTTTTCCGTTCTTCTTTTCTACTCCCATCGTAATATTCCCTTGTTTCTTACAAAACTCTACAGATTTCATCTTGTGTATTTCCCTATTTACCAACTATTTCTAATTCTTCTATATTTTCACATTTTCTTTTATAATACCCTTACCCTGTTTGTTTCCCTTCGTAAAGAGAGCATGATATTTTAAGTAGCAGTCATTTATGCAAATACAGATTACCTAAAATATATTATTTTCTTTCCTGTAGGCTTCACATTTTGTATATATGACACTTCAGTCCTAAGCAACTCTTAGTGAAATGGATAACTTGTCTTCCAATACATTTAATTGGTAATCAGTATTTCATTTAAATTCTTAATATAAATTCATTTATTAATATAGTGTCATTTTAATATTATATTCACATTTTTTGCCTATTTTGATTACTCTTTCACATGAAAATAGTCTTTATATTAGTAAAGTTTTTTATTAGTCTAACAGCTATTATATAGGATACAAAATAGGATTTATGTAACTAGTTGATTTTTCCAATTGACTGTGTACATTTCTGTTCTTTTTAAGTAGAAGTAGGATAATCTCTTCCTCAAAAATTCGATTTTGTAAAATTATGAAATTATTTACTAAATGTCATAATTTTATGAAAGAATAGAAATGTTCTTCGTTTTGTTTGTATGTTACATTTTTGAAGGAAACAGAAATAACTCATTACATGAAGCTTTCTTCTTAAAACCATAATTTTTATGACAAAATAGCAACAAAACTTTGTCAGTATGATTTACTTTTGCCATGATAACATGTTGAATGCTGCAAAAATTTAACTTGGTAACAACAGAATTAGAATGCCAATATATCTTGTACTATTTACATATTGAACACATACATACAGTCTTGGGAAAATATACTGTACATTTAAATTTTGTTTTCAGTATTAATACCTCAAAAGATACTAAATATTTTTATGGGTGGAATTACAAGTCAATACGGATGCTTTTCTTGCTTTAGTCATTGGTATTTCACGCAAGCTTCGGCGAGAGAACACGCTAGAATTCTGATGATCTCTACTTTTCTCTCTTTCTCTCTCTCTTACTCAGGCAGAAACCTTGTGTTGTGTGTCTGATGTTAGGAGAGGAGACTATTTTCCCTTTGTCTGTGTGATTCCATGTTGGTGTGGCGGTCGTGTTACCAAGGGATAGACTGGATTACCTCCATCAGCTGTATGTTGTGGCAGCTAATCAAGCCTCTTTTCGAGGCAAACATGGAACGATCCGAAAGCCAGCAGAGGGAGTCTCGACCCCTTCTTGTAACGTGACTATCTTTACCCACACACTCTTTCTTTCCTTCAGATTACTTGCCTTCTTCGTCGTCTCTTTTCCTCATTCTCATCAACCGGACCAATGACGTGGAAAACAAGGACCACGTTAAGCCAGGCTCCTTCACTAGTGGCATGTCAATTGGAAATCTCTCCAACACAAAGAGAGAAAATGAAAAATTTGCCTTCGAATGAATCATTAGGAAAACTCTTACTTTTTTCTTTCGGCCCCATATAAAACTAGGCATATCGCATATGTTTTAACAATTCAGCATTTTCAATGTACGCAGAGACGTTTTATTTCATTCCATGATGTCATTCATGCACCTAGGTAAATGAAATAAGGTCATATACAATGAACAAGTTAATTAAACTAGCCGAGATTGGTGTATAGGTCTATTATAGAATTTCAATTAACATATTTGAAATAAAGATTTTTCTCGTGTGTTTACTTTTACTATCTTTTCATATTCTAAAATTTGTTGCCAAGAGTTTACTACTTCATATTCTAAAATTTGTTGTTTACTACTTCATGTTGGTACAAACTAAGTTGAGGCTAAAATGCAAAAATAGCATCTAAAAATGCTTTGATTTGGCCTTGTAGTCGAAACACGTGTTCTTGGCCATGATTTCGTAAATTTAAAGTTTTTTTTCTTTTTTTTCTTTTCTTTTTTTTCTTTCTTTTTTTTTTTTTTTTTGTATTTCAGATGCAAAATACAAGATATTTATTTAGAAGCAACATTGCTCTAAAATAACTAATTATGAGTTAGTAGCGACGAACTTACTCAAATAGGTCAATTATAATCAATATCTTCCTACAGACCAGAAAACCACAAATAAAACAAACCATCGCGGAACATAGGAAATAAAGGTTCTACTTACTGATTTTGACTGTATCCTTTTAACTAAAATTACAAATATCTAAGGGAGTGATCCGTAAATCACATATATTAATACAGCATGAAAACTGTAGTGCCAATTAAACGATCACTGAAGTTATCATTCGTGCGTATAACGCAATTTAAGTTAATGTTACTTGTAAACAACTCGGTTAAATAGAGGGTTAAAACAGTTCCTTAATATATAGTATATATCTTCAGTTTCTTTATTTCGAACTTAAATATACCAGTTTTCCAGATCTTAAAATACTTCATGTAGTGAAGACATCAGTAAGTGAAATTTGGCTATAACAACGAAGGCAAAGCTCAAACAAGACGTCGAGCAAGTCAGGTGTTGTTATAGCCGATTCAAGTAGCTCCTTAATATCCTTTTGATGGTAGACTAATGCCATTATTCTAATATTAGTCGAACTAAAAGCTAAAGCTCCTATGTATAGAGAAATAAGGTGTATACTAGGAACGAACTACAATAAAGGAACAGCTAAGTTTAATGTACAAAAATAGTTATGTAAACTGTTTTCTATTGAAATAGGTACTCTCGATTTGTGTTACCCAGAATAAAACCATATTTTGAAAATCCAGCCTAAAACTCTAATTGAAAATGTTCAAATTCGTTCATTTTTATAAATTTTGTTGGTTTAAACATAAAATGTATAACTACATATATAAGATTATTATTGAAAGATGTTATTATTATACCTAGGAATACCAAACAACACTATAAATCCATAAAGGCTAACACGTATATCACTAATCCATTAAGACTAACATTTAACTCTAATGAAAGGATACTAGAATGATTGATTCAAACGTAATGTTGGATACAAGGAACGAGAGAAATGAGTAAAACTCTATAGCTTGGCCTGGCAATAGCGAATTTAGTAGTATTGAAAGAGACAGGAGAATCAGCATTGATAGAAAACATTGTAGAGAAAATCGAGAATGAGATGATAGTCAGAAGAGAAGGAAGAAAATGAAAAGCGAAGGAAATGGAGAACTGTGTTGGATAATAACGGTGGGACAGTGGAGTATAGAAGATGCTTTTCAGAAACCTCCAAAAGAGAAACCATCCCTCTACACTCACCCAATAATGGATCTTGAGCCAAAGAAAGAAAAAGAAGAGATACTCTTAGAAAGTCTTCATCCAATTCTGCGGTTGGAGAGGAAATGAAGGCTTCTCCAAGGACGAGAATTTCGCTCTGAAGACTTTTCAAATGCTTTGAAACAATGTCCAATCACAGAACAGATCGATGTGAGATCGAAAAACCTCAGGGTTTCGTTGTTTCTCATGAGAAAATATAGAAACTTTAGACAGTTTGTTCCCACTTTTCGTGAAAGCCTTTACACATACACAAATACAAACAGATACGTACACGTAAATACTTATAAAAGAATCAGAATAAAGCTCGACATATAACATGAATTGAAATACTATGTGAATGTTATGAATAAAGGTGGGGCAAGTAAATCGTAACATAACGCTATGAAACTTAATAACTTATGAAGTTGACTTATTTCTCTGTATTTTTTGTGCCTAAAAGAGTTATTTTTATATTAACAGGAAATGACAATTTTCCGAAAGTATATAATACTATTTGTAAAATTAGAAGTCTTCATGTTTGATAAATCTGAGAGACGAAAGAACAACCTTAACAATCTTACAAAATTTTCGATGAATTACCTATCTTCCTAATAATTTCACATCATCTTCCTCTGTTTTACTGTTATTTTCTGGCATTACTAAACTGCTGGTCCAAACGAAACCAAACTTTTGTTGACTTTAAGTTACATTAAACTACAAATTACGTTGACTTAGGAATCTATAATTAATTATATGTAGAAATGACATCTTTTAGTATTTCTTAAACTGATGTATTTTTGAATGCTTTATGCGTATGGATATATAATACGTACACTTAAACAGAAAAAATACTGGAACAAGTACTGAAAATATTTTGTACTTAATGTAATCTTCAGCCTATATTCGGAAGGATATTTCATGTGTGTTAAGATAATTTTCTTCCATCTCCATTAACACATTCTTAAAATTTTCAAGAATGTAACACTATGTTGATAAAATGTTGTGTTTTAAGGTAAAGCAAACCCTCGCAATATTTCCATTATATCTCACAAAAAAATCGATGTAAGTGTGCAAGAGTCTCTTCAAGAAGTTTTGGTTTTTGTTGAAAAACCTATGATAGCACTGAACAAGACACTAATTTTACACTCATGATTTGTTTATTTAACTTCTAACTTTTTAAAACGGGCCTTTTGTGTATACTCATAGTTACATGCTTCGGATAAACATAGTGAACTCTAAAAACGAAAGCAGTAATTTGCTGTTGAAACGACATCAAGTAAACAAATTTTGTATGGTAAACCGAAAATCGTTTATTTTGCATTATAAGTACTTTCACAATAACTTTTTTTTATATGTCAAGAAAATATCAATGCTTTCATAACATATGCTATTTTCTAATTATTCTTCAATCAATGCATTAATAGTCTGAGCAAATTATTTGATAAAACACAAAAGCAAGACTTGAATCTTGTAGTGCGCCTTTAATAGAACACAAACTGCATATCTCTACGGAAGTGTGGGTTGCATACAGTGTAGGCGGAGCAACAGTCACCAAAGAAAACACTGGTGATTTTGCATAGCATTGCATTGTACTAGAGGACTGCACAGGCTTGGACCTACAAAGCATACATCACTTCGGGCCCGGGCCGGGCTCGGACCGTGAATTTTTAAATATACAACCATACTTCTCGGGACTTTCTGGGCCTAACTTTGTAAATACTGTACAACAATATATATTCCACCGTTCTTCGAACTTTTAAAGTATAACTGCAAAATTAAACCTCTAATTGCTGTAAATAAAAATACAATTTTGCGTTAATTATTAAGTTTCTGTAATTCGGGCTTATATCGGGCTCGTTTGATTATCACAGGAGCTCGGGCCTAAATGCTAAAACATATTTGGGACTCGGGTCGGGCCTCACATTCTAAATTCACGGGCCAGGCCGGGCCCGGACTAAAAAATTCCGGCCCGTGCAGACCTCTACATTGTATTTCTACGTCCCACAATCCCGTTATTTTAGGCTAAAGGAGATGATGAGAAATGACATGATGATAATGAAATGAATCCTGCAAAGACAACATAATATTCGTGCCCTGAGCGTGATTTGGTCCCGATAAAAGTGAAAGGTCAGTGATTGCTATGGACGATGAGATGAAATCATTAAGGTGAGCTTAAAGAAGCGCTATTCGCCAACAGATGACAACATTTATCCATTATTTCTTATAAAAAAATGTAAAGAGCGGTGATATTTATAATAAGGTATATTTCAGCAGATAAATACGTATTAAGACTTTGTCCAACGATAAACTGAATCAATAACTCTATATAATCTGTGCTTTTTTGTGATATTTTGTTTGTTTCATTATTAATAAAGTTTTAGTGTTCGAAACATGATTCCGAGAGTCAAATAAAGTGCTCTGTAAACGGAAACAGAGTCGTAGCAATGTAGGAATGAGCGGGGTAATTTTTTCTATCATTTGTGTTAAGCCTGCCATATTTTCTCATGAGAATACGGGATATTTTCAATCTCCTCCCCTCCCCAACTTTCCAACACGATACATATGTTTGGAAAGATTTTCACTGCATTATTTGAAATGAATACAAGGAAGTAGCGGACAATTCGTTCTCAGGGAACTTTATGCTTCTGGAGAACTCCTATTAATGTTTGGCATTTAGACGAGATTTTTTTTTCATCTGAATATGCTCTGTTACATGTAGCAAACGAAAGAAAATCTTGCACCTACAATGTACTAAATAGACACAATAATGTGCTATTGGCATATAATGTGCTATGTCTATAAGCATTGTTTTAAAGTTGTAGATGTAAAATAAACAATATATTATCAGATCTTTGTAAACAGGGCGTAGCCTGTCCTTGAATTCATGGATCATTTCACATTGTTTCGTGTACTTTTGTTCATATTTTGGAATCAAAATAGTTCTGGCACAATTGAATTTAACATCGTATTTTTTATGATCTTTGATGTATAATCCAATGAACTGTAGCTCTGGTTATAGTCAATTATCTTCCCTGTGCTTGTAGATGTAAAAGCACTTGAAGTCATCTTATGTTTCCTTGTTTCCTGAATTGAAGAATGTCCGAGTTTCCGCCACGTGCAATGAAACAATAGCATTACAACTGTTACAATCAACTTCATAATTCAACTTCATTGCTTACAGAAAAGAGTATTTCTCCTTCAAATTGGAAAAAGTGCACGTCCATTTAGGCATTCATGTTGACACAAGATTGGAACATTTCACTTGTATTATTAATAATAGGTTTGGACGTTATAATATCAAATGTGTAAAGTGAAACAATATTTGCTTAACACATGTTAAATTATAAAATTATAATAATGTGACAATTAAGGTTATACCTTAATAGTTGTACAACAATTCTGCAATTTGATACTACTTTGATGATAGATGTATATAGGGCGTAAACTTTGAAACGTCAGATAAAATAAACAATATATGGATGAAAAACTTGATCATTTGTATCTCTGTGAAAGCTACTGTATGTATAATATAGAAACACGCTTTATTTCATAAAGTTGGATTAACACCAAAAGCAATAAAATTCAAACATACGACCTTGCGCATTAAGGACACGAGTGCTAATCTTTCAATTACAGAGAGAAAAACTTTGATAGAATCGGACGTAACAAACCACACAATGAACTTTAATCTGACAAGGGAGTTAGCGCAAGTTGCGATCACGATTGCAGTTGAGTTGTGGGTAGTGTGAGTATGTTTGGGGTGCTGATTACAAACATGAATAAACTAAGGGCAATCCAATTACACTGTAAGCTACGAAGATGCGATATTCTGCTCACAGTGGACCATGCCGAACATATCGTGTCGTAACTGTATTCACCGTAAACAATATTTCTCTAGCTAACATAGGTACCAAATTTCACAATAGTAAATCCCCACGTTAAGCGGGTTTTCATATCCAGGTTCCTACGTATGAAAACATTTACGATCACTCCAACCACAATCATTTCACAGATTCAACCTCTTGCATATAAGTTATTAGAACGTAAAATTGAATGTAGTTTATCCGAAAAAGACCTTTATGTATTGCAAGACCAGTAACGCCCAAATATTCACCACGCACGTATAGTGGTATTGACATAAACAACAACAAAAAAAGTGTGCAGCAGGAAACCACTTTACACAAAAGTCTAAAGAAGTTCTACCAACTGGTCGAACGATTTGGGTCAATAGTCTATCAATCATAAGTTTATGTCTTCAAACCTTGTAGAAAGTATTCGTTTTGTTTTTTTTTTTTTTCCTTAAAAGTGTGTTCCTTATTTTCATCAGAGGACTGAAAACATTTGTTTGAATAAATCTATGGTAACTACGTTTCTCTCAAATTCGATTAGAAGAGAACATTATATGAATTGCAAATCTAAAATTCAAAACTGAAAACAAAATATTAAGTATGTTCAATATTTCATTATTATCCTTTGATTTGTAATGAAAAACTAATTATAAGCATTGATGATTTCAGAAGATTCTCCCCGGGTAATGGTCAATATATGAATGAGAGGAAATTGATAGAACATTATTAGTCCACTTTGAGCATGATCGAAGATATGGCCTCGAATTTATGTCGACAGAGTCTCAAATTCTCCCACAGGTCATGCCCTGATATCATCACTGTTTCAAAGGTTTCCTTAAGAAATACCTAAGTAGAATATTACATTTATTTCTCATTCTACGTTTTGAAATGACAAAATCATAATTTTAAAGATAATTATAATACGATAAGCATAAACGTTTATAGAACTAATGAAGTAAATAGTATTGTGTAAGTTATCGGTTTCTAATCGGATTAAAAGTAGAATATTCGTTTGCATCGCACTTTATAAAGTAAATCCTCTCAATATGTATAGTGGGCTAGTGAATATTATCAAATAAATTATCATTTAGTTTACGTAAATATTGCATCGCCTAATGTGAAACTTCGTACTTGAATAATAATAAAATCATAGCCATATCTTATAAGAATTTCAGGCTTACTCAATAAACGAATTCAACGTGGTCTCAATTCGAAGTTCTACTTATTCGAATCCGATAGAAATACAAAGAGAAACTTCAAGAACAGGTAAAAGATGAATGTTACTTTGGTGGGACTGGAACTAACCTTTACGAGTTCCTTTCAAGTTACAAATGCCTTAGACACTTTGTTTCTTGTCTTTAAGTTAACTGATTCACTGAACGTATCTGAGTAAGTTGTCTTTATTTTCTACTCGGTTATACACGTTTTACAATCATTTCTTTTAAGCTTGAACGACAGGAACATGAACGCAAAAAGATTTAGGTCAATTAAAATTCCCCCACCGGGAATCGAACCGGGGACCCCGTACACCAAAAGCACACGTGCAAGCCACTAGACCAGCGGTAAGAGGAAATGAAATCTGTTTTGAAGTGTCTGAAATTTATGCCTATTTCGCCCTGATGTAATACGTCTATTGATGTTTTTATGTTTACCGTGTTCGGTACTTTGAAGAACGATATATGTTATTTATATAGGTTCTATTACGTATTCATCTATAAATACTATATAAATTATCAGAATTATTCATGATCTTTCATGGAAATTCGCTTGTGCATGCACAGTAGACGGACAGTGTTATTGGAAAATGAGTTTAACAGAGATTATGTATTTCGCCGACATTATTTAATAGCTATATAGAAGAGATGGCGAAAATGAGTCAACCTAATAAAGATGGAATTTCGGTAGGAAATGAAATGATGAGGTGTATACGGTTTGGGGTTGATTTAGTTGGTGTTGCAGAATCTAAAAAGAAAATTAATAAGATGTAGAAAACTTGAGAAAGACTTCTGAAGAATACGGGATGAAAATAAATGTTAGAAAGACAAAATCCATGGTGATTGAAACGAAGCGATGGGTGTCAAATATAAAAGCGGGAGGAAAGAAGAAATGACTAGTTTTCGATATCTGAGTAGTATATTAGTGATGATATGGTATGCAAACGTGAAATAAAAGCAAGGATAGAAATGGCGAAAGAAGCCTTTAGGATGAAGAAAATATTATTTTGTGGGACATTGAATAGAGTTGAAAAAAAACTCATAAAATGTTTCGTGTACTGTATTTATAAGACTTTCGAAATATGTGCGTGGAGAAGAATGGAGAGAAATAGCTGGGTCAAGAGATAAACGAATGGGAGGGTGTTAGAAATGGAAGGAGAAAAATATGATTAAGAAGAGGAAGAAAACCTGGGTGGGATATGGGTTAAGAAGGAACTGTATCATGAGGGATGTGCTAGAGGGTATCGTTGCAGGAAAGAGAGGGAGGGGATTAATTAGAGTATATAGAAACAGAATTAGGCTATTGGCGATATCAAAACGGAAAAATCGTATGTGAAGATTTAAAGGTTAATAGAAGATCGTGGAGCATGGCAGTTTCTCAGTCGCGGTAAGTGACCCGCTGGTAATGGTGGAATACTTCTGATATAATGATGCCGATGATGCAGAGTAGAAACAGAAAAATCCACTTTACTCGTTGCTAATACGAATCACAAATCAAATTTCTACAGGCTGTCAAACGGAAGCAGTGGTTCCCAACCTGAGGACGCGCAGCTTCGTCCTGGTTAAGCATGAAGAGGGAGTAAAGTGGCGAAAGCTACTGGCAGAAATGAATTGTGAAATAAATAAATAAAGCACCACTTATAATGACTCTAAAATTTAACTGGACAATTTTATAATGATCGTTTAAAAAATAATACTGTACTAGAAGGGTATGTTAAAGACTTGCTTTAAATAAATATAAATACTTGACATTATTATTATTATTATTATTATTATTATTATTATTATTATTATTATTATTATTATTATTATTATTATTATTATTATTATTATTATTATTATTATTGGTCTCCCACTTCTTGGCCGAGATGTGAAATATTCACCACATTCTTCATATCACTAGATCAATTTCTTTACTGTTTTCTTGTCACAGCTATCTGAATGGCAGTTTGTCTCATAGTTACTCGACCTGTGATTTCCCCGCTGGTAGTAACAGATAGTTCTCTACAGCCTTTAGAGCAAGGCATTTTGACAACCTGTAGAATTTGCATTGTGATTCGTATTAGCAATGACAGTAAAGTGGATTTTTCTGTTTCTACTCTGCATCATCGGCATCATTATATCAGAAGTATTCCGCCATTACCAGCGGGTCACTTACCGCGGCTGAGAAACTGCCATGCTCCACGATTTTCTATTAACGTTTCCATCTTTACATACGGTTTTTCTGTTTTGATATCGCCAATAGCCTAATTCTGTTTCTATATACTCTAATTAGTCCCCTCCCTCTCTTTCCTGCACCATACCCTCTAGCACATCCCTTATGATACAGTTCCTTCTTAACCAATATACCAACCAATTTTTCTTCCTCTTCTCAATCACATTTTTCTCCTTCCATTTTAACTCCCTCTCATTCGTTTTCCTCTCGACCCAGTTATTTCCCTCCATTCTTCTCTACGCACATATTTCTTCAATTGTTTTTCATCATTTTTGCATAATGTCCATGATTCTGCCTTATAAATACAGTAAAATACAGTACACGAAACATTTTATGAGTCTTTTTTCAACTCTATTCAATGTCCCAAAAATAGTATTTTTTTCACCTTAAAGCTTCTTTCGCCATTTCTACCCTTGCTTTCATTACACGCTCGCATATCATATCATCACTAAGAATACTACTCAGATATCGAAAATTAGTCATTTCTTCTTTCCTCCCGCTCCTACTTCTATATTTGACACCCATCGCTTCGTTTCAATCACCATGGATTTTGTCTTTCTAACATTTATTTTCATCCCGTATTCTTCAGAAGCCTTTCTCAAGTTTTCTACATCTTATTAATTTTCTTTTTAGATTCTGCAACACCAACTATATCAACCCCAAACCGTATACACCTCATCATTTCATCTCCTACCGAAATTCCATCTTCATTAGGTTGACTCATTTTCGCTATCTCTTCTATATAGCTATTAAATAATGTCGGCGAAATACATAATCTCTGTTAAACTCATTTTCCAATAACACTGTCCGTCTATTGTGCATGCACAAGCGAATTTCCATGAAAGATCATGAATAATTCTGATAATTTATATAGTATTTATAGATGAATACGTAATAGAAATTATATAAATAACATATATCGTTCTTCAAAGTACCGAACACGGTAAACATAAAAACATCAATAGACGTATTACATCAGGGCGAAATAGGCATAAATTTCAGACACTTCAAAACAGATTTCATTTCCTCTTACCGCTGGTCTAGTGGCTTGCACGTGTGCTTTTGGTGTACGGGGTCCCCGGTTCGATTCCCGGTGGGGGAATTTTAATTGACCTAAATCTTTCTGCATTCGTGTTCCTGTCGTTCAAGCTTAAAAGAAATGATTGTAAAACGCGTATAACCGAGTAGAAAATAAAGACAACTTACTCAGATACATTCAGTGAATCAGTTAACTTAAAGACAAGAAACAAAGTGTCTAAGGCATTTGTAACTTGAAAGGAACTCGTAAAGGTTAGTTCCAGTCCCACCAAAGTAACATTTTTTTTTTTACCTGTTCTCGAAGTTTCTCTTTGTATTTCTATCGGATTCGAATAAATAGAACTTCGAATTGAGACCACGTTGAATTCGTTTATTGAGTAAGTCTGAAATTCTTATAAGATATGGCTATGATTTTATTATTATTCAAATACGAAGTTTCACATTAGGCGATGCAGTATTTACGTAAACTAAATGATAATTTATTTGATAATATTCACTAGCCCACTATACATTTGCGAGGTTTTACTTTGGGAAATGAAGTGTATACGACATTGAATAGTAAAAATATTTCAATAAAAATATATTATTAAAAATATTGATTAAGTAATTGGAGTTAAACATGCTTTCCAGTAAGAATTACATATTGAGAGGATTTACTTTATAAAGTGCGATGCAAACGAATATTCTACTTTTAATCCGATTAGAAACCGATAACTTACACAATACTATTTACTTCATTAGTTCTATAAACGTTTATGCTTATCGTATTATAATTATCTTTAAAATTATGATTTTGTCATTTCAAAACGTAGAATGAGAAATAAATGTAATATTCTACTTAGGTATTTCTTAAGGAAACCTTTGAAACAGTGATGATATCAGGGCATGACCTGTGGGAGAATTTGAGACTCTGTCGACATAAATTCGTGGCCATATCTTCGATCATGCTCAAAGTGGACTAATAATGTTCTATTAATTTCCTCTCATTCATATATTGACCATTACCCGGGGAGAATCTTCTGAAATCATCAATGCTTATAATTAGTTTTTCATTACAAATCAAAGGATAATAATGAAACATTGAACATACTTAATATTTTGTTTTCAGTTTTGGATTTTAGATTAGCAATTTATATAATGTTCCCTTCTAATCGAATTTGAGAGAAACGTAGTTACCAAAGATTTATTCAAAGAAATGTTTTCAGTCCTCTGATGAAAACAGGAACACACTTTTAAGGAAAAAAACAAAACCAATACTTCCTACAGGGTTTTCAAGACATAAACTTATGATTGATAGACTATTTTGGTTGGAGTAATCGTAAATGTTTTCATAGTTAGGAGCCTGGATATGCAAACCCGCTTAACGTGGGGATTTACTATTGTGAAATTTGATACGTATATGCTATAGTGTACACTCGCAGCGCCGTACCGAAGGTTACCTGACGAAGCGTCCGAGACCACATCTAGGAGAATAAAACATGAGCGCATAAGAGCAAGGAAGTATAATAGTGCCCCCGCCTGTCTTGCGTCAACGTCGGGAGTTAATCCGTCCGTGTGTGGTGTTACTAGTTTCTTAATGCGTCACGTTACTCTCACTGTTAACGCAATCGTGTGATGACTTCTGAAAATATAGTGAACATTATTTTTTAGGTATTACAAACACAAAAGAAGATCCACAGAAATTACAGTAAAGGAGAGATATGCAGCTGCATTCATAATCAATGTGATTGATGAAGCGGCGGCCACCAATGGTAATAATATACATAACGAAAATGCAATAGACTATATTGAAGAATATGAATGCACAGAAGACGACTTGTCTGATTGTGAAGAACGTATAGATGATCCAGAACCTGATAGTGACGAAGAGTTGTTACGAAGTAATGGAAGCCAGTAGTCTTCTTATGTGCCAAGCCGACCGAAGAGGAAGAAGTGGGTTGATATATCTTTTGAAAAATCAAAGGTGATAACTGCATTCCAGGATTCTGGGAAAACCAAACGATTAAGCTTCATTTCAGTATAGAAACGATATCGTATGGTGCAAGACATACATCATCTACAATACTTAGGTCACGTGGTAGAAAGAGGAAAGGCAGGCCAGCGCTCAAAACTGCACGTGCTTGACGTTTACGGCACTTTATACTCTGTTGTCATATTCATCCTCGTAATCTTTTGCCTAGAGTTACTAACAATCCATGTTTCGAACTTGATGACTGAACATGCGCATGATTGTAAAATGCAGTGTAATTGTCGATGGCAAATATTGTGCGCATATTTGTACTGTACCTGTAACATTCTTACATGCAAACCAAAACTTTCTTGCAATTGCGATCGCAACTTGTGCTAACTCCCTTGTGAGTACAAACGCTTCGTCTACTCTTATAAAACTTATCAATTTAATAATAAGCATTGAATTAAATTTTGTATTTCCAGAATTACATCTTTCCAAATATTTATTCATTTTGTATAAAGCTAATAGCAAATTTACGGTATATTTACACACTAAAGTAATGTACGGACATAAAAAAAGAAAGATTTGTGCCTTTACTTAAGTTTTTAATGCAAATATTAAGGATGAGATAGACAAAAGAGAACCCATTTGGAATTAAATTTCCGTTGTTGTTGAAAATGTTTTCATAAGAAACGAAGGGTGTTAGTCTTTTGTTGTTATTTGCAATCTTCTTAATGCAAAGGAACTAAAAAAGAAAGAAAAATGAAGGGAGAAAGAGATTCCCTATGTGGCTTTTTAATTAAGTGAAAGTAAAGCGCCAAGTATTCTAAACGGGAGAATCTTTCGCATTGACTCAGGAAAGAAAAATAAACCCAGCGAAGGAACAGAAAAGAATAAAGAAAAGAAGAGAACAACAGAAGCTAGCAATCCAAATCAGGGAAGCTAGAATATCTACGGTACAGCAGAGGTTACGCGAAAGGAAACAGGGAAATAATCTCTTGTTACGAATGAAAATCTTTTCCATAGTTGATTTCGGTTTGTCTATACTATCACTGAGTCGGATAGAGGGTGGCACCACCTATGGTCGACCTAGGTTAGTAGTCGACAGCTTAGATAACTTAAGGTCGTAAGATCAAAACTATACAATGGTGAATTACAATGAATGACTTGGTAAAAATTTTAGATATTGACTAATATCACTGCAAACTTGTATTGACTGATTCGTCATCGTTCGACTATCACGCCAATGTATGTGAGACTACAGCAGAAGGCTGAAGAATTAAAGAAGAATCAACATTTTTCATAATCCTGACGAGAGGTAGGGAAAATGCAATTATGAAAATAAGATAATAACTTATTCATCTTGCAAATGACCATTTTTATAGTCGACCAGGGTGGTCGACTACTATGATTTTGTAGGTTTATTACAATCAACTTGGTAGGTATATGTCTTTGAATGTCTGCAGTCAGTATGCTGTTTACATCGCAGAAGTACAAAGTTGAAGCAAAGGAAACAGTAGGCGACCGGGGACTTTGGTCGAGTATAGGCAGTCGACTTTAGAAAAGAGTAACATTTGTGTAAGAGAGTTGTATAAGATGAATTTGGATAACTTTGAACAGACCTATGAAATTTAAAAAACTGCAGAACAAAGAGAGTGTGTCATGCCATGTCTATAAATTACTGTTACGTGTCAAACTATGCTAGTGCAGGCCCTATATGCTCTAATCAGACTTGGTCTTCATTTCTCTGATTTTAAATTCTGAAGAATGGGAAGTTTTCCCTTTTTGCATAATATTGATTCACTACTGAACTTGCTAAGAGTGAGAAACGTATCTAGACTATGAAGGCAATTTTTCAATTAATTATTACATTTTTTTTTATTTCTCAGACCAAAGGCTACAGGCCCCAATCTTGCTTTCTCGTTCACAAATCTGACAAATGTAAGTGACGACCCTTCACACGATAATTTTAGCCGTATTATTGTAGTTAGTTTACACAAGATGACATATGTCCAGTTATGTTTTATTTTATAGTTTACTGGAAGACTAACTTACGATAGGTCCACATGAAGTTCCAATTAAGAAATAACTGTTCAGATATAGTGATAATGCATTGAATGATGCTCTACATACTACATGCACAAGGAACATGGGTGCGCGTAAATCTTCAGCAAACTGCGGTGTGCCAGAAGAACGTTTCTCGGTACGCGGTGTAGCCAAAGTCCAGAAAGTCGATAAATGAGACCTAAAACTGTATGGTCCAAAGAGAGGAGAATAAGCTTGCTGAGTGGTTAATATCAGTGGCAAAAGTTTAATTCACAATGAAGGACGATTTACGTATACCGTTCAACACAGTTCAGCAACACAACAGAACGGGAATATCTGTCGCTGGTTGTCACCACGTATTTCTTAGAAGACATCCAGAATGACTTTAAGAACAATGTAAACAGTATCTAAAGCACGTGCATGCTTTACAAAAACTATAGTTATATGTTGGTTTCAGGAACTGAAAGAATGTTAATGACGAAGGTTTGTTACAAGATTCAGAAAGAATTCTCAATGTCAACGATGCACATTTCTAATTATGTCTATGAAATGGGGTAGTTTTGGGGACTCAAAGATTGGACTCACAATCAGCTGAATTCAATGCTCCAGTGTATTTTGCCAACTATGATATGTTCCCATTTATGTGAAGCACCTAAAAATTTGCTAAATATTGTACCACAAGAAAAAAGAATAAGGCATAGGATTATTTGATACAAAGTGGATCAAATCTGATGCATTCTATGAATGTATTGGTAATGTTTAAGTCTCTCGATCAATCAAGAAAAGTGCGAGGTTCTCTGCTTTCGCTTATTGTATAACGTATATTCTGAGAATAGTATTAGTCTGTACGTCCTATAAGCTACATATTGCAAGTGCCCATACAGGGTCCTTGGCGAGAAATTGCAAACACACCTGCAATGCATTCTCAGAATTCATGGAGCGTTATTCCGTGATTTGGAAGCTGATATCGCTGAACAGTACAAATATTTCCAGTGCTCAACGTATTTCTATGTTCGGAAAGAAAGCGACAACGCGCAATGAAGATTTTCTAGTGAGTTAATGTTGCCCTATGAAATGACTAGAGCTACACCTGTATTCACTGTAAGGGACCTTTTAGTCTCTGGTACAAAGGTAAAATTATTATTTGCAATATTTTCAGCTACATTTGTAGTTTCCCGTTTAAATTCATAAATTACTTGCATACATTTAGCTATAACGTGCACAAATTTGTCAGGTACAGTATAACTACTTCTGGTTATATTGAGACTTTTGTGGTTAAGATAGGTCTAGGCACTATTATTTTTCAAAATTTTTACATCAATTTTAAAATTAGCTAGGCACCTCTATAACTTGCAGATCCTGGTCGACTACTGGTATATGCGATCGACATACCTTAGTTTCTGTGCGATCGACAACCGTAAAATTTATCATATTTTATATTAAAATTTAAAGTAAATTGTTTTAATAAATTTGATAAATTATCCTAATCCGATTGTCTCAGAGAGAGCATGGTGTATGATACATATTTCTTCAGAGCTGTGCCGTCATATAAAGAACTTAAATTAACGATACAAATTCCTGGAATCAAATTCAGTCGACCACTGTATAGTTGACCCACTTTTTTACCTATATTAAAATAATAATTTCAGGATCATATCATTAAAACAAAAATTTCTGTCTCACTTCTATTATCTTTTTTCTGAAATCCTTAATCTTGTCCAAGAACAAAAACTGTGGTCACACTCAAACTTCCACTACAAAAGATAGAAAGAAAGACTAATATCCATCTAGCATTGATTCAAATAAATTAATTCTTTCATCAGCTGTTTATTGTTTAATCTGAATATTGATTAGTTTGAAAATTAAGAATGAACTAAATTTCAATGTTTGAATATGATGTTTCTAGTGAGCATTTAAGAACTATTCGTAGCATAGGACACGATAGATTAGTGTTAGAGCTCTCATCTTTGGTGAAAGAGGTCACTGGTTTGATCTCAGGCTATATGAGTTTATGGTAGATAGAATTGTATTCGTGGATTTTCTTGAAATCTTTCGTTTCCTTCCACTTACTTATTTTAGCAACTTTTATTAATTAGCCATTTGCTTTAGTCTACACGATACAATCGTGAAATGTAGAACTATACGAGTAGATTTCGTTGCATCATTTTTCGTTATTATTCGGAGTATAACTTCAGGCTTACTTATGTTTTAGAATCACATGTCAAATTTCACGTTACTGTTTCATACTCCATTTATTGGATAGGTAGGAGCAAAGGAAGTAGATAATCATTTTTCAATTCCTTTCATAAAAGAAACTGTATAGGTCTATCATATACATAGTCAATCTGAAATGTTCATACTTATACAAGTACACTGCGCAAATGTTATCGCATAAGATTATTCTTACATCCTTATGTTTCTGTAAGAACATAAGGCAAGTGTAATTTTATTAACTGCCTTATATTTTATAAATCACTAAACAAATAGAATTATAGTTATAGTTTGTTAATTTGCTACAGAGAGATTGCTGGAAAGGAGTGTCGTAGTCAGATCCGTCTTCTTAATTTTAATCCTTCAATCCAAGTTTAAAATACTGGATAAGCCCCTTGTGTTCTCTTAAGATTTCAATCGATACAGTGGCGGATATTCATAATAATAATCAAGAAGAATTTTTTCTATGTTTGGAAATTATATCATCAATGCAGTGTACATATTGTGCAGAAAAATAAATGCGAACACTTTGAATGAACGGAAGAAGATAGGCAATCCAAGCTCAGCAAGAAATAATGAGAATCTGATGAAGAACTTGAAGAGTACTACAGATAAATCGAACCAGTTTATATGGCTTACTAAACTTGTAGTTAATGGAGCTGATACCTTGTTTTGATTACAACAGAATACAATATTAATAATACGCACTATGAAACTTCCAGAATTAGTTGACATTGTCAGAAAATGTAAAGAAATATTCACAACGTGTGCAACTGGCTACAAAAGTATAGAGAAATCAGTGTATAACGGAATATACTTAGTCTGTAAGATGTACTTTCTATTCTAGAACGAATCTAGCATCTAACTAATAGAAATAATCTTCATAATGCCAGCACAACTATCACGTAATTCCTTTTAAGTGAACCACTGTAAATCTATATGGAGAATTTAGAGTACAGTTGAGTCAATTTAAATTACCAAAGTTGTGAGAAAAGAAGCAATGTTTGTACCGTACGCTTAATACATCGGAAAGTCAACACTTGTTTTATAGTAAAGAGTTAGAATATCTCGAATTATTGTATAAATATTTTCCTTACACACTATGTTTTAGATAAGACTGGTATGCTAAAATGCTGCCACTAGTTGCGGTTAACGTTTCGCAGCTCGCCAAATATTGCTCTTGCATTTCAAGCTGAAGATAAGGCGACTTCTTCTTCTTCTTTTTTTTTTTTTTTTTTTTTTTTTTTTTTTTTTTTTTTTTTAAGGGTGAAATTTAGATGAAGAAGCTATAATGCTTTCTGCCGTTTCTCGGAAACTATTAGGCGTATAACCTTGAAATTTTGCATAACGTTCTCCTTGCAGTTTAAGGTATAAATGAGATAGGATTATGGTATTTGAATAATTATTTGTCGTTCGTCACATCTCTTAAACTATTAGGCTCAGAACTTTGAAGTTTAAACAAATGTTCCCCTTGCACTTAAACTTTAGGTAAGACAATATTTTGCAAAACACTGAAAATAAGATGGGATAATTGTTTCAATAGGGAAATAGGATGCTTGAATATGTTTTGCTGTTCTTCAGATCTCAGAAACTATTAGACGTAGAACCTAGAACTTTTTGAATATTTCTCATGCACTGAACAAGTAATGTTGGTTTACGGGTTGGCAGGGGTGCTTGAATATTTTCTTTTGACCTTGACTGCTCTTTGTAACTCTTGAAAAAGAACGTGAAATATTAAACTAATGTTTTTCTTGAATCTTAGGCGAAGGGTGATGTAGAGTATCAGAAAAAAAAACTACTCCTACAAGCAAGAAGAAGTCTCTAAATCTTCTTTCAGCTTATGAATTATAATTGGAACTCTTGGGTTTAGAACTCCAAGTTTTCTTCAAATTTTGAGTAAATCATAGACTGAAGACAAGATGGAACTTTATGAAAATTTAATCTAAGGGAATAGTGGACTTAGATGTTTTTCGTAGTTTAATACATATCCAAAACAGTTAGGCGTAAGTAATTTTCTCAAGGTTGATTTTATCAGTCTGTACGCTACGCATAAGATAGACATTCTGAAATTCGAGAACTAAGAGGGCAGAAAAGTGAGATTATCTCTAGGAAGTTGAAATTTTCTAAGTCAGAGCTTATATATATTAAAAACCGTCTACAAAGGATAACACATGCCGAATTTCTCTCCCAATTGCACTCTTCTCTGCCATTTCTTTCTTTATTCTAACACTTTTTTAAGGGGCATATACGGTACATGATATTACATTGAAGCTCTTTGAACAACATTTATCCATTGACTTAGAAGGACTATGTGTAATCTGATATCACACTACTTGACTACTCATTTGGAACACCTGCCTTCAGCCTCTCTTTGGAAAACCTCTGCATTCTTACTGAGAATGCAAGGTTCTCCAAAACGAGGCAGATCGGCACCTTTTTTATTCGTATTTTATAGATTGAATTCAATTAAAGGTTAATCACTTTAGTCAATTATAATATTTAGGACAAATACATTGAAAATTGCTACATGCAATGCTCAGTTAATTTCAACAGGAATGAACTTAAATATTCAACATTAATACTCCTCTTCTTTATAAATTGGTATAAAAAGTGACCGTGTTTACCACTGTCTTTTCAGTGCTATTTTTGAAGAACGAGATAACAGATGTACATAAACTATGGTTTCCCCAAACTTGTTCGATTCTCAATGAAATGAAAAGAAATTTCAAATTTTACTCCTCACAATTATGTCCTCTAAGATAAGGAATTCGAATGATTAATCTGTTAGATTATTAAAAATATTGGTGGAATTACGATATGGTAGGAAGCGTAGAAACCTGAGAAAAATCCCAAGTTGTACATCATAAATTCATATGATCTGGGATCGAACTAGGAACCCCTTCTAGCATTGAGCGCCCTTACTTCCTTGGTTACCGACCAATTTAGGTAAGGATTTCAAGTTTCGATTTAATTCTTACGTCAATAGTATTGTCCTTCATTTACATTTTCGCTATAATCAGTTTCTGAATTAGCACTGACGTTGGAATGACATGTCTGAAAATTTTCTTATTATTGAGGAAAAGAAATTATGTAATTTTTAAAAATTAAGGAAATTTAACTGGATTCCATGTACCTATAAGGGTCAGACTTCCAGCTAGAATCCTTAATATCTCCCAATCTCAGCTGAAGTCTTGGAAAACTGTAAATATAAATGGATTTTTTTTTTTTTTTACAAATTATGAAATAGCTCTCAAATTGACAGACTTTTAAAGAGGGTAAGTTATTTTTATCCGATCTCCATGTAAAAGAATCAGAACTCCCAGGACACGGTTAAGAGAATAATCGATGGAGACATCTTTATCATCTCGAATTTAATCAGAAGAACTAACTTCAACAATAAAAGCGTGCATACCAAACGTGTAACTTTTATCTTCGAACACGAACTTCAAAGTTCTGTTAGTAGTAGGAGTACACATATCTTATTTTAAGCAATCGAATGCTAGGAACTTTTAGGTGTGATAGAAACAAATTACTAAACAACACCAAACTAGGTTAACGTTATCGTAGGTGACATTATATATAAACTGTTCTGAAAAACACTTCCAAACCATTTTAAATTTTATTTTGTTTATAACAAACAAGATAAGAGGTGTGGGAGATCAATTACAAGGGAACCTGTTGGTAACATTACTGTTTAGATGTTCCTTACAAAACCGTCCATTAGAACTCGTCACTGATTATGTAGTACTACAGTCCGTTTTCTTTTCTTTCTTAAACACAGGCAATGTAATAGATTTTTTTTTTCAATTCCTTAGGAACTCCCTCTTTCTGCAGTATTAGGAAAATTAATCTGTATAGCTGTTTCCTTAAGTAGAATGCACTCTCTTCAAGAAGTTCGAGTGTAATGAAATAAGATCCTCGTAATTTGTTATTCTTAAGCTTTTCATAGTTGTTTTGATCTCTGAGAGGACGATTCCTCAACTAAATAATCTGCAGTTTTTACTTCATTTTTCGTTTGCTCGTTATTTTCATGTATTTCAAGATGAACTTCATCTCTACAGACACTTGCGTGTCGAGTGGGGAGCATAACGTGCTTAAGTGAAATTTAGAACTATGTCGGTGGTAATGCACTACTAGAAGGGCACCTATATCAAAATAGTCTAAATGGAGTAGCCAGGCAAAGAGTGGTTTCCAGTACCCAAGTTAGCGGAAATCATAATAATTAATACATGAACATTAGTCCCACGCATGGTCAGAGTGGCTGTAACGGGTGGAATACTGAGTGGTGGAAAGCAACGGGAAACCACCACCTTATTTTTCTGTGGTTTCTTGACAGTTAAAAGAGAATATATGTATAATAGATAGTCTTTTGCAGGCCGAAATATAGTTCCGGAGGTAAAATATCCCCCCATTCGAATCCCCGGGTTGCAGTCGAACAGATAGCAATGGTAAAATTTCTTATACTGTACCACATTGTATACAGTTTTATTTGTTGCCTTTTTTTTTAAATATTAAATGGAATATTTTCTTTCAAATTTCGATTGATGCCACCTTGTCATCCTTGGGCAATTTTTAATATTACGTAATATATGACGTCACTGTTTCACACTTCTAAATTACGCAGGAAACGCAGATGCATGAGTTAAAATCTCAGAAACACAGCAACCATACACAGTAAAAAGACAATTTTTGGCAGGATACGTGTATTCAAATCTTTCCACAATTTAAAACATTTTGGTGACCATTCCTGGTATGGAAACAATATAGTGATGTCGCAATTTTGGAAAAATATTCATTTAAAAATGTACTTTAATAATTCGAACAATTTAATAATTAATAATATGAACAAAGTATTTAAACAAATTGGACGAAACTAGAGGGAAAGGCAAAACAAAAATATAAAATAAATATTTCATTTAAGCACTACAGTAAAACTTGTATAAAGATAAAAAAGTGGGATAAGGGTGTTTATGTTTCGCTAATATGTACAGCGTTCTTTTTTCTCCTCGTATATAGTGGAACGCTTTCTTTCATATTCTGAATGAAGTCATCCTACCAGCGTTGCACTATTTTCAGTATGTCATCACTAACAACAATTTCACTGGATAAAGCAATATTTATGTACAGTTTGTTTTAATGATTTTCAATTCCTAATTTTATTTTCCGATTCTCTTTCAGGAAGAGGAGATTGATAAATATGAAAACATATCTCCTGAAACGTTCATTGACTGCTAGAATATCAGGAAAATTAATATTTCTTGATTTATTTTCTTTACTGCATGTAAATATATCTGCAGCCATTGAGATGTTTTTAAATATATAAGCAAAATCTTTTTTATTTTATTTTGCCTCTGAGTGATGGAGTCTAATTGCTTCTTTGATTGTGGGAAGGATGAAGAATTGGTAAGTGCTGGACAACAGAGGGTTCTCTCTATTATTGATGCAAGTAAACGTAGGCAAGATTACCTTCATTCTGGATTAGAACGTCTTCTACAAAATGATCCTAATTCTTCAATAAAGTGGCATTGGACCTGTGTATCTACATATAGTCTAAACATCATATTACACGTGCTCAAAACAAAGCAAATTTCGACAAATCACAAAATAAATTTTGTTCAACAATTACCACCACGGGAAAACCACTAAAAGAGGAGCAACTAAAGATATGCGATAAACGAGGAGATGATCTGGCTGAAGAATTACGGATAAAGCTACAAGGAGCTATAGCTGATATACACGCAGTACATGTAGTATACCAAGTGTGTTGTCGATGTGCTTATATAAGTAAACGTAACATAGAAAGTGCAAATAAGCAAGGGAGAACGCTTTCTTAGTCTACCAATTCAGCTTTTTCGTTTGTTGTTGAAAATATGCTAAACGTTCCAACTCACATGTGGACTTGTATTGAACTGTACGAGGTATAGAATAATAGTGCTTCTAATGTATCCCGCACTACACGTTGCAGATTGATTAAAAATAATTAAGTTCTTTAAAGACGATACAGTAACCATGAGAATCCATGGATGGGCAACTTTGGTTTGTACCGAAGCTGACGCTGATGAAGGTGATCTAATTCATACAGGTAGACGATTGTTTGTTCTTTTGTATGGAAGCAAAAAGACTTTCCAATGAACCAACTACGGCATCAGTTATTCGTATCGAAGAAAGACTTTTCGCCAATTTGAAAACTTTACCTCCGACGGACAAATATTTGGATGAACATTTAAAACGAGCCCACCTGCAAACCATATTCTAGCAGCAAAACAAATTTCGCCAGATGTAAATTTGGCCTTGTATGGTTGGGATGTACATGAGAATACCTAGATCCACCTGAACTCATCGAAATAGTTGTTTGTAGTTGCGTCAGCTGTAATCGCAGTAACTGTTGTTGTAAACCTGGAAAACAGTTATGCACAAACTATTGCAAACGTGGTGCATCTCAGAAGTCTTTGAACAGATTTATGGTTCACCAAGTGAAATTGCAAATGAGGGTTCATATTCAGAATATGGTAGTGATAACAATAATAGTAATTCTGAGTATGTAGACCCTTAACTGAAGAGCTGAAATGTCTGTTTAAATTTGATCGTATATCATATTTAATATTCAAGCCCTCGCGTTTGTAGAAAATAAAACTGGATGGAAATTACAATTTCTGTGTTTGTAAGTTCTTATTTTCTTAGTTATTAGAGAGGCAAAAAGCAAGCGATTTTTTTTAAATATAAAGCTTACGGCTACAAGCCCTTATAAAAGTTTTACTGTCGTGTTTCATCCTTGCTATCTCTCCTTCAGTTTGGTCCAATTTGTTTAAATATTTTTTTCACAGTGAATTATTAAATTGCATTTTTTTAAATGAATATTTTTCCAAAATTGTGACGTCACTATATTGTTCCCATACTAGGAATGGTCACCAAAATCTTCCAAATTGAGTTGAGTTGACTTTAAGTTTAATGTCCCGTTTATCAGCGAGGCTATATGAAACGTGCACCCAATGATTAACGTGGAATCCGAATCACATGAGCTCCGCCGGGAATCGAACCCGGATAGCCCACGCCAAAGGCACGTACTCTAACCGGTTAGCCACGAAGGAACTCAAATGTTCCAAGTTGTGAAAAGATCTTACTACATGTATCCTGCCAAAAAATGCCTTTTTACTGTGTACGGTTGTTACGTTACAGAGATTTTAACTCATCCATTAGCATTTACTATGTAAATTAGAGGTGTGAAACAGTGACCCATACATGACGTAATATTGAAAATTGCCTAAGGATGCCAAGATGACATCAATCGGAATCTGCAAAAAGACATTCTGTTTTATTAAAATATCAAAGAAAAACTTTATAACATATGCCCCCCCCCCCAAATCTGCCCGACTATGGGGTATGTCTTGAGAAAGACTATTGGGTGAGAAAGGAACAATGTGAGGAAAATAGAGAAAGAAAGATAAGTAAAAGCAAGAGGTTTAGGATAGGGACGTGCAACGTATATACAATGTTACAGAGAGAGAAATTTGAAAATGTTAAAGAAGAAATGTAACAAAACAATCTAGATTTGGTAGAAGTTTTAAAGTTAGAGGAGGGGGTTTTGAAAAGCGAAACATGTACAAAGTTTTACTGGTAACGAAAAGTACGGTGATAATGGTGTACGAATAAATCTTGGTAAGAGCTTAAAAAAGAAGCCAATGAAAATAGAATTTGTTTTATAGTAAAGTTATAATATTAGCATTTAAAGAAGAAACGAAAGATCTATTGATGATACAGACATATTAGGTGTATTAGGTGTATATGATGAAGGATATAGAATATCCGGTGTATTAGGTATACACGGGGAAGAATATGGGATGAAAACATATGTTAGAAACACAGAAAGCTATGATGATTGAAACGAACAGTCGGTATCAACATAGAAACAGAGGAGGGGGGGGGGGATATTGGACAGGTGACTAGTTTTCAATGCCTAGGTTGCATTATTAGCGATTATATGAAATGCAAACCTGAATTAAAGCAAGAATAGTGAAACAAGCTTTAAGCAGAAAGAAAAGTCTATTTTATTGGACCTAAATTAAAAAGTTAAGAAAAAGATACAAAAAAGCCTTCGTCTGGAATATTGTACAGTGTGGGGCTGAAATATGGACATAACGCAAAGATTATGAAAAACGACTAGAAACTTTCAAAATATGGGTGTGGAGAAGAATGAAGGATCAGTTAATTCGAGTGAAACACGAGTGAGAAGTTGTTATAAATAGTGGAGGAGAAAAAACAGTTTTAGATGTAATTGAAAAGAGAAAGAGAAACTAGTTGGACATTGGCTAAAAAGAAATTGTATCATAAGGGACGTGCTAGAGGATATAGTCGCGGGGAAGAAAGTGAGGGGACGAAGGAGGCTACAATTGATGGATGACATCAAAACAGAAAAATCATACGTGAAGACGAAGATGTTAGCGGGAGACCGTGGAGCATGGAAGCTTCTTAGCTGCGGCAAGTGACATGCTAATAACGTCGGAGTACTTATGAATGATGATTCGTGTATCTGTAGGACTCATCTGTCAAAAATATTTCTATAATCTTGTTACGATACTTTTATACTCCTGCTCTACAAATATTTCTTCTCTGTTTGTAACACTTCCTGAATATGTGTATGTGTAAATGTGTGTGTGTGTAACCTACTGATTAACGTTTAATTCGAACCACATAAACTTTATGAATATAAATCTATGTTTCCTCCAAAGTATAAATATTTGACATTTCCTACAACGAAAATATTAAATATATCTATAACTGTGTATACTCACATTAATACGCATTTGATGAATATGAGGATAATAAAGTAATAATTTCAATATTATTTGGGTAATTCATTTAGGTTAGAACGAACTTATCCAATAATATAAAAGGATGTGTGAATACGCTGAGTCATCTCTCGCTATGTAGAAATGTAAGTTTAAAAGAGGGAAACCGTGCTATGTTGCTAAAGAAAAAAATATAAGTTAGCCTTCACTGAAAAAGAGTCAAGAGGAGATGGAATCAGAGTTCATCCCCAACAGGGAATGAATTGAGAGAAAAAGAGGTCTCCTAGTAGATTTGAAGAGTTTTGCTGGCAAAAGGGAGAACTGAACACTGTGGTCCACGTGTTCCCCTGGTACTTTAGTGACGAACAAACGCTCCAATCTAGACACCACAGGACGTCCATTGTTGGGCAGGCCGAGAGGGACCAAGAGGCAACCCAAATTCTAAGTTAAGCCCTAGATTTTCATGCCAGTCACGAATTGGACAGTGGAGCCTAACCATCCCTGATGGATGGCTTCAAGGGGGATTCTCTAACACTAGAACTCAACCCTTATATATATATATATATATATATATATATATATATATATATATATATATATATATATATATATATATAAAGCCGTAGAGTTGCCTTATACACTTCCAAAAATGATTGCTTTATTGTGAACTTCAGTAAGCTGAGGCTTCAATTCATTTTGAAAACTAATCCACAAAAGATGCTTTAAAAAGAATTAAAAGTAAAATAGGATTGAATACTTAGCTGTTATTAGAACCTTTCTCTAACCGTTATAACCATTCCAATCTTTAGAAGAGCACAATAAATAGCAGTGTTAAAACCTATTGCAATTCAGTGTTAATTAATTTGTTCACGTATTGAAATATATGGGGGAATTAATTGTAATCCACGCTTATCATGATTAGAAAATTTGAGACAAAAATTACTCGTAATATAATAAAATTTTCTTATAATTCGTGTCAATCGTCTTAACAAGAGTGAAACAAAAATGTTGAAACACAATCTGATGGTAAAATTGATCTAACTCGAAAAACAGGATTCTTCACAACTTTAATACTGAATTACTATATTCACAAATACTGGCTTAAAAGTTGCCGATGTTCAAACAAGGCCTTCAGCCAAACCAGACTCCAACTTACAGTTATTGTACATTGGTCTAAAACCTATATTATGTTCGTCGGTGCATTATTATTTCAATATGATAAATGATGATCAGTAGTTCAAGATTATGTACTTCAACGTATCAAAATAGTTTCCGTGTACATGATTAACATTAATCTATTGATAACAGAATTTTATTGTCATTTAATTGTTTGAGGTATTCTTTGTTTAATCTTTCTACATGATAGTTATTTAATATTGCCGAATTGAAACAAGGGGATACATCAGTCTTCCAAACTCAATCCAAGCTTAGCTCTGTCGTGACTAAGCGGTTAGCGTACGCGCTTTTGGCGTGAAAGACCCGAGTTTGATTCCTATGCAAGAGTTAATGTAACTCGGATCCCACATTAAACTGTAGATTCACGTCTCATATAGCTTCGCTGCTGAAAGGGACGCTAAACTAAAAATGAAATCAAATCAATGTAAGCGGTCTATAAGATGTAGGCTACATATTATTGTAGATTTTCCAAAATGACCACAACTCTCACGGTGTTGTTTATGAGCATCTACTAATGAGCATGTATTGATACTAGAGTCAACAGTTGAGTTTGTTTCGAAGTTGTGAAAATACAGTAGACTTTCAAACTATGCGAAATCAATACTAAAACAGATTTATAACTTCTGGCTACGATAGAGGGATAGCGAGAAATGAAATATGTCAACTAGTAAATTTCTACCATTCCCAGTCTTAGAGATATACTAAAGAAAACGCTGAAGCTCTGAATCTTTTCTCAAGACACTGAACAGATACCAAAATTTACCTTATCTTTCTCTATTGACATTTTTGTTCTTTGGTGATTAACGTTGAAACCGGAAACAATTGATTCCTAATGGTTTGAATAGAGAATTAGCAGAGGATAATGGGGACGCTGAATCCTCCCAAGAGACCGTTTCACTGTATATGGACCATTTCTGGCCTATATAAAAATACTAAAACTGGAAGTATTACCGGAAGTTTTCAACTACTACTGGATTTGGTAGAGTATTGGGGTGGTTATGATATGTTTCCTTGAAACACTGAATTGACTCCAGAAACACGCTCGTCGCTATCTATTACCATTTCTGTTATATAGTGAGCATCATTAAAACCTAGTACTTCCCAGGTGTGAATAAAGCATTAACGCAGGAGATTGAATTTATTCTTTAGATGCTGATTCGGTGCTAAGAAACTACTTCTCTATATTTCTTACTGCTTTTGCTCTGATCCCTGTCCACAGACAGACGGATAAACATAGGCGTTCTATAAGACCCCGACCCTTTCGCGTACCATTGTTTGTAAGTTTAATAATGATATACTTAAATATAGAATATGAACAAAATCGGTACAGTTGTTACCTAACGAAATCTTCTGATACAGTTACACTTGTCCCCTAATACTAAACTAAACTTTCTGAATTCTCTGACAGAAATTAAGTATAATCATTGCATAGTACCTAATCACATGTTGTTTTATGCTGTATGAACGAAATGACTTGAGTTGGTTTCGTAGTAATTGAATTTTTGCTACAAGTTATCAGTAAACTACATTTACTTTTCGGTGCTGAGAGAGAATACGAGAAGTTTCTCTTTAAATTTGATATCAGGATGTTGACCAGAGTAGCCTTTAAAGTTTGCACATGTGGAGCATAGCTGGATACAGACGAACAAATGAGCATGCGAAACCACATTTTATCACGTAGAGATCATGGAATGTGTAAATTATTCAGGTTTTTAACTTCATTTTTTCACTTCATTCCTATCGTTACTCAGAAAGTTAAATCAGTACAATATATGTTAATGTATTCAGTTCACTGTATTTATATTTCCTACTATTATAGTGTGTCATATTTGATCAAAAATCGTCACTGTAATAGTTAATTTGTAGAAATAATGATTTTGACTGTCGAGGTTGCAACAAAAGGAGAGGTCGCAAGCTGTGGCGCAATTAATAGAAATCTTTAACAGACTTTAAGAGTGGAGAAAGTGTGCTTTAACACACAGTTCACAGTGCACTGTTATACATGGCGCTCTGCAGCCGACGTTCCACACGTATACTTACCAGTGTTAACTGCAGGTCACCGTCGACTACAACTGAAATCAGCAAGTGCCCGTCATCGTTGGATCACCAAGGAATGACACAGCGTTGCAATGTGTCATGAATCACGACACTGCCTTTATTACTTCCATGACCACGTTAGAATCTGTCTTATTCCAGAGGAACCAACTGCTAGAGACGTGCACAGTAGGACGATGACAGATCAATGGGGACTCCATTATGATTTGGGGAAACTTCATATAGTCATCCAAGGTCCTGGTAATGCGTGTGTAGGGTACAATGAAGGCTCCTAATTATCAGTAGGTTATCGCTGATCATGTACATCCATTCACAAAGGTCATTTTTTAATTGACAATGGTATCTTTCTCCACGACAACACTTCTAGCCAGAGAACCAACGTTGTGCTCCAATGGCTCAACGAACACAGTGTTGAATGTTTATTGCTGCAATAGCCTCTAAATTCATCGAATCCTAACCCAATCGAACATCCTTTGGGTGTCATTGAACGTCAGACCCGAGCTCATCGCCCCCTCCACAGAATTTCCAATAATTAGGTGAATTGTATGTGTGGATGTGGTGCATCATGTCTCCAGCCAGTTATCAAGGTCTAATTGGTTTTATGCTAAAACACATATCTATAGTCTTGCGAGCCAAAGGTGCACTTACTACATATTAGGTAATTGGTCGTAATGTTGTGGCTGGTCAGAGTATATTGAGCTAAAATCAAATTATTTTCAGTTTAGGATTTCTTAGTTATCTATTACTTTATTTAAATCTGATATATGCTGTAAATATTCAGTAAAATGAAAGTTCTTGCAATTTCTCTGCATTGGAATTTCATTTTGATAGAGTTTGGAAACATATTTCAAGCATTAATAGAACAGAAAAGAGTAGAACCGAATTCTGTTAAAGAATAACGTTTTAAGTACTGTATGTTGCTTGGATAACACAAAAATATTTCCATTTAAAACATTGTGTTCATTTTTCAGTTTCTCATTTTTAAAAAGAAAAAAGTGACATTTAATGTATTGTTGTTTCTGTGTATATTAACGAGGCTTAATATACATATGTTTTTGTTTTTAAGCAGAAACACATTTTATTTTAGAAAGGAGCACAAAAAAGTAAATTGGAACAACTGTTATATAGCTAATTATTTTCTGTTATAACTGTGTTTTTCTCCTTTACAAAAAGAATCAGAAATACATAGTATGAATTAGTTTAAATTAAACTTGTACCTGTAACATCTATGGAATTAATTAAAAACTTATAATAATAATCTTTTAAAACAACACTATTTTGCAATTGTAAGTATTTCTATAATAGAACATTTTAAAGTACCTTCTCTATACTAAAAGTTGATGTCAACAAACATAATATGTTCACTTAACTCATACAGAGCACTTTTCTTCCTTCTATTTCGTATTAATAATTGTTTAAACATATACAAATTCATTGTATTTCCACATTTAATATCTTACTCTACAGTTAGCAATAAAGATAGAAACTCGTCTCACCTCAGAAATTATGAGATCTGAAGGAAAGTTTTATAACTTAGGTAAATAATTGCACATGACTTTTAAGACAGAACAACTGTAGTTATCTAATGTAGAAGTTACTGTTAAAAAAAAAAAATATATATATGTAAAACAAGTATCATGCTGTTCAGTGGCATATTTAGGGGGGCTTCCGGGCTTAAGCCCCCAGAAATCTTAATTACTATAGTAAAGTATATGAAATATCCTGCAGAATTTTCACATTTTCAGGCAAAGCCCCCCCCCCCGAAAGTTAGATAAGCCCCCCGAAACAAAATCGTAAATACGCCACTGATGCTGCTTGTATATGAGTGAATTGTTTCTTTTCCCTAAAAACTATAGAATGCAAAGTATGAAATGTACCGGTATGCTCTTAAGTGTAGGAAGGCACTTAAAATAAGTCTTCTGCTTTAATATATTAAGTAAACAACCACTAACATTCTCCGTCTAATTGTCATCTTATTTGTCACCTTTTGAGCTTTTGTCAAATTTAAACGGCGTTTCAGCTAAGGAAAATCCTGCATAGTGATTTTCAAAAATCATGTTCTATTTATATTATCACGGCACGATAATTAAAGGCACGATATTTGCTATTTATTTTTGTTGAAAATGTAGTAATACGAGTGCGATTCAAATGGAAACCTTGTCTTTATCGCATGACACACTAAGAAATAGAAGAAAAAAAATAACATACATCATTTCTGGATGTGGTTAGACTGGTAAGCACTGCATATAACTCCATCTCTTTGGAATTACGTGTATGCAACACGAGAAAAGCATGTTTGATTGTGAATGAAACTACTCGTAAAATTAGGTTTTTACCTCTTCATCACTTCGAAACTGTTTGATTCATTGGATCTCTAAGCGTTCCGAAACCATAAAGATCGTTAAGATAGTATTTGGATTATAAAGGGAGTATGTGACAAATGAGAATTTGGTATCCTAGTTGTGACACATCTTAATCGGATAGTAAGACGTCGGGCGTTGTCATGAAGCAATAAAATACCTCAGGCGAGAACTTATCGTCGTTCAAATTGAAGATAATTTTGGGAAAATTCTGCATACGAATATTACTGACCGCTGTTGCTTTCTCTTCCATATACTCTTCCAAGGTTGCTACGCTTTTCTATTCTCAATTGGTGCTGTTTTTGCGGGGAAAGAGGGAGTGAGAGTCTTGGTGCCATTCCTTGCTCATGCCTCTTTGTTTCACTTTGATTATAACGGGTCCAGTTTCATCTCATTACAATTATCTACAGAAATTCACTACCTTCAGCTTTATAAAACACAGCAGAAGTTTTCAGAGGCATCAGCAATGACAGCCTCTCAATTCAGCAACATGCCACACATCTTACAAATACTATACTGAACACCAGTACATCACATACAATATATCGTCGTAAGAGAAGCAGAGGAACGTAACTCCAAAGATGCGGTTTTCGTTTTCTTCATGTTTGGACATAATTTTGAAACCCCACTTGGTGGAACGGAACACCATCTATTCTCCCTGTCGATCATCTGTTGTAATGTAGCTCAATTACCTTCTTACCAAAAACATCTTTCTAAGCAAATAATATTTTTGTCCTCTCGCCTGTAAACCGTAAACCTACGAAAATGGAGTTACGTTTCTCTGGTTCTCATGCGACAATATAATGTGTGTTTGACCTTCTTTGCGGCTATATGGAAAGCGTACACATCTTTTACACGAAAAGCCTGAGTTCAGTTCCCAGCGCAAGATCAAGTGGTTCGGATCTTAAATTAAACTGTAGGTCCATGTCTCATATAGCATCACTGCTGAACAGGATGATAAACTCAAATCCAAATCTGGGGCCGCGGTGGCTCAGTGGTAGAGTGTTAACCGCTGGTTCTTGGGGTCCCGGGTTCGATCCCAGCCCCCGTCAAGTGAACTTTGTGGTGGACAAACACCGTGTGCGTGGGTTTTCTCGGGATTCTCCCGTTTCCTCCCACTTTCTTCATTCCACCATTTCATTCATTACTCATCATCACCGTCTCCTTTAGCCTAACCGGCATAACCGTGGGACGTAAAACTCAAAGATTTCATTTCATTTTAAAAAAAATCCAAATCTAAGATATTGTGTACTAAACCAACACTAATATCCTAAGTGGTACGCCACACGCTCTTTCATTGCTTGCAGCATTTAACAACGGACAAAATAGGCGAAACTTTTCAGGAATAAAGCCCTCGTCTCTGTTATGAGGGTTCTTGGTTCAATCTCAGTCCACAGGAAGTGAACTTCTTAATGAAAAAGCATCATGTGCGTGGATGTTAAGAGTTCTTCCTTTCTATTTCACTTTATTCAGTACACTATTATAATCCATTTCATCATCACCGTTCACCTTAGTCCTCGGTGCATAATAATGGAACGTTAGACTAAAAAGAAAAATATTAAATGCTAGTATTTAGCCAAACCAAAGGCTACAGGCTCAGTTCTTTTGTCTGTTTAAGATTCAGAAATGAACATTGTTAACGACCCGCTAATGATAATCTCTTCCGAAAAATGTAATGTGAAAATGACTTCAAACAGACCCATTAAATAAGATGCGGTCCAAAATATTCTAGACGAGCTGTTTTTAAAAGAGTATTGTGGGATACAATAAGTGGTCGATACTGTAACCATACAGTATTTACCTTGTTATAAGGCATGACCACACTAAAATCGTTTTTGTTCAGTGTTACGCAAGTACGATCTTAAATTGTACGTGAACAATTTTAGCTTGTCAATACCGTTATCGAGGAGATAAGAATAACAATCACATTTTGTGCAACAAAGCCGATAAATATAATGTGCATATATGAACTTACTAAAAGGCTCATGGTAGCATGGTAGCAGTACATTCGGAACTGGTTAGCAACACAGCGCAGGGAATTCTACGAGACAACCATTCAACTGCCTTGTGTCGCAGTGGGACAAGTGCCTCAATTGCCAGGATCAATACTTCTAACATACAGGTAAGAATTTCTGTTCCTTGGCCTCGGCTCTTTTCTTTCTGAATGCTCCTTATATATATATATATATATATATATATATATATATATATATATATATATATATATATATATATATAGTTTTAAATTAAGTGGTAATAATATATATTGCGTTTTGTGGTTAGTGAGAACTATAGAAAAAAATGATAATTTCTATCAAAGTGTGTAGGAAACGACATCTAAGTTCAAGAAAAGTGGATGCAAATTGAACAAATCAAAATCAGCATGTTGTAATATTCAAAGTTAAAGAATGTTATTTCTAAATATTCGTTTTGTAATAATTTGCTTGTTTCTTTCACTATACAAGTATTAATTTTTAATTATTTGTCTGTTCGTCAAAGTAAGTAATCTCGAACAATCTTCAACAATAGACCGTACTAATTTTTAAAGGACCTTGGTGTGGTTTTGGTTACTATCCTTTAATGCGTAACAACTCTAATTTAAATCCAACTTTAATTTAGCTTAAGAAAATACATTTGATGACTATGTGAATATCGGATGTCGCTATTTTAAACGTTGCATCTTCTGCATTTACTCATTAATGTATTTTATGTATTCAAATCTAGGTATACAGACAAAAGCCTGAATTTCAGTGCTGCATTTTATTATATCTCTTTCACCAAAAATCTAAATGAAACAAGAGTTTATAACTAAGGTAACTTAGAAGTAATACATTATGTAGTATTCTATCTCTTTCACGTCACTTCTTAATAAGAGTGCCTTTCCCTGAGTAAAATGTGCTCAACTGAAATCCTCATCTCTTTGACCATACAGTTAGCTTGTCATTGACTTCCAGTACTAAACCAGTATAACTTCTCTTTTTGCTAGTTTATGTCCTATCTTTAGTCAGAACAAAAGCTGTCGTTGATAAGAATAAAAACGAGCAATACAGTAGACGGATCTCACAGTTGACTGTGTGACTACGTGAGTATAAAGTATGTCACCTGATGTGGATAACGAGGAGAATTTACTGAACTACAGCGCAATTACCACACTACCTTTGTGACATTACGGTCGTCCCTGCAAAGATGTAAAGTCATTGTTCCAGACGGATCTAATCCAGACTGGATAATCCTCTTTCAAGTTTATTTTTCTGCATTTCTCTTCTACAGACTATGTACAGAGTGCTTGCGGTTACCTCGTAATGTTTGTCTCTGTCACGGTAATATCCCGAAGAGTCTTTAATGTTGTAATTTTCTGCTTCCAGGGCGAGGAGCACAAACAAAATCAAGTATCATCAAGAAGAATAACAAAAGGGCAAAAAATCATAATTAATGTTTCAAGAGCATTTATTTCAGAACACCAGCTACTGAGTATGAAGAAGAAATTTCCTTTTTTCTTTATCTTCTTTAAGATCTTTATCGGATAGTATAAAAAATGTCCTGTGCCGGGTTTGTTTATATATTATTAATTGAAGTCACTAGTTACGGTCTGCATCCTACATATAAATACCACGTTATATGACGATACAATAATCCAATATATCAAACAATGCGCCATTATTAATGACCGTTCTTTTGAATTATACATTTCCAAAAATACAAAAATTATAGGACGTTCGATTCGGAAACAAATATCTGCAAAATGTTAACAGAAAGTTGATTCATTCATAAATAAAACCAACCTTAAACAATATTTCCTAAAATCGAAAGGCTAGCTTAAAGTACAGGTTGACTTTTGTACTTTCTGTGCACACAACCTCAGGTTCAATCGATATTGTTTTCAAATGACTTTTTAGCTGTATATACACTACGTAAACAAATTAAAAACCTAATACTGAATTACGAAGACCTAAATCTACTACGTACATAATTCTGTTACTAGCATCATCAGAGTTATTAATTTTCTTGACAAAGTTTTCAAAGCTGTAAAAATTTTAATTAAACCATAAGTTACGATGACGTTGAAAAACATAATAATTAGGAAAATACTAGACTAACATTCTAGAATTTCTGTTGAAGCTAAGTTATTTGTAGGGAAACGCTATAAACGCTTGTGCTTGTTTTACAACTCTTTTCAAACTCAGGAATATTATTCGCCTGTTAACCAGAAAAGCAAATAAAACTCTGTAAGATTAGAAATATAATCTTTGTTCTTTCCATAGTATTTTCCTATAAAATAATGACAGAACAGCATGAGATTTTGAATTCGTAGCTTCCAAGTTTAGACTCTGCATATTGCAATGTTCACGCATCACGGTTATTTGTCCAGACTAAAGAAAACGGTCGTGATGATAATGAATGAAAGGATGGAATGACTAAAGCAGAAAATAATGAGAGCCGAGGAATGCGGTGCATGTGGTGTTTGTACACCAAAAAGTCCACTATGATTAAGCTGAAATCGAACCAGGGTGCCAAAGAGAAATCTTCAACTCAGCTTCCAGCAGAGTCGTGATATTTGGAGACGACTGCAAAATGAACATTAAAAAGACACCGGGCTATTTCAAAATTGAACTTTTTTTTTTCTTTTGAAGTAATACATGTATTCTACAAGTAGATCTCAATAAGATTAGTTCCATAGAATTTTTTTTTCCTTGAAGAAAAATATTATACACACCACATACAACATAAATGTCTTGTACATCACGGAAATCAATAGTCAGAGTTATTGTTGTTAAGTAACTTTTACATAACTTAAACAGACTAAGTAAGAAATGGATGCGTATTCTAGGACTGCTGTGGAGATTAACAGAAATACGGAACCTCTCTTCTTTAGCAAGGCTTTACAAGAAAATAATGTCTCCTATAAAGGAATTTTGTTCAGCTATCTGGACAATGGTATTCCCTACGAATCTATCTCGGCTAAACTCAGTTCCAAACTTCTTCCTTGCAATAATATGTTTCAATGTGCCTCACACACGTTCGATGACAAAGCATGAACACTTATTCACACTAATTATTCAACTACCTGACACACATTAGAACTAAATTAGTTGAGTTGATTTCGAGTTTAACGTCCCTCTCAGCAGCGAAGCTAAATGAGACGGGACCTACTGATTAACGAAGAATCCGAACTACACGAGCTTCCGCCGGGAATCGAACCTGGGTCTCATTTCTAAGTTTGTGTTCTCAAATATCTGTATAAATGCAAACATGATCAACGCAGGTCGAAAATTCTATTAGCAGAATTATGTTTCCCAGTTTCATTCAAGCACCTACGTAACACTCATATTTTTGATATAATTATACTGGTCGTTCAATAGTTCAAAGTTTTCTGTTTTACAGCCTTCCCAAGTTATACAGTGAGATATCACATACACTCATCGATTTGTTTAGTTCTAAAGGTATATATAACTATGCAACTTGAAATCATTTTAGTGGATGAATTTTAATCTTCAATTGTCACAATTTTTTGCTACTACTTTAAATATTATTATTATTATTATTATTATTATTATTATTATTATTATTATTATTATTATTATTATTATTATTATTATTATTATTATTATTATTATTGCATTATATTATTATCGCATATATTTCTCAGATATTCCAGTGTAAATTTGCGTTCAGCTGTTCATGGAATTATGTCTGTAAATAACAAAAAAATATTCACTCTAACTTCGTACCTGAGTGATTTTCTGTTGAGAGGATTAAATGTTATTACGATTGGGAAGAAAATGAATAAACATCAGCAGGCGACTCAGTTACTAGGAATTTGTATATGTTTAGAAATGATATACAGATATCTATAAACACAGCAAGAATTGTAACATACGGGTTATGGATTACATAAAAGTGACTAAAAACTTTAAAAAAAGATATTTATCGACTTCAACAAAAGCGCTAAAAAAATAGAAAATGTTAAAAAGATTAGAAAGAAGAAACTCATAATAAGAAAGTGCTTAAAAGTAAAAAATTATTCATTACTATTATCTATGAAAATTTTGAAGCCTATACCAAGCGAAACAAATTAGTGTCTAATACAAAATTAATTTGGACAATATGATTATTTTCTGCTTCGTAGCACTTTTACTATTTTCTACTTTTTGAGCTTGTGTTGAAGTCGTTAATATTGTTTATTTACTTGTTACTATCTACTTTTTATATATATATATATATATATATATATATATATATATATATATATATATATATATATATATATATATAAGGGTTGGCGCACGAAAAACCGGCCCGGCATGCCACGTTTATATATAAAAATACATACAAAGTGCAAAGGTTTCGTTAGTGAAATGCACTTTACTTATTTACTTACTTACTTTATCTACTGAAGTGATCTTGTGATATTGTCTAGTCCTTTACAGTAGATGCTGAAAATGACCGCCTTGTGTTTCAATGCATTTTTATGAGCGCACTAACATGTTATTATACACTTTGGGCAACTCTGCCGCATCAATTACCAAAATCTCATTACGAATATAGTTCTTCAAGTCTTCTGTTTTTGGATTATTTGCATACACTTTTCCCTTTAGATTACCCCACAGATAAAAGTCACAAGTGGTCAGGTCCGGCGAACGCGGCGGCCACAATCCTTTGCTGACAGTCTTTCTTCTGTGAATCTTTCATGAATTCGTGGTAGTGACTCGTGTGAAGTGTGACAGGTGTTGAAAGAAGACGTAGGAACGTTCATAGGGCGTCAACTGCGCGTAAAATTCCTCAAATATTCGCATATACACATAATTGTTTTTTTGTTGTTTCGAAAAATATGGGACTCACAATCCGAGTTGCTGACACAGCATACCAGACTCCTATTTTCTGATCGTTAAGAGGTTTCTCATGAATGTTATAGGGATTGGTTGTTGACCAGTATCTGTCGTTTTGGGTGTTTGCGTGTCCTGTCAGATGGAAACAGGTTTCATCTCTCTCTCTCATAAAATACATTTGGTCCAACATTCCATTATGAACCACTTCAAGTAACCACATGCAGTAGTTCACATGTTTTTGCTTATCTTCCTTCTTCAGTTCTTAGACACGTGCCACTTTGTACGGCTTCATCCGTAGATATTTTAAGACAAGTTGACAAGACCTACGTGAAATGTTCACTTGTTGCGACAATTTCCGTGTCTAATTCTTTGTCGCATCAAGTGTCGCAACATAAGTGAATGAAGTTACTATTTAAAATGGGGGCAGGCCATCGACATCTTACAGTTGTTAGCATAAAAGAAATTAACTTCATTCACTGATGTTGTGAGTCCAGCTAAATGACAACGTTACATTTTCATTTAACATTGGGTGCATAAAGGGTATACAGGCCCAACGACTCCTCCGAATTAGAAAAAAAATCCTTCACTTTAGATTGGAAATATCACATTTGGAGACGGTTTCTTTTCTTACATTTTGTTGTAACTCTGATAACAACAATACACCGTGTGCGTGGGTTTTCTACGGGTTCTCCCGTTTCCTCCCACTTGCTTCATTCCACCATTTCATTCATCTCTAATCATCACCGTCTCCTTTAGCCTAACCGGCATAACCGTGGGACGTAAAACTCAAAAATTTCATTTCATTTCTGATAACATCAGAGTTGCCTGGCTTAGGCCCCCCACTGTCCTGACTTTGAAATGGTGAATGCCTACGTGGGGTGGGCTTATATTGAATATAGTTGTTCTCGACACAACGAAACTTTGGATATTATATTTGTTTTCTTGTTGGAGATAACTTACAGACACTAGCCCGGCATTACATCCTCTTTCACCGTTGGGTGAGTGACAGAGTGAGCTACAATTAAAAAATAAAAAATAAATAAATATATGGCCTAATATTTGGAATTCACAAAGAACAACGGAGAACTAGAATTCACAAAATCAATAAAACGAATGACGACTAGCGTTGAATTAATTTTAACAAGTATATTGAATTTTGGCACTAAAGAAACAATAGGAAACATCAATGTCCTAGAATTCTATGCTACTTATGCAATTGAAGGGGTGGATTCCAAAAGAGTCTAAGTCAATTTTTGTCAATTTTGAAATATTGGTTTTATTAAGTTCTATTTCAGCATCTCCGTATATTGAACAGGGTCTCATGCCAAAACTTCAGTCAAATTAATTGTAGGCAAAAGAAAACAACGTTGTTTTCCAAAATGTCCTTAGTCAGCATTATTCTCTGAAGTTATTTTTTGACTCACGCCTAAAAGCACTTATAAAACTCTTGCTATAGATGATTATTTCAGAGTTTTTTACGAAAAGTAGGCGATTACATGTTTGTTTTATGTAGATTACTTTTCTTTGACAGAAATAGAATGATGGAAACACACAAAATATTCGTCTCCTGAAAAACTTACTTTTTTGACTTAGGCTCTTTTGGAATTGAGCACTTCAATTCTAAAATTAATATATTACTCCAATCAGATTATTCATGGCTCGCGTCATCATCAAGAGGTTTTCCACGTGAGTGAGAAGGTTTTATACCTTTATCTAAGATTCAGAAAATAGAAATTTCTGTCGACGCAATTTATTGCCCCTCCTATAAAAGGATATCTTAATGTAGCAGCGGCCAATATTTAAGACACAGGGAATGGGTAGTCCTGATCTGTTGTATTTGTAACGTGGTTACGTTAGCCGTGCTACTGTTTTTCTGGTCATCAAGTTGAGTCTATATCACGAAGCTCGCCCAGAATCTCCGAAAGCTGTATCTTCTATCTTCTTTGTTTGGAAAATAGATGCAGGTTACAACGACAACGTGTATTTATAGTGTATTTGCTCTATTTCTTTTAGCTAGTATTTAGTATTTAATGTGCTAGTTTAACTGGCATTAGATACATATTAAAGGAAGAACAAAATTTTTAATTAATGTCATGAATAATGCTGATTTGTGAATGTTTATTTATCTGTCGCTAGGTAGAAATGTCTGTTTACTCGTTATACGACAGTGATCCGGTTACTATAGTAATAGTTTCATTACCATGTACTTGTTTATAGATCAGGGCGCAAAATTTCCTGTCGCCATTGGCGAGTAGAAGTTTGGAACTGGTGACCAATGTTCAGTAGGAATGGATTCCGCCTAAACCCAAATGCAGGAGTTCCAGAGTATAAGACGAAAGTTGATCAAGAATGCGAAAATGTACGTAACAGAACGATTGCAATCTGTATCATCGGAGATAGCTCTGTCCTTTCATATATTTGACACTTTGAGTAGGCTTCCTACAGGAAAAATCCTTAGATTTCGTGTGGAAGAAATAAAACTGCTTAAGTACTTGCAACCAGATTTATACAGTGAAAAAGTGGATCTTGTCTTAGCAGAGTGAGCAGAATATAAACTTTTGTTTTCTTCAATGACGTTGAATCAGACACTGAAAAAGATTTACATTGAAAACTTCATTACGAAAAGTACTAAATCTGCTTCCAATTGTCACATTTTGAGCAGCTTCATGTGAGAGAGGCTTCAGCAGTCTCAACATATTTACGACTGCCTACAGGAATTCACTGAAGACTGACACACTGGATGATTTACTAACAATTTCCATCAATGGCCCTTCACTTAAGGACTTTGATCCGAAAAATGGAATCGACAACTGGTACTTCAGTGCAGAGAGAGAAGGAGCTTTACACAAACATGAAGTCTTAAGGCAAGATATGTTTTTAGCATGTGTATGAATCATTCAATTCAAAGTTGATTACCCTAAATACAATTGTCTGCTTTTGAAATTTTATGATCTGATGTAATATCTTTCTTTGTCAAACCAAAGGCAGTCGGGAGGGGGGGACTTCTTATAATTTGTGCGTGAGAGATACTGGCGACTATCATTTTTGGATTGGATCATTTTTGGATCAAATTTTGCGCCCTGTTATTTGTAGATAATTATTAAGACGTAACTCTACAAGATATTGCATAATATAGACGTGTATCGCATTGCTGTAAATGAATTGATAATTATTGCGAAATGTAGTGTGTTTATGTAATTGAAACTACTGTGTAGTTCTTAAATAATCTTAGTAATGAGTAGCAAGTTATTTTAGATGGAATGTTGCGCCAAATGTTGACGAGTAACCACTCCCACCCCTAAATAAGCAGCAAAAACGCATCGATATACATATCAGCGTTTTCTCACAATTTATATCTTGTGTAGCAAATTGTGATACAAATTTCAATCGCAATTTGTAAGATTTGTATCGCATTTTCTGTACGATAATGAGAATTTATAGATTCATAAAAGAAGTCCAATAAGTAAGAAGTTTCTTCACAATTTAATTCATTACGAATGGAATGTTAATTACTTTCGCATTTATTGGATTTCTTTTATGAATCTATTATTATTATTATTATTATTATTATTATTATTATTATTATTATTATTATTATTATTATTATTATTATTATTATTATTATTATTATTATTATTATTATTATTATTATTAGTTACGCAACAACAAAAAATAAAGAATTTTGGGAAATCTCAAACAGATGGTCGGTTCGTTACAAGCTTAATAATTATAGAAAGTAAAGCATCAAAAACATAACAATATATCAGTACTTCAAATGAAAAGCGAAAAGAAAAGAGAGAGAAAAGGAACCCATAGACGATCCAGGGTTTGTGCAAACACTGTGTTTGCGCAAACGCTCGGCCATACACGGTTCAACTGTTTGCACGAACTTCAGTTTAATTTTGAGTTTGGTCGCGTAAACATGTCCACTGAAGCAGCGTGTCTAGCGATAGTTATTGCTTGTGCTTTGGAAGCGGGAATACTTGCGAAACTAAAAAGGAAGAAGAGGGTGTGGATGAAAGAGTGGTTCAAGAAGCGGTCTAAGTTTAGTCATCAAAATTTAATAGCCAAGATTGAGATAAGTTCGACTGTGGACTTTAAAAGTTATTTACGAATGGATCCAACTACGTTTGGTGAAATACTGGAAAATTGATACGATATTTTTCAGATTCCTGTTTTTATAATCTTAACTCTTTATCTTCCACAGTTCAGGTAAATTTCGATAAAGTTCAATAAATGCTCGCCAGAATTCTTAATTCCTATTCATTGACGCCATAGCGCAAGAAATAAGCGCCTGTACACTAGGTCTCCTACTATGAAATAAACCTCGTGTTTGCACAAACATGCCCATACACGGTCCACGTGATTGCGCAAACATCATGGTCGTGTAAACAATTTTCGAACGAGTTCGATGTGGAAAATGTTTGCACAAACGTTTGCGCAAACAGTTCATACAGCGCCATACATAGTCAAACTGTTTTCACAAACAGCCTTGTTTGCACAAACCGTGGACCGTGTATGGGCCCTAAAAGACGAGTGTATTTTTCTACGTTATCGGTGCTAGGATGACCCTAAAACTGAGAAGGTTTGGAGGATGACCCGCTACCCGCAAACCAACAAAGGGATTCAAAGACAGAGTGGAAAAATATTTTGTAACCCAAAGTCGAGGCATTTTTCCTGTAGGAACCGACCCTTCAAAGAAAAGTTTCCTCAAATAAAAGTAATATTTTTCAACTTGCTCCTTATTCTATCTTTCGTGGTAATAATGAAAGATGCAAAGATGCATCACAATTTGCGATACATTTTTCAATTTGTATCACATTTCCATTCTTTTGATTCGCAAACCGCGATGCATTTTCGCTATATATAGGGCTAATTGATAACCTACCTCGGTTAAAAATATAAAAACTTTTAGCTGCGAACACCCTGGTGTTGTAATTAAGATGAATGCATTGCGTTATACAGTAGATATACTATGCGTTATACAGTAGATATAGCGTACGGAACATAATTAAAATACCAAAAAACGCCATTATAAGTCATGGCGATTTTGGTCGTTTATTTTTGTACCGCACTTTATATGGGTACTCAAATAGAAATAAATAATTAAACACATGTGTGCGACATTTTCAGTGCAATCACACATTAGGAAGACCAACATACGCGTGCGTATGAAGGAAACAGTCTAATTTTCTTAACGCAACAATAGTGTTGCAACTTGTAACAACGATGACCTACCTAACTAAAAAAATGCCATTATGTGGGTTTTGTTACTGAGAGATTGAAATATGACGGAGTTGCAGGAGATAGTGGCATAAGACGAGTTTGAAAACAAGAGGATATAAATGAGAAATAGGGTTTTCTATATTATGATTTGATCTTAATAAAAACAAGTAGTTTATTGAAGAGGAAGGCACGTTGGCTTGAGTTAAAGATAGTGAATTGTGTAATGAACGAAGACACGTTTTACGAAAGAGAGGAAAAATATAGAATTCAGAGAAGTCTAAGGAAACAAGAGGTGTGGTTCCAAAGGACAAGAGGCGTGAAGATATGAAAAAGTAGCCTAGTTGCTGGACAGAAAATGTTATTGAAACAAAACGGAAAAAGGGTAAGTAGAAAAATTAAATAATAAAGTTAAATGTAGATGAGTTTAACTGAGTCTGAGCTTAAGTTGGAGAAGAATAAGAGAAAAGATACAAATAATTAAGGCGATTCTTAGGTGTAAACATTTTTTTTTTTACAGAAACAGTTGTACATTTTTTTTTTTTGTTCATTCGCTGTATGTATTTTGTTCGCTGAAATGAAGAGTTTAATTAAAATTATATAAGGGGGTTGATCGTTGAGAGGATAAAATATATTTTACCATTCGAAGGAAACCTAAAGTCAGCACAAGCAACTCAGTTGCTAGGAATTTGTATATGTTGAAAAAGGGTATGTGTGACTATAGCAGGGTCAACAACAGATGGTTTCTTACCAGGGAGATTGCAGCCCCTACTTTGGTAGTAATGTTACAACCATGGTCACTCTGTCTTACACCATTAATTAAATTGCCACTATAGATGCACCGAAAAAAGCCTTGACATGTGAGTAGTGGCAACGTCACTGGTAGCTGTCAGACACCTTCTTTTGCTGGGTTTCTTATAGTGTTTTATGGGGTGTATGTATAAAAAAATAATTTTAAAAATTTTAACTCCTGGTAACCTACTGTAATTAAATGTGGATACATCTAGGTTAAAAAATAGCTGTTTCTTGACAGCTAAATGGAAATAAAGAGTTTACTTATATTATTTTGTGAAAAGCATTTTCTGTTCTGTGATGATTCTTCCAGTAGTTGGCAGTAACAATTAGGAATCTGTAAACAATAAATTGGTCTAAACTATAGCAGAGATCTGTAGGTCTAATTGAAATAGTTTATATGTACAGCGGGGGACACTTCTAAATGGTACAGCCATATGGAGATTTACGGCTAAGGTGTACCATTTAGAAGTGTCCCCCGCTGTACATATTAACGGGATAAAATGTACGTTAGAGTATGAACAACATAATCTCATTTATTTTTAATTTAACTGTACCATCGTAGTGGCACACTACACACACGGTATTGCGTAAGTGAAAATTCGCTATTCATGGGTAAATGTCAAAGCCATTGAGAAAGGTAAAGTCATGGAGCCAAGAACTGGTGACTCGATCACGCGAACAGGTAAACTAGTAGATTGTTCAAGAGTAACCATCGTACCAAGATGGTGTCAGTAAGGTGCAAATGAAGAACCTTGGACAAAACTGCATTAAATTGTTATGTTCATGTTGAGCACTTCGCATCTCATCCAGCGAATTGTACACCCCTTATAACACTCATCAGGAATTGACTACCCAATACAATTTTGATTAACAAGAAAACATGTTTCATGTGAATATGAGACGCACATTCGTGTGTACAGAGACGGAGAACCTTCAATATGGGCGAAATACGAGAACATGCTCAAGAGTAACATCTATTTTTTTGTGTAATCAATTAAAATTACAGGTATAAAACAAACGTGTGTCCTTTACTAGGTCCTTACTCCACATATCACAATATTTATTTTCCACATAATGGCCTGCCAATAAACACTCCTCTGCAAACGTGTAAACCAGTCTCAAAATCTGTCATTACAAAATTATTCACTTTGAGGATGAAACCAATGCCTGACTTCACGCCTCAGTGAGTCTTCTCAGGTGCTCCTCAAGTTCGGGAAATAAATGGAAATATGATGGAACATTTGGCAGGATAAAATATGACAGTGAAACCAATGTACAAAATATTCTCAAGTGTCATTGCACTAGTATAAGAACGACCATTGTTGTGCTCTGTTAGTTTTGTGCAATTGTTTCGCTACTGATCAGGATTAATGGTAGTGCCTTAGGCAGGAATTCCATGTATATAATATCATGTAGTCAGAGAAGATTGTCAGAATAACCTTACCTGTCAATGCCACACCCTTAATCATTTCCTAGATCAGGCAATCCATTCTCATTATACCAACGAAAGTTGTTATTTCGGACTAGACAGTGTATAAAAGTCTCAACTCATGTAACAATATTCAAGAACCAACCATCTTCACGTTTATGGTGCTGGAACAACTGCTTTTAAACATTTCTTCTGTACTGTTTCACGTCAGGAATCAGCTTTTGTGGCACCCACTGTGCTCAAACTTCCCGGAATTCCAGATCTCCAATTATCATCTGCTCTTGATCCCATTTGTGTCATGCAATCACTTCCATGTTTATCAACCAGGAAATATTTATTCCTTTGGGGAATTCTGTAAAAGCGCAAAACGTCCGATGTCTTACTGTTCTGATTTCTACATAGTTCTCCCCGTAAGGAGGCGTAATTTTCCAATGCGTAATAATGGGAGATTCACCTTCTTCTGTGAGAAATTTGATCACTGCACTCTGCTGACGTAGTGTTTTTACACTCCATTATGTTTCTTAATATAGCTGTTAGACCGCAATGGTGACCAGTTTGAAACTTGCAACGTATCAAGAGGAAAGTGTCGGTAATATAGTGGAATGGGACAAATATTGAAACAATTGCTTACATCCTACAAGACGAATTACTTTTGAGCATTGTCTCGTATATTGTATTATTGTGCTATTAAACCTGCTTTGACTTGAACCTCAGACCATGACTATTTTGTACCAAAATCTCCTGAAATATAGTAACCGGCTATTTACAAGACATCAGATCACCTTTAGAAGACATCGATTAATATATTTCTTGTATTTCATAAACTGAAACAAACGGCAGAGACTTTTCTCTTTTGTTAAACTACAGTGTTGACTATCCCTCCTCACTAATAACCTTTGTCTTAAACAATTTTCTTATCTCAACAAATAACATTGACTTCAATGACTAGATTCCCGGCGGGAGATCATGTGGTTCGGATTCCACGTTAATCAGTAGGTCCACGTCTCATATAGCCTCGCTGCTGAACGGGACGTTAAACTCAAAATCAACTCAAATCAACTCATTCAATGACTAGAAACTAAGAAGAAGCCGGTGACCGGATCACGTCAACAAAGAATTTCACCGCCATTTCTCTACCTTCGCCTTTATTTTAGTATGTAATCCCACCTTTAGTTTCAGTTTTTAAATAATTACAGTCAAGTGTTACTTGTTAGACTTTTGTATCCTCAAAACTGAAATACTAAAATATAATATTATTTAGTATATTGGTTCAGTTCTCAATTCCAATATTAGATTAGTATAAAAAGAAAATTAACATTCTTTTTCGTAATTTCGAAGTCATAATATGCATATATATTACTAATATATTGTAATGATGATTATCATTTTCGAAGCATTTCGTTTTTCCTTAAATTTTGGAGAATTCTGTTGAAATTGAGAAAAATGTCTCTATCAGTTTGTAAGTGTCTAACACTTATTTTTCAATTTAAAAGCGATTGTCCAGTTGCGAGCAAATTATGACCATAATATGGTGAAATATTGATATTTTGACCCAGATTTTTAAGACGATAACTCCTTGTCTTGATTGGAAAAAGAATTCCCATTTTACCACTCATTTCCTAGACCATTTCTGGAATCAAAGTAGTGGCGGTGTGCTAAGTCCAATGCCACTGAAAGTGAGTCATTTCTGGGAATGCTACAATGTAGTGTGACCGACCTTTGTGGGTTCATCACTAATGAGGTGAAATACTTTAAATATAAAACACCAACGAACGACTTATTTCATTCTCTCTCTCTATTATTTCACTTACTTTAAATTCTGGCTTAGTTGCTTCTAGCGCCCATAAAAGATCGTCATAAACCATACAAGCAGTCCTCGTCTCCACCGACCGCTGGAAAGGTATTGGGGAAGAGAAGAGTGCTTGTCATAATGATTAATGAATGAACAAATTAGAATAAGTAATTTATGAACAGTTCTAACACACTATTAGTTGAATTATGAGCAATTACGGATTAGAATTAAACGTGAGACTTAATGGGCCTTATGCAGAGTCGTTCTGACTCGTGTTTAGTGCCATACTAAAGAGTTTGACTAACATATGTTTCCTATAGTAGTCAGGTCTTTAGTATGACGCTAATCATATGTCAAAATGACTCTGCATAAGGCCCAAGATTTCTAGTACTATGTATAGTGATTAAACAAACAATATACAATAAACAAACTACAAGCAAATTATGTATTTAACAACCTGAGCGCTCAAATATTAAACTACTTTACATTAAATGTTTAATTTTTAAACTCATTTACTTTAATTAAATGGCCTTTTCGATTTATAAGAATTATTGTTTCTCAATTTTACTTACAGTTTGCGCTGGCGGCATGGGATGAGAATAGGGAGTAACTATGTAACACACGCAGTTACTCACATGGAAGGTGGGATTAAATCAACCGCAATACAATATACATTAATTGTATATTTTCTGGGCTATCCTCTTCACAGAAAACCTCGTTCCAATTAAGTTCATTTGTCATACGAAAGAAAAATATCCAACAGCCATGCTGCTCACAGCAGGGTTATCATTTGGAAGTGCTCATGCCAACATCCGTGACTATATCGAATCACGTTTAAAACTTCCTTACTAACTTTTCTCCTTTTCGGCTACAACAACTCGTAAAGTCACAAAATGGATTGGTGTCGACGGGCTGAACGCGAGCCCGCGTAAAAGCCTACTCTACGTGCAGGACGAACGACAGATGCGAGGCACACCCCTGCCTAGCCGAGTCTCTTTAATAGACTGACATGTCTCTTTAGCCCACTCCTATGTGGTTTGGTTCTAAAGGAAAATTCCAGATTTTCACTTGCAACGCTTTGGCTGATACAATGGTTAAAATTGGCGATGAGACTCCCTTCCTGAAATGTTCTGCGAAGCGATTCTTCTTTCTGTTTTGCCATATAAGGATTGGTGGGCGATTTAACCGAAGTCAGTTACACATACACATTCAAACACATATGTATATGCTTACGAAGAGAGAGTTCTTAGAAAATTTCCATACGAGATTTCTTTAGGATGTTCAGGTTTACACTAGAAAAACTGTCTTCCTCCTCGGATTTTTTAAAATTTTACTTATTTATGGGTTCCCAGTAAAGCATAACCATGGCGCCCACAGGGCTCCGAGCAAAGCCACAAACAAAGATTTGCAGTTGGACACTCCACCAAAAAAATGCGATGGCTTTCAGAGCTACTTCCACCAGAAAGTGTATCACTGATTAAAACACGTGGGAAACGAACCTCAGTGAAGATCGCACTATCAGTGCTGCATAGTGTTAAGAAATGGAAGAACTCGAAGAACAGGACACAGAATAGCATTTACATTATGTTCAACGTGGTCCAACCAAACGTTAATGTGCTGATAGACATCCATGTTATCAGTCGAAAAACAACTGCAAATATATGCTTGAATGTTATATGGCATGAGCGTGATGAATTTCATAGTGTCTACAGACTTGTAGTATATACAGGATGTTTCCAAACAACACCAACAACGTTTGGGATGTGATTTCGGACACCAAGATAAGACGAAAAATATAGACCAACCTGGGTGCACAAATGCTTCCTTTCGGAGTTATAGGCTGCCGAAAACATGAAAAAATGAAGTTTAAAGCTCCATAGCTCCGACATTATGGGACCTACCGTAGTCGGGTCAAGACTTCACTTAGGAATCACCTCACAAACGTTGTCTGTATTGTTTTGAAACACCCTGTGTACCTGATCGATTGCGGGAAGGTTTAAGAAATTACGTACAGAGCTGTCGGTGCAAAAGAAAAAGTTATTTTATTTGCCAAAATTATACACCATTTTTTTTCAAGTGGTTTCATGGTTTTAACTGTATTATATTACAAGACATAATCAAAGGTACACCACGTTACCAACAATGTGGAAATCAATTTTTCTTATTATCAGGAATATGTTTTGATAGATATTTACATGAATAAAATTTCCAATTATATGTTGAGAACAGGAACCGGTTGGAACTTTATAATTCATTCTTAGCTAAGAAACAACTGATGTTGTTTTCTAAGTTATTTAGAAAGAATGCTATTATCTAACGGTCTATTTATCTTCCATGTAGTTTATTTCGTATTATATAGTGCTACATATTAGATAGTCTAAAAAGTTCAGCCTTCTTAGCATGAGAATACCTCAGTGTCTCAAGTCTAATAACTTGACAGCCGACTGTTGAAACTAGCAGATGTGCAAAAGAGAGAGAGAGAAAAAAAAAGATTCTCACATCAGACCTAAGGTGCCGTGAAAGTGAGTGACTTTTTGCAAAACTGCGATTCATTTAGGAATTAAACTATTTCGATAAAGGCGCAATTGCTGAGTGAGCCTGAAGAGAAATCAGGGGGAGCTACTAACACAAAGCACAGATCCATTTTAAATTGCTGCTATACTCATGACGTCACGATAGGAGCAGGTGGGTATTCTTTAACGAAAATTGAAAGGACTTCCAATTGAAATGAGGTTTTGAAAATATTTAACATCCAGATCGAACAGGGTTTATATTATACTACTTTTATTGAAATGTATATGCTAAGACGGACAACAAGGGTCCAAATTGTATGCCGAAAATTTAGTATCTCACCAGTACTCTAAATTAGGGAGTTGAAATATCGGTATGTAAAGTTCTAATGGATTGGATTAAAATTGGATTAAAATCAATTGAATTATATATATATATATTTGACTGACATCCTCACTGTCAGTCAAAAGTCAGGACTTAGTTTCTAATCTCTCCCCTCGTATGATTAAAGACAATATACATTCCACTAGTGACACACCACCACTTGAGCAAGATACGGAAAATAATCGCATACTATATTAAGATATGCACTCAAAACTCATGCATGTCCTGAAACAATTAGAATGAATGTCACCCTTCGTGAAATATTGTATACGCCACTGTATTCCAAGATAATCATTCTACTTTGGTGGAATGTAGCGTTCTTTTCGTAAAGAAGAATCCTAATCGTTGTTTTGTGCTTAGAGCTGAAAAACTGAAATGAAATGTTTAGTTTAACGTCCCAAGATTATGCCCATTAGGTTAAGGGAGCCAATGATTAAAGTAAATGAATGATGATGGAAGAATTGATGGCGTAAGGAAGCAGGAAAAAACGGGACTACGCTTAGAGCTGACATGGGTCAATAATGATGAAGCCAGCCTTTTCGAGGACCCTTTGGAAGGAGGGAGGGGAAGAAGAAGAAATTATCTCTACACTTTATAAAGGATTATGGGACGGTAAAGCTTGGCTTTGGAGATTGACTTGTAAAAAATGATTAGAGTGCATCTTTCGTTTTGGATCATTATCGAAATCCAGGCTTTTGGTGAAATTGGATTAAAAGTATTTGATGAAACATGAGCACATGGAGGGTGTAAGCGTAAATATCGCTGCTTCAGCATGCAATAAAAAATTCACAACTTTTGTATATGAGGACAGAAATTCTTCCTAGACTCCCTCTTAATTTATCTCTGGTTCTGGCACTCAGGTGACAAAGAATTATTTCTACTAGCTATTTTCGAACAGTGTAATTTTGAAACTTGAGAGTTAAGTGTTATCTTTTTGTGTTGTCTCTATGTACAGAATAACGGTAACACGTTTCTCTATTGATCATCGTTTTAATGACATTTGTCGATAGAATTGATAGGATTGAAAGAACTGAGTTTAGCCAGGAGGCTCAAGGTGCCTATAGCCTAAGCGTATCAGATGTACGGTCTTATTTAACAAAACATGCCTCTCCCTACTCGTCCTCTCTTTGAAGATCCTTCTATTGTTATGCACAGATAGAATTCAATCAAATGCAAATCCTCTTTAATCACTTGTGATCTTTATTCCAAGACTAAGTATTAAAATGTGCTATATACGGTTTGAAAAGAAAGGTGGCTAGCTGTTTTCTCTCTCTCTCTCTCTTTTCTTTCTTTCTTTCTTTTTTTTTTTTTTAAAAAAAAAAAGATACTGAATTTACGTATTGAACGTTAGCACCCATCTTCTTCATAAATTCGTGTTTCAAAGCAACCTATCGGTTTAGAATTAATTGTTTTGTCACTGCTATCTTCGAGTAATACACTACACGTTCTGTAGTCAATAATCGCCGTAGAGTCGAATCGACCAATTTTACTTCAGTTTCCTTTGAAATAGAGATAATATGATTCTTTGTACAACACTCAGGTAAATTTATTCGCCAGTTATTGCCCAAATGAATATATTCTTTGCGAGTAACTTAAAATAATCTAAAAATAACTTGTGAAACTGCAACTGTTTGTCTTAACTTGAACATATGCACCTGCACTCATTCGCTTGTCGAGATGCATTGTACTTCCAGAACAATGGTTTCCAACCTTGTTCCAACTTGGTGCCACCCTTCGTAAATTTTGCATACTTCACACACCGTCCTCATCGCTCGTTGTTCATACATGCTTTATGTTCGATCCATCCTACAATTTTAGATACTGCATTGAATTCTCAAATCAATAGTAATAATCTCGTCAATTTTTATTTATCTCTAGCAAGACTTCTCCATATGATTATGCTATATTATTAGTAGTAGTAATGGTTGTATTATCTACCAGCTTTGTTGAAACCACAGTACTTACTCAATAGTTATTTTGTATTTGTATGGCGTTTAATTTGATACCTCTTAGCTACAACATTCATAATATTTCTCAGTTAAATAATCATTTCAAGCAGCGTAATTTAGTTTATGTTCTTGTCTCCTTATAAATTAGTTATAAATTGTTTAAATATTGCTATTTTTGTTTTCTCATACATGGTTTAAAATGATTCAACATACTGCATTATTTCTGTCAATAGCTTGCGCTCCTTGCCCACTCTTCACGCCCCTCACTCGAGGAGACTGTGCCTCCCAGATTGGGAATCTCTGTTTTAGAATGTTTGCAAGCATTTAGTCTTCCACAATTCAAACGTTTTTATCAAACTATACGTGGGAATTATGATGAATGCCACCTTGTGGTTAAATAACTATAATTCAAACCTTGATACAAGAGTTTGATTTTCTATGAATATGCATTGATCTCACGTTAAGTATAAAGATGACCAAGAAAGTTCTGTCGCTTTTTGTGAAGGTCAATTGGCCCTCACACCGTAAGTTTAATGCGAATGGAGATAACGCGAAGGTCAGTCGTTGGTGTGGGTGTATCCAACATGCTACTTGGTTGTGGCAGTTCAGTTACATCATGAATTTGTTTGTGTAAGGACAGAGTGAACATGGGATCTCCACAAAGCGTCAAAACGGCATGCATGCTGTACGAGTTCAAACTGGGGTCAAGCGACGCTGCTGCGGAGGGGAAGACATGTCAGATCTTTGGTGAGGGTGCGTGACTAAGCGGACCAGTACAGCGGTGTTTAACAAGTTTCAGGACAGTGACGAAAGACTCGAAGACGCAACACGTGCCGGAAAACCAACACATGTACACAATGAAGATCTTGAGGCAGGAATTGAGGCGAATAGTGGCCAGACATGTGAGAAACTGGGACTTCAATTTAATGTGAGTAAAGAAACCATTCGACAGCACCTCCATCAACATTGAAAGCACTACAGGTTGGACCAATGGGTCCCACATGATTTGACTTCGGACCAGAAGTTAACGTGACCAGACACCTGTGTTTCTTTCCCATCTCGTTTGAGAAAGAAGAAACTTCTGGACAGGATATTGACATGTAATGAGAAGTGGATCCTGCACGAAGCACCATTGCGTCGTCATCATCGATTATCATTCCATGAAGCGCTTCTAAAACAGCCGAAACAGCACTGCACCAGAAGAAGGTCCTGCTGTGTGTTTGGTGAACTGTTCGCGGCATCATGGATCGGGAACTGCTACCAGCTGGTCAGAGCAACTGTGTACTGCAACTGTGTACTGTCAGTAGTTGAGCCGTGTTCAAGAAAAACTCAAAACTCTCGAGCCAACACTTCTGAATCGCAAAGAGGTCGTCTTGTTACAGGACAAGGCTAAGCCCCAAGTGGCTAGGATGACCCGTTACGCCATTCTACAATTTGGATGGAAAACATTATTCGATCCCACATACTCCCGGACATTGCACCGTCCGATTATCGCCTGTTCCATCCTTTAGACAGTCCCATAAAGGACGCCAAATCAAATCCCTAGTAGAGATGCAAAATGCACTTGATACCTTCTTTGATTCACGGCTCACCAAGTTCTACCGCGATGGAATCCATGGCCTTCCAGGACGTTGGCAGAAGGTCGTCGATGCTGATGGGGATTATTTTTGATCTTAAACGTACGTCTTCGGGACATATCGATGTTCGAAGCTGATGGGTGAAAAAGCGACAGAACTTTCTTGGTTACTTTTACAGTTCATCTCAGATATATTGTCGGCATTTTAAAGACACGTTAAATTTCTACTTATTCCTAGGAAGCAAATGAATAAACAAATGAAGTGTTCTACTCACTCGTTTAGTGGTTATTGCGTGTGCCTTCAATGTATGTAATGCCAGAGGATAATTACCTCGAGCATCGCGAACCTCAACAATGTAAGTCAGTGCAAGCCTATTGCAAAGTGGATTACGCATTCTTTAATTTTTTTTTAATTTTCTGCTAGGTTGTAATATTGACTTATAATTGCAAGTGAACTTACTTTGTTTCCTGAAATTTCCAACTCTTTTAGAAACAAAGGTCAGTTTCTTTTTAACCTCCTATTCAAAAGATGGGTCGAATGTATCACATGTTATATCAGAAAACAGCAGAACATTTTCAAATATTCTTGCTTTTAGCCTGCTTATTTCGATGGCTTTTCCATAAATTAACCCGTAGTTTTGGCTTCAGGAAAGTAGCTGGACAAAGGTATGTTTTGGGAACACTTGAATTGCCAGTTGAACAGTTAACAATTCGCGGAAGCAAATGGCTGACCATTGTAGTTTGTTTGCAGACACAATATTACATCTGCTTCAATCGTTTATTTAATGATTCAAATTAAAAATATAAATAGTGTGACGAATTTGTGACTTAAGATAACAATAAATTTCTGTATTGTAGCTATTTGTTTTGTCTAGAAAGAATTTTTTAATTCGTAGTCAAGTCTAGAATCTATAATAATTTCGTAAGGATCTATAATAATTTAAGACGTAATCTCTTGAAAGCAATCTAAGTATTTTCTAAGCAGAAGTGTACAAGTAGCAAATAATTAAAATTACTCATACCTATGACATGTGACACAGCGAAACACAACTGGCTACGATCAGTAACCCGAAGCCGACATGAACTGATATAACGGGTGAAACAGCAAGTTACGAATTGTGGCATGGAAAGCATGAATTCTTGAATATCCTGTCGTGCATCTTCTACAATTTGCTACAATTCAACTGTAGCTGGCAGAGTTCATAGGTGTGAGGGGCATTATGCAACCATGACCAGTGAAAGATCGGGGTAACGCGTTGGCCAACAAAACAAAATAAAATGGTGTTTAGCCACGAAGTGTAGAATCTTACCTGCAACATGAGAACGCTCGTTAATCTCCTTGAATGTAGTCACTAGAGGGCAGAATCTACACTAAAAGGACTACAATCGGGTCGAACACCTTGTCAATGTAGCATTAGCTGGTCAAATGGCCATCAAAGCGTAGGAGGTACGAACAGGAACGAAATCAATGGCACCTCGTAGCTTAACACCCTACGCCAAGACGACGTGGCGAAACAAAATGAAGACATCGCACACCCTAATTCCAAGGTAGGGCCAGATATGGTTGTCGTCAACATGATACTGGAGATTGAAGCGAGATTTGCCTGAAAAGAAGATTCCTGTTATTTGTTTCCCTATCTCCTATTTTCCTTATAGCGTCAAATACCTATGGTGTTCAGTCTGCGGAAGCCTCCGTAACGGGCGTTGTGCATATATATATATATATATATATATATATATATATATATATATATATATATATATATATATACCACTCTATCAGGAGATACAGAACTATTAGATGGGACTCTAGACGCAGTGCAACAGACTCCAATGCTTGCACCATTTTGCGTGATGCTACAATTTCAAAACTACAATTTCAAAACCACACTTGCGATACGCAGTTATTCGTCTGTGAATAAAAGCTAGTTCCTGCTGGAAGGACTGACGTATTAACTGATGTTGCATCCTTTGGCCATAATGCACACGCTCAAGTCACACCAACCTTAGTCTACTACTGAATTGTGGCTTTCTAGTAGCCCTCTGCTAGATGTCACTAGACGGCATATCCGGCGGCTCTGCTGCTTCACGGTTGTGCTAATCAATTATTTATCCTTCCTTCCTCTACATATTCTGCAAATTTGGAGTTCATACTATGTCTTCTTCTTTGTGTCGCACTTCTAATATTGAACAGTGTAACGTCCGTGAAAATAGGTGATCCATTTTCGTGCAGTGTTAGCATGTCTTCTATACAATTCTCCTGCTTGCGTTGAAATTGATAAACAATTAGAAAGTAAATATTTTCCTTCTCTATGATCAAAAAAGAAACAATTTTTAAAAAGAAAAGTAGTAAAACGTACTCGGCTTATTAAACATAGTAAGTTTTATAAAATGTAAAGCAAGTACCTGAACTCATTAAATGCGATACATTAGCTGAATCTAAGAATTAACAAAACATAATGAAAAAAACCCTCACAAAAGTCTACAAGAGAAGTTTCTGAATAGGGTGAGACATATACCCTCTGTAATAATGACTACTTTATATTGAATGCTTTTGAATGAGGTGACGGAACTCAACACAAACGCTGTAGGAAAATGAAATACAATAATAATCGTCTTCAGAAACTTGAAAGTCTTGGAATTTATGCGCATTACGTTTCTAATTGTACTACTGCATGGTTTTTAAATTACAGTATTACTGTTTCTCACTTGATTACTTTTGAAAGCCAAATGTTACTAAGTAATTTAAATCCTCTTTCTGATTTCGAATATGTATTCCTATACACACATTAAGCATAGAAATCAATGTACAAGTGAGAGAAATTAAGCATAGAAATCAATGTACAGTTAGAAATAAAGAAATGTTCATTTCTATGTACGTTTAAAAGTCTGGTGTTTATAGCAGCATGTAACAACTACAAACATTTGATAAGTCACCTTTTCGATTGTGATATTAAACATAAAGACCTTTACTCTATAAGATGTGACACAAGACCAACTAATTAACAGTAGCATAATATAAAATAAAATAATAATTTGATAATTATTACTAGAAAAGTGGTTTCTTAACTAATCTTGTTTGTGTGATTACACTCCAATGTAAGCCTACAAAGTACGAATTTCGTTTGGTCTTTGAATTGGAAAATATTTCAAGGCATTTCCTGTTGTCAATAATATGTAGGATTTAATTTTATATCATTAGAAGTGATTTTTCTCTTTGGTAGATATGTTCGTTTGAATTGAAAATATTCTTTTAATTCATTTAGCACCAATTCAGTAGACAAATTTATGCTTTGATTCCTTCATCTTAAATCGATCAATATTTTTGACTGAAACCATGGTAACCAACGGGAATGCCATAAGTAATAGAAACAATAAAAGAATCATCTTGGAAGACATTGAAGTCTTGGAATTTATTAGTGGATAGACAAAAGTATTTACCTCTTTCATGTAAAGCTTTTCTCCTCTTAATTTCGACAAGTCTTGTCATGCCTCTTTAATAAGCAGTTGTCATGGTTGTGAACTGTTAACTCAAGTTCTAGAGAAATCTTCTTTTACTAATTGAGTTATTTCCTCGCGACTGCATTTATGGAACGATTCAATTAATTAGAAGATGTGTCATTTACCGAACACCTTCTCTTGTTAGAATTAAGGGAAGAAAATTTTCACATTAACGCTTTTAATTGGTCGATTGAGACGTAGTGCTGGCAGATTGTTAGAGAGTTTCCTACTTATGAGAATGTTGTTCGCGCAAGCAAATTACTAAAAAGATTGTTTGTGCCCTTTCACATGCACCGACACTAACGAGTGTGAAACTTCAGAAGATTCTAAGCTAATGTGATACAATTAAGGAGGAACCAGAAAGCAACATCACTAACGCAGATATTCCTTGCATCATTAGATTTTCCATATCGATGACACGACTTCGCCTAAACAAACTCTATTTGTTTTATTATCATCTTCTCCATTCTTACACGAATCAAATATGCTTACTTTCATTTTATTAATCTCCCAACTTAAGTGAATAAACAAGAACTCAAAGTATTAATCATATTTCAGGAATTTTCATACGCTATTAAACTAACTTGAGGTGAGAAATAATAAAATAAAATATCATTAAGTTTAACGTCCAAAGTTTCGCTGAAAAAATATAGATTGAATATTACGTAACGGAAGAATTGTTGGATGAAAAGTGCTAAGATATTTGAGGAAATGGAGAAATTAGGAAGTTATTCATAGAAAATGCAGAAGTCTCCCAGAATCGAATCGGAAACCCTTTACACCGACGACAGCGCTATATCACTAAGACAGTATGTTCTAAAATTTGCTTCTTTTTTCATTTTTAGGAATTCTAAAGGATTGCGAATATGACTGAAGGATTCAACTAATGAAGGATTAACTAGCATAAACTAAAATACATAACTAGTGTAGTTGGGAAAATGTTACCCACAACCAAATAGATCGGTTAGATATCTGGCGAGCGGAACTTTCTCTCTCCATCTAATCTAGTCAAAATATCACTACGAGGTCTCCCAGCCTATGTGGCATAGTTACATGGTAAAGATAAAAGTAAGTCCGTGTTTGATGCTGATCACTTTACCTTCTCTGTATGATTAGTTTAGGGAAGAGTGGCCATCACACATTATGGCCAGTCCCGAGAAATGAGAGATGTACCTTTACTTTTGGATATTATAATAAAATCATACTACACATTCAGCTTAAATATTAACATTCACATATTAAACGACATGTAATATTTTCCATAATTAGAAGTTTTCCTTTGTATATAAATAAAAAGTTATTATTTACTGAGCAGAACAATATATTTACATGTAAAAACTAAATACTTGTGACTTTTTCGCAAATTAACTCTTTGGCTTCTTCAGACACTATGACAGGCAGGATTAATACGTTACAATCTTATATATAGGAACAACCGCTGAGACATCTTGCTTGTGATTGGTTCCCAGCAGCCAATCTCCTTGAGGTATACTGATTTGAGAATTCCTAGGGACTTTCTATTGTTGATAATAACACAAAATGACTATCTTAACTAAACTATTTTAAACTAACAGTTAATTAAGTTCAATATACACTGCCGGAAAATAAAATTGCAGCGCCCTGTAAAACATGAGGGAGATTGAAGTGCTTCCAGTATTGGGTTCTTAGGTGATAGTGCCACAAAGGGACATTTGCGCCACCTGTGCCGAGTCTGTGTTGTGAATTAGCAGAGGCCCAAGGAGCAGCAGGTGCATGAGAGCGACTCACACAGTAAACACAAGCGAGACAACATTCCACGACGACGCAATCGTGCTCCATACAGTCAAATGAGTGAGTTCGAACGGGGTCGTATTGTGAACCTTAGAGAGGCTGGTTGGCCCTTTCGTCGAATCGGCAACAACGTTGGCCGTACAGATCCAACTGCATCTGTGGTGCAGTAGTGTTGGCAGCGATGGATAGCAACCCATTCCACACCCTCAGAGAAGGTTCTAGATGTTCTCGTAGCACAGACGTGCGCCAAGATCGGCCTATTGTGAGGGCAGCATTGGCAGACCGCACAGCTACTACGTCCAACATTCGAGCAAATGTGATCCCTGAAGTTTCCACACGCACTATTGGAAACAGATTACTAGCGGCAGGACTTTGGACATATACACCAATTGCCCGTCTGCCACTAATGCTGCATCATCGCCGTACACGGTTGGCCAGGTGTCATCAAAGAAGCACTTGGAGAAGGTTCTGTTGTGTTCAGCGATGAAAGCCGATGCAAGTGATGGTAGACTGCGAGTACGACGTCGACCTGGAGAGTGCGTGCGTGCAAGACACAGTGGTTCCACCCCAGTTGTTGTGGTGTGGGGCGCGATCAGCTACAACTCTCGCTCACATTTAGTGTTAGTGAATGGGACATTGACAAGCACCTCTTATGTTCAACAGGTGATAGAACTGGTTTAATCGGTTTTACTACCTTTCTTGGGACAGGAGGGTCCTGTACTCTTTCAGTAAAACAATACTCGGCCACATATTAAATACTATCTGTGCAGCAGAACGTGCTCTGCAAGGTGTGTCCCAACTTTCCTGGCCAGCACGCTCCCCGGATTTATCTTCTACCAAACATGTATGGGATATTATGGGTCGACAACAGACAACTGCTCCATGTCCACCTACAACTGTCGCTAATTTCCACGACCAGATCAAGCAGGCATGGCAGAATGTACCGCAAGACTGTATCCGTCATCTCTATGATCGAATGCACGCAAGAATCCGTGGCTGTATTGCAGTTTGCGGAGGATATATACATGATATTAAAGTGGTGGTGGTAGTGTGAGGATAGCCGTGCCGTTCACAAAACAATGTACTGGAGGAACTAATATTGTAATCACCTCATATTCGTACCATGTACAGTATATAGAATACATGTGATTCAGATTGGAAAACAATTTCATCGTGTTGCAATTTTATTTTCTGGTAGTGTATAATAAACACACTTATACAACCTATACAACATAATTATTGACAAAGTGACATAAGAGACAGAGATATGCAGTTAATTGGAATGAAGTAAAAATTCTAGGCTAAGAAGATAGAAGTGTAGTCAAAAATGGAAGGAAGTAGGATGTATAGAAATGGAAAGTAAGAAAACAAATAATTATATCTTTTTCATTTATTTTATTTAGAATGGCCTCAATACAGGATACCATACACAAAAGTAGAAAACTAGAAGAAGTATTCCTACTGTAAGAATATATTTATTGCATTATCTTTTTAGTTAATGTTATCATTTTATGTTCATTCAAATATTTTCCATTTGTTTGCTTTTCATTTTGTTTTGCTGCTTTCATCAGTGTGAAACTTTTAGGATTTGCTAGATTTACCTATTGTGTACTTAAGCTTAGACTAAAAATATTGTGGACACAGAACATTTGTAAAATTTCGTACTACAATATGCAACAATAACGATAACAAAAAAAAAATAATTAAAAAGCAGGTAAATTATTATTCAAACTAAAATGTGTTTTTCATGAATATATATTTCATTCATGCGAATACAATACCCCGGTACATCAACTATTTATTGATTTTAGAAAAGCGTATGACTCGGTTAGGAGAGCAACATCATACAACGTTCTTACAGAACTTGGAATACCGAGAAAGCTAATTAGATTAATTAAGATTTGTTTAAATGAATCCCAAAATATAGTCCGGGCAGGAAAATTTTTGTCCACAAGCTTTCACGTCGAAAATGGCCTGATACAAGGAGATGCGTTGTCGCCATTATTATTTAACTTTGTTCTGGAATACGGCATAAGGAAAATCAAAGATAGCAACCAGGGCCTAGAGTTGAACGGTATTCACCAGGTTATGGCATAAGCTGATGATGTAAATTAAATAGAGGATGATAGGAGAACAATAGAGATAAATTCAGAGATCTTATTAAACGCTTGCAGGGACATGGGTTTAGAAGTAAATGCAGAGAAAACTAAATAAGATACGTAATGCGTCGGGAAAACATGGAAGTGCGTCGGGATTGTAATACAGCAAATTATGGGTGCGTTAAAATATTAAATAATACTTTTGATAAAGTGGATAGTTTCAAATATCTAGGATCAATATTAACAAAGGAAAATCATATTCACGAAGAAATTAAATGTCGAATAAAAGCAGGGAATTCGTGTTATTATTCGGTTCAAAATCTCTTGTCGTCGCGAATTCTGTCGAGGTATTTGAAACTTAAAATATACAAAACGATAAAAATGCCTGTTGTTCTGTATGGTTGCGAAACACGGTCACTTACTCTAAGGGAAGAACATAGACTGAAAGTATTTGAGAACAAGATCCTGAGACGAATATTCGGACCCAAGAGAAACGGGAATGGGGAATGGCGGAAACTTCGTAACGAGGAACTACCTAGTCTAGCCATAAATATTGTCACAAACTTTTGGCTTTGACTGTAGAACCTGTTGTGCAGGTGGCAAGGTACAATTTAGCTCAAGGTCAGCCCTGGCCAGTGTGTGTCGAACAGGGAAAGAGAATGGGTGGATCTGCTTCGCTTAAGCATGGAATGGAGTGAGTACAAAAATAGAGTTGCAGTATTTGCCTTGCATAAGAGTGGAAATTCACCAAGTGAGATTTTCAAACTGCTGAAACTTCTGAAAATCAGCAAAAGATTTGTTTACCGCACAATCCAGCGGTTTACTGAGACCGGCAGTGTACGTGGCCGGCGAAGGGATGGTCGTCCTCGCAGTGTGAGAACAGTGGCAGCTGTTAAAGCAGTGGCTGCTCGTGTGCGGCGAAATCCACTCCGGAAGCAGAAGATCATGGCACGGGAGCTCAACATGGCCCCAAGATCAATATCCAGGTTACTTTCTGAAGACCTGAAGGTCAGAGCTTATCGGCGGAGCACTGAGCATTTCTTGACACCACAGCTGAAGCAGCAGAGGAAACTGAAGCAAGACAGTTCCTACAGCTGTACGCCAACAATGGACATTGGCAAATCCTCTTTGCCGACGAGAAAATCTTTACCATTGAAGAGAGCTTTAACCGCCAAAATGATAGGATATATGCAGCAAGTTCTCGAGAAACTCGTGGGAGAGTTCCTAAGGTTCAGAGAGGTCATCACCCCTCCTCAGTCATGGTTTGGTGGGGGGTGAACTATGAAGGCCACACCAGACTTCACTTTTGTGAGCAAGGTGTAAAAACAAGTGCCAGGGTATATGTGGAAACTGTTCTGGAGCCTATTGTGAAGGACTTTAGTAACACAATGTTTAACAATGATCACTGGACCTTCCAGCAGGATTCTGCGCCAGCTCATAAGGCAAGGATGACACTACAGTGATTGGAGGCCAATGTATCAGATTTCATCTCCAGTGCTGAGTGGCCTTCTGGTAGCCCCGATTTAAACCTTCTGGACTACAAACTGTGGGCAGTGTTAGAAGACATGGTCTGCAAGAAAAGACCCTTCACTTAAAAGTTTGAAGCGTTCCTTGGTAGCAGCAGTGGCGGAATTTCCGATTGATACTCTCCGTACTGCAATAGATGACTGGCCCAAGAGACTCAAAGCCTGTGTGCGTGCCAATGGTGGACATTTTGAAGTTTGATAGGTGCCAATTGTAAAGAATATATGTGGTTATAACATATTAAAAGCAGATTAAAAAATCTCAAACCGTATTTCATATATTCACAAAAAAGTGTGTGACAGAATTTATGGCTAGACTAGGTACATAAGTTATATGGTTTACCCAACATTGTTAGGGTCGCCAAGTCTAGGAGGCTTAGGTGGGCGGGTCGTGTAGCTAGAATGGAACAAAGTAGAAACGCTTTCAAAGTCTTGAATGGAAGACCAATCGGAAAACGACCATTAGGAAGACCTAGGCGCAGATGGGAGGACAATATTAAGATGGATCTCGCAGAGATTGGAATACAAAGTAGAAACTGGATGCAGTTAGCTAAGGATAGAAGTCAGTGGAGAGCTTTTGTGAACGCGGCACTGAACCTCCGGGTTCCATAGGCCATAGAGTTATATATATATATTGTTGAATTTTTTCAGAGATTACAGAATTGTTTATACTAGAAAAAGGAACTCAACGCATGTAGACAAATTTAACAATGCAGGACAATTTAACAATATATGTGTAGAAACATAGACTATGAGAACAATAATATTGGAAACATTTTACATTTTTTTTTTTTTTTTTTTTATGGTTTACAATTTTACTAACATCAAGAACGCTTAATCTCTTCTCTGTCTCTTTACTTTCTTATTCGCCTGTTCTACGTGCCTCTTGTTTCGCTTTGCTGGCCTCAGAAAGCTTCCTAACATACATAACTCCTCGAATTGCTACCCGTTCAGCATGATCGGAGATATTTTCCAAGAAACCTCAGCTCGCACACACACCTTTGTTCTCATACTGTTGGGCAGGTAGTACTATATCTTCTGCTTTTAATGGCTCCAACAGGTCATGTTATGTCACTGTCTTGACGTACGGTACAGCATTCTGCCGTAATTTTTCATATAAACTTATGGACTGTGAGCTGTCTCTCCATATTCCTTGCTCGGTTGTTACATAAATTGTTGCACCAATGATTTGCTTTTACTCCAACCCTCCTTGCTCTGCAATCACAGAAGAAAGACCTCTTCTGGCTCTTTACCGGTGGGTACTGCTCCCATAATAGCCGACACGTTCCCACGTTGAATGGCTATGCTAATGCGTTGAATCAGGCAAAATTTTATTTAAATATATATCATTATGTGTGTCTGGATATATATAATTATTTACTTAACTATTGAAGTTTATTGTTAGTTTGGAAGAGTTTAGTTGAGATCATTATTTTGTGTTATTAGCAACAATAGAAAGCTTCTATATAGGAATTTTCAAAACAGTATACTTGAAGAGGATTGACTACTAGAGACCAATCAGAAGCAAGATGTCTCAACGGTTGTTTGTATATAAAGTTGTAATTAATTATGTACCTCATAATGTGTGATGAAGCCAAAGAGTTAGTTGGCGAAACTGTCACAAGTATATAGTTTTATTTTTTTTATGTGAATATATTGTTTTGCTCAGAAAATAATAAGTTTGTATTGAATTGAACGACATGGAACAACGATATGGTAAATTATTAAGTGGTTGACGACCAAGTTCGTTTATCAGTACGGATGAATTTTAGAATGGAATGAGAAACAAATGTATATTCTAGATATGCTAACATGTTAAATTAGGCCGTTGGATGGCGCTTTGTAATGGATATATATTTTCGTTGTGTGTAGAAACAATGAGAGATCTTTGATTTTAATGACAAATATCCATAATGCACTATTTTGGACTAATTCAAAGATTTCCTTTAGATAACAGAATTATTTCAGTTGTATGTGAACTCAATGTGTATCCTGAGAAGAGAGAGCAGAACGAAAAATCAATAAACAGAACTGGATCGAAATAAAAGCATGTCATAAATTTTATGAAACCTTTGAAATGATACAATCAGAGTCTAGTCAAAGGAATTCTATAGCAGCTACATGGAAGAAAGAACACACGCGATCTCCCTAATATACCTTACATACATAACCAGAAGTAAAGAACAATTTACTTAATAACTAATACAGTTTCTCCACTGTTCAGATTATATCTTCTAGATGGAACTAAACTTTCTCTTTCCTGTAGGTCACACTATCATTTATGAATAAAAATATATTAAAATGAAAAATGAAATGAAATCTTTGAGTTTTACGTCCCACGATTATGCCGGTTAGGCTAAAGGAGACGGTGATTATAAAAAATGCATAAAATGGTGGAATAAAGTGGGAGGAAACGGGAGAACCCCGAGAAAACCCACGCACACGGTGTTTGTCCACCACAAAGTTCACTTGGCGGGGGCAAAAATATATTATTTAGTTAGTAAATATGAATACAATCTTTACTTTATAGCAAGAAAAAACTAAAGTAATGTAAAAGCAGTGTTGTTAGAGGAAAATCCTCTATCCATTGCCTGCGAGGTGCTAGAGCGTGCAATGCTCACCTTAAATTATTTTTACTACCCCGAAAACAGAATATTTTAGATTATTTTTAAATTGACTCAAACTAAATATTACACTCTTGACTTTCATGTACCAAATTTAATTCAATTTAACAAATTTTACTCATTTCTTTCTACTCCTTGCAAGACGAACCAAATACTGACAGTTGTCTTTTGACATATCAAGAATTTAAAACCCAAGTATCGTAATATTGCACAATGTCAAGCAACTAAGATGTGGGAACAGATGCACTTTCAAAGAATAGCTAGTTACGTTAGAATAGTTCCAAAGAACAGATAGTTCCACAACGTTAACGGTGAACATGAATAAAATATTGTAATGTACCGCGTGCTACTGTATACAAACAATGCCGTGTACTCTTGTTTGTAAATATTACCACATGAATTTACTACACACCACTTGGGATTACTATGAGCAGCAGACAAAGGACCACTGGCACTTCCTATAAAACACATAACAACAAAACAGCAGCAAGGTCACAGCCGCTTTGAACGCCTTTAAATTTGGCAGCAACCAGCGGACCAGTACGGTACAAGTTCTCTGGTATCCCTCCTACTGCTTGACTTACAAGGGAATGGTCCCAACCTAATAAGTACAAGTTGGACAAAATTTCTTATAGATACTAGTTGGAGGTGAACAACGTGGGAATAGTCATCCGATTCGCTTTTGCGTACTTTACTAGGTATATAGGGTGATGCAAAACAGAACGCAACACAAGACAATTTGTAATAAGCAAATGTTAAAGATCCACGCTTTGCTCGGATGCTTGTCATAATAGTACACAAATGAAAGAAACTACAGTTGAAATATTTTGATTGGAAGTTAAAGCGAGACGTACCCTATCAATTGTAGTGTGGGTTGCAAACGAAGTGAGTTGAAGAAAGAGCCAAGGAACAGACGTGCACATAAGAAATGCTGCTGCCTCACATTCTTCTGTTGCACATATATAGGTCTAATCGTCAATTTGAAATATAGATTGAAAAACATTTTGGAAACCACTGTTCAGTTCTTTTGTTACATATCCAGCCTTCCGCCACACATAAACTGTCTTGCAGTGAAGGGAAAAATAATTGATGATAAACCACGTAATGACATTATAAAGACGACATTTCATTATAAAGAATCTACTATGCAAGTTTTCTGTACTATTTTCAAGTATAATCTTATGTCGAAAGTATTCTTCAATTCTTCGAATGATAATTTTGCACTTCCAGAAAAAGTAACCATCAAATGGCTGCACAAATCTCGTAGTCTTGAGAGGAATTATTTGGGTTTCAAGCGCATCATCATTTTGCTGGACCACTACAAATCATGAGTGGATTTCTAGCAACACATTGTGTATGTTGAAACAATTACCACTCTGTTACTGGTTATGCAAAATTCCGGGCAAAGAAATATTCGCACCAGCAAATTTCCAGCTGCAAAGCGTGTGTTGGAAGCATTTGTTACCATCCAGTCTGTATTCCTGGACATTTATGCTGGATTGTTGCTGGTCCACCAAGAAATTGATTCTCCGTTTATTATCCGTTATGACTTATGACTGTAACCAGCGATTAAGTTTTCATCTGTGCATCACATGATTGGCGTACGCATCTCCAACAGTGATTTCGAATGAACTTGGATTAGACTGTTGTGTGCATCTACTGTTTATAGGTAATAGGGGGACTTGCTACATTTGAATAGTGTATGATAATTACAGCCTGACATGCACAGCAAGTCAGCAAGCAATATTGACAAGTAGGGCAAGGTCTGCAGCACGAACACGAGAGTTGGGTTGGAAACTTCGTGCATTACTGTTTACTTTACAGTTGCTGGAAACCGGTCTCCGGCCATCCAAGGTGCTACTGCAGCTAGTAAATGGTGAGATTTTTCCTCAATGACTCGTGTTTTTTTCCAGGATATCAACATCAACCACTGTTATCCCTTTCATTTTCATGTGAAACCCCCTTCCTCGACGGGAGATTTTCCTGCTACGCCACTGCGTTCCTCGTTATCGACATGAAATTCTGCATATTCATTTTGGTATCCACTTTTGGGATTTCATCGTTCTATAAAAGTGTATTACGGAATGCTTCTATGTTATCTTACTTTTGCATCACCCTGTATATCTCGTAAAGTAGCAAAAGCGAATCGAGTGACTACTTCTACGTCATTCACCGACCTTCAATCAGTGTCTATACGAAACTTCGTCCAACTCGGACTCGTCAGGTCGGGATCATTCCCTTGTTAGAGCATTAGGAGTAACTTACCCCCAAAGCCTCTAATTTGCTTCGGGGCTCTTAACTATTCCTTTCTTCCTAGCTTGGTGTGCTTCGGAGCTCTGTTGCGAATACTATCCATAATTGCTTTGCCTGCTTCGGAACTCTGTAACTTCTAACTCCCTCACTGCTTGCCTCAGAACATTAAGGTTTCCTTCGACACTCTGCTTAGCTTGCTTCTGGGCTCTATGGAGATCCTGTCTTCAGCCACACGGTCAAAAACTACCTAATTTCAACCTAATTAATCACAAGAATACAGTTCTATATTATTTTCTGTAAATACTGTTATATAATAAATTTTATAAATAACCCGGTAGTGGGAGTCAAGTTGTTATTACCTAACTCTATCTACCAGGAAGTTTTACAATATAGTATCTTATTTACTTTTGGAGGTGCTTAAGTTCAGTGCAAAGGTGAATGAAATGTAGCCTTCAATTTTGTATTAAGCAAAGTTGCTAGAATTAAATCATTTTCCAATTTATAAAGAAAGAATCTACTTCAATTTTAATGGTTAATAATAAAAATAACATGCAAAGTATTATACTTGCCTTAATTACACCGGACAACAAATTTTAACTTTTTTCATGCTTCGAAAAAGAAAAGTATATTTTTTACGCAAATGAGGATGCTGAATACGAAAATAAAAATAAAAAATGCTGAATTGGTTCGAGTTTAAGTGTAATCGACAGAAATGTGTGTTATGTAGTGTTGACACTTAGATTCTTGAATTCAGATTCTTGAATTTTCTATTTGGCCTTTCACTTAAGTAGCTATTGCTTCAATTTTGCTCATCCGAATATCGTGGTTCATATGTCATTCGCTTCAGAATACACCAAACTTGCAAATGGTACTATACGCATGTGTACAACGTACTATGTCACTTTCCACTGAAAATACTGTTTAGGGATTTTGACAGGACACTTTTAGATCTTCAGAACAAGCTCCCCACCACTTGAGTCCGGATACCAGTAGTTCTGAGCCACTTTTTTTTTTTTTTTTTTTTTTTTTTTTTTTTTTTTTTTTTTTACAACCGCAGGTAATTTAATTCAGGTTGAGTATCATATGGTGGTAATGATATGTTGGTTTTGAGAAGTTAGGATCGGTGGAAGGCGATGAATCTGCAGAAGAATTTAACAACCTGGGTCGACTTTGTCCGCCGTTTGCTCTTTATCGAATGAAACACTGAAGTAAGGTACGTGAGGTTGTGGAACCTTTAATTCTTTAGAGTGTGGCACAGTGACGAACATCTCAAGGAATATTTGAATAAGTAGCAGTCCACATTTTTTCTTTTCTTTTTTCTTTTTTCTTTTTCTTTCTTTTTTTTTTTGATAGACCTTTAATTGGAGGAACTATGCAAAAATAGCAGATACTCACAGATCCGGCCCAAAGACGGCTTTACAAGCTTGTAAATGGAAATTGCTTCCAAACCCGCCAGGAATTACTGCAGTCCGTGAATGCAGACCCAGTCCAACCTGTCAGCGAGAGAACATTGCGACAGGAACTGCATGCAATGAACATATGGAGTCGGGTTCCTCGCAAAAGGCCACTGGTCACACATGCACATAAAGTCGTCTGCAAAGGGCCAATAATCATCAAACATGGACAGTAGCATACTGGCGCCGTGTCATATGGTCTGACGACTCACGATTTTGTCTGTATTCGAAAGACGCTCGGCGTCGTGTCCCCTGACAGCCACATGAAGCATTTCACTTGCAGTGTGTGGAAGGTCAGGTACAGGCCGGGAGGGGGTCTATCTTGTTCTGGGGGTCTTTTCGTACTATGGGGTGGGCCCACGCGTTGAGGTGTCCACAAACGTGAACCAGCACGTTTATCTTAACATCCTGGACGAGCACGTTTATCTTGCTATAGACACTCCTATTTTTCTAGACGACAACAGCAGGGTTCACAGAGCTGGGCCATATGTGACTGGTTTGAGGAACACTCAGGTACCCTACCACACCTCGAATGACCCGCAAAATCGCCGGACCTCAACCCAATTAAGCATCTGTGGGACCAGTTGGAACAGCGATTGAAACGTCGATATCAGCATCCCCGACGTTTGGTGGAATTGCGTGATATTATCCTCCGTGAGTGGGTTCAAGTGGATGTGACGGCCTTGCATACACTTGTGGACTCTCTTTCCGACCACATCCAGGCGGTTATCCAGGCAGTGACTAATTTTTTGTCCGGGGAGCTTATGATGATGGCCTATCAAGTGAAGAGGGAGTGTTGCACGAGGGGAAAACGAATTTTCAAGATTTATTTATGAAACTTTGAATTTCTCCCCTCACTCCTTCGCCCTCATCAGCCATGAAGCACAGAAAATTTAAATAGAGGTATTGTTTCTGATGTTTGCGACAGAATATGACAGTATTGTTATCGTGGATAAACAGCACGATGCCGACAACCCTCATAGACGCCACTAGCTAAGGAAGGAAACTAAACAAGTAAAGAGCTAACGAGGGTACCCAATTTGCTCACATTAACTAATGTAACGACGAACATTTGATGGATATTTATATTTTTCCAATTGATTTTAAACCACAGTGACGGTTTGTGACAACCCTAAACTTTGGGACCCGATTTCTAGGGCTTTGGAGCCCGGATACGATTTCTGGCATCACGATTTCTGTGTTCTGGAGACGCGTACCTTTCCAATGCCACCTTATACATCCAACAACTCTATGTTTAATAGCCGAATAGAACAGACCAGAGCCCAAAAGTTGGGGACCCAATTCTAGACACCGAGGCCTGGGCCCAATTTCTGACATCTTCGCAATGCTAAAGGTAGCGAACCTTTCGAACGCTACCACCAGCGTCCACCAACTCTATGTCTGAAGCGGTTTTCCTACCGTAGGAGAACCGACTAAACGCTCTTTGAATTTTTTCAGTGAGTGAAAAGTCTAATTGTTTTTCAAGCTAACAGATATAACATGACGTTCACGCTCTAATTGAAATTCCAACAAATCAAAGAGTCTACTGCTTTTAATTTTCATTTCCATGTCTAATGAGACTTTTAGGGAGCTTTTGAACCTTCTTACGGGTGTTCTGGTAGTTTTAGATCTGTGAGTTGATAGGAAAATCTGTTAAAATGTTGGCAATACTCTATATTATTATCAGTTAATGCCAAGGACCGGCACAAAGTAAATTTATGAAGACATTCTTTCGCATTCAAAGAATTTTCAGTTTCTCTTTACCTACTACTAGAGCATGATAGAGGAGTTACAAGACTATTGATACACGAAAGGAAGATTTTCTTTGTTTCCTTTACTTCCTGTTTCTTTTTTCTTCTATTTTGTTTATATTTTTGAATTTACTCAACACGTAAGAACGCATTAAAATAACTTTTCTGATTTTCTTTGGAGCTAGTAGTGTTCTGATTTATAACATGAATTTCTAACCGCTGAATTATTGACTTAGGATCACGTTTTACAAACGGAAAAATCAAATGAAGAATATGTGGAGAAAAGGAAGGGAGGATAATTAAATACAGAAGTTTTCCCAGTATCCGGGTAATAATGAATCGACGAGTAGCGTATTTGGAAAACCATTAATATTTTATGCATCTCTTTATCAGCACCAGATTTCCTATATACTCTTTGCTTCACCGTCAAATTTTACATTTTAATATCCCTACCATAGCTCCTTTTTATACGTGATGGGGTATGTGCTCGACCGACTTATAGTCTAGTTTAATTAAATTCAAAAAAGTATATGACTTGTATAACTGCTACATTGTTAAGAAGGAGCAGTATCCTAAGAGGCATGCTAGAGGGAATGGTGGCAGGAAAGAGAGGGAGAGGGCAAAGGAGACTACAGTTAATGGACGAAATCAAGACAAAAAATTGGACTTGAAGACGAAGAGGTTAGCGGAAAACCGTGCAGCATAGAAGCTTCTTAGTTGCGACAAGTGATCTGCAAATAATGGCAGAATACCTATGATGATAATGATGTATCACCACAACACATACAGTTTTACATAGAGGATACAAGGTTAAACTAGAGATTTTTGTAATATCTTGCCGACTTAAAAGCATTAATAATACCTACAAACTATATTTTGAATTGAAACAGCAAAGTAAAAGCCTTGAGAGGTCGTTTATTGGAGATACGGAAATTTGAATATAAAATCCATCCATACGAATGACTATTCCAGCCTATATTCGGTAGGGACTTTTATTGTCACGCAATAACTGAGTAATTTTAAATACGAACAATCCTTATTAATTTTTAGTCTTAGAAAATGCCTTCAGCAAAGGAATCAGAATGTACATGTATACATGCCATTAATTTAAAGGAAATTACGACATTATTCTATTCCTGTTTTCGTTATAAGTAAAATAAAAAAAACTAATAACAATAAAAAAGTAGCAAGAACGCTAGAACAAAAAAAGTATATCTGCTTAACAAGAAATTTTATTGCTTCTATACAGTTCCGGTAAACCGCAATCGATTCTGTTCTTAATGGCAATCTTCTAAAGTTAACCCATATTTTCGCGATTAATCCCAAAGGAATCGTAACAATAAACGCTCCTTGTAGTTGAAAACCTTTATAGTGCTCAGTGGTGAAAGCTTGTATCTAGAAATGGTAAGAAGAAACCAAACCACGCTTTCTCTTTATACCTCATATTTAGGAAGAACTGTTCGAAGACTTTAAAATTAACAGAACAAGCATGGTGCTTGTTCACTGTCTTATAGAAGAAATTATATATATATATATCACATTCTAGTATTAGATTTCTTTTCGAAAATAAAAAGAATCCATTAGTTTCTCTTGTCAGTGAACCCATAAACATTTCATGACACATACTAAATGAGAAGTGTAAATACTTGTAGATTAAAGCGTTGTTCTTGTTACGTTGTACATTCCAACTACACATGGAAACTGGCTATAAAATGGTAAATCAGAATTAATGGCAGTCGAAAAAAATGATAAAGATTGATTAGATGGAAGGTAAGCATTGTTACGTTCTTCGGTTCCCTACAACGATATGAGAGAAGCAAAATAAGCATGAAATGGAGAACCATAAATATTTATTAATTGTGATTGTCATATATTTTATAACACTTTACATTGTTGCACAAATACTTGTACACCACTTCATTTTGTATTTCTAACTTCCTTGCTACTAATGTCATGCATGAAGACGTTTACACTGCAAAATTCACAAGGAGTATTTTATACTTTAGTTTTTTTTTTTTTTCAGACGATTTTCTCAAAAACTACTCAGCTGATTTTGTTCATCTTTCTTGGGGGGCCTACCAGAATCTAGGCTAAGATAGGTATATCATGAGTTTAGTATAAACTCAAAAATACATAAATAACAGCTTAAATTATTTTTTACCCCAAAAAACTGGGAGTCTAGGCCCCCCGCCCCGGGCTAGATCCGCCATTGACTATAATATTCTACTAGGGTTATACTTCCTATAAAGATCCACAAGAAATAATCTACAGAATGAGGTAAAATTACAGGAACATCCTTGTATTTTTAAAACGGTTTGAGGAAAGATGATGAAACTTTGAATGTGATAATGGTGTGTGGGCTCACTAGATGGTGCCATTTGGCGTCATGGTGGCCATCTTGAAATCCATTTTGATTTCAGGTCCAGTATTTCAAATGGGAAGCAGCCACATGATTTTAGGCTAGAATTTCACCATAAATATGAATCTGAAGTTATGTTTCGGCTAACTTCAATCGGTAATGATATTTTGTAAAGTAAACATTGCATGAGGAATCCAACAAGATATGCTCTCTGTGTTCCCCGTTACATGATATTCATAAGCGAAGACTATTGTCCAATCGTGATGGACTCATAATAACAGTTCTTGCGTCACAGAGTCACAAGCGTGTCTGATACGTTGTTCGGGAGGTTGGAAATCAGAGTTTTTTTTTTTTTTTTGATAAACAAGTGCTTTGAGATGGCCCCACAGATAAAAGTCTATGTTTGTAGGTCGGGAGAATCAACCTAGTGGCCCGCATATTTTGTATTCATTCACTCTCTGCATCCATATAAACTTCAACTACAATACCTGGCGGAGGATGACCAAGATAGGAGAATGAAATTTGAAGAATGAGCTGTGACGAACTGTATCGAGGATCCCACGTTCCCACGATCCTCTTACTGTGTCTCTAGTGATGATTCTCTGTTCCATGTGAACAGGCAGGTCAATAAATAGAATTACCGTTGTTGGTCAGACAGAAACCCACCATGGACAGATGCGTCGAGAGTAAGTGGTGCGGAAAAGGAGATGGTATGGTGTTCGATATGTAACTCGTATCATCGGAGCATTCTTCATCCATAAGAACCTAAATGGGGCAGATATCTTGACATGCAGCAGGAACAAGTGCTCCAATTACTGCTGTACCTAGAAGGAACTTCCCTGCCTCTTCATCCAAAAAGATGGTGCGCTTCCTCAGTATGCATTATGTGTTAGGGAGTGGTTGGATGCATAGTTCACGGGCCACTGAAGTAATGGTTGAGGGAAAATTAAGTGGTCACCCCATTTGCCTGACCTGTCTGTGACAATTTGAAAACACTGGTTTATGAAGAAATAATCACTGATCGACGCTTCGAACAACGAATCAGGCACGTTAATAACAGTGATGTTGGAAGTGCTGTTATGTTTCCACCAGGAGTGGATAAAAATGTCTTGCATTTCGTATACCACACAACAGGGAATACATAGAGCATATCTTGTAGAAACCCACATACAATGCTTATTTCAGAAAATTTCATTACTGATTAAAGTTATCTCTCTCTCTCTCTCTCTCTCTCTCTCTCTCTATATATATATATATATATATATATATATATAACTAAAAATTCGTATTTCTTGTGAAATTCTAGACTAAAACCATGTTCGCATGCTCCCATTTATATTTGAAATACAGGGCCTGAATTTGAAATGGCGGATTTCAAGATGGCCGCTATGATGGCAAATGACACCATCTGGTGCCTCCACCCTAATTACACACATTTAAAGTTTCGTCATCTTTCCTCAAGCACTTTCAGAAATAAGACGATATTCCTGGATGAGTGATTTTGTCTCACTCAGTAATTTTCTGGGTTAAAGTTTTCCAGGCGGTTAGTTTCTATTATTATTATTACTATTAAAAACTGCTCAAGCCTTATGTTCATTAAGGAGCCTATAATGTAGTATAAGCCGATTTTTCTTAACATAACCACAAGAAGTAGTTTAATCTTGGGGGTAAATTTTATTGGACTGTTTCCTTAGGAACTCTTCAGCCAATTTTGTTTATACTGTATTTCATTGTAAGTCGTTACTTCTGAAAATATCTACAAGGAATAGTTTAATCTTAGAGTAAATTATTTTCAGATTTTTTAAAACTTCTTGTGTCATATTTTATAAACGGTGTCAATGTCAATTCGAGCGAAAAATCAAGAAGGAGTAGTTTAGTATTCGGGTATTTTTTGTTCGATGTTTTCCGAAAACGTTTGTTATAATTGTATTTATATTTTATAAATGAATATTTTAATAATGACTCCTCCATGATGTAATTCAATATGTGAAATGGAAAATGTTTCAGTGTTGGGGTGGTCCCAACGTTTAATTTTATGTATTTTTAAATATGTATTTTAATGAATTTCTCGGATATTATGATTTAAATAGTTCCAAATAGCAAACATTATTATGCTGACTTAATCTAACCTATTGTTTCTCGATTTTAAAACCAATAAATTAATAAGAATATTATTAAGAGCAACCACATTTACCTTGCCCAGAAAGAAACACACTGAGCAAAATTATGTGGTAAAAAATATATAAAAACGCAATCACGTAAAAGTTTCAACACACTAGCTGTGTCTTCATCAGATTTCACTCCATCGCTGTTACATGATTGTGTTTTTACATATTTTTATAACATAGCCTTTTCCAGTGTGTTGTTGTATGTGTTTTTACATATTTTTATAACATAGCCTTTCCCAGTGTGTTGTTGTACGGTATTTAGTCTGATAGTATGAAAGAAGGCTTGATAGAGTGATTATACGTTAAGGAAAGATGACAGTTTAATTATATTGTAGCAAAAGAAAAACTGAAAAAGTTGATAGAGATGATTAATATGGTCATTAAAAAATTGAACTACTTATAATATACTTTAATAAATAGACTTTCCTCACAGGAAGCCTCTGAAGTATTCGATAAGAGTGTTAGTCTTTCAAAATTTTAAATGTACAATAGTTTATACGTAAATGTCTCTGAAATACACATTATTATTATTATTATTATTATTATTATTATTATTATTATTATTATTATTATTATTATTATTATTATTATTATTATTATTATTATTATTGTAGAAGTTCAATAGAAGAAACTAATGTGATTCCATTAGTTTTTTAGCCTTCTCTCGAACAAGAGAAAGCATATATATGAAAGGTTGAAGTCCTGAATTGGAATACTGAAGTTGTAATGGTAGGCTTCAAGGAAGCAGTAATAAATTCTTTTAGCACAATTTTCCCTTCAGCTTCTATAACTGGGTGCAATTTTCACTTTAACCAGTGTCTTTGGCGTAAGAAAAAGGATTTAGTCTCGGTTACAGACTACAAAAACAATGATGATGTAAGACGTCAGGTTCTAATGTTTGCGTCATTAGCTGTTCTTCCGTTAGAAATGATCCACAATGATTGACTGTTTATTCAAGAAGACATCCCCTAAGCTTGAGCAGTTCTATGGACATTTCATTGACCAGTAGCTAAAAAATTCTACAGTCCCAATAAGCATGTGAAACTGTCATAAAAAACGCCACAGAACAAATAATACCACAGAGGATTGGGATAAATTAAATACTCCGCTAAACAAGCAAAACCCTCATGTCGTCGAATTAGTACGTTTTCTCAAGTTAGAACCCAGAACAAGTGATTATGCTTACGACAGAAAGTATCTCAACTTGCAAGGTAAAAGAAGAGAGTATATATGCAGCTTAACAAAGAAAAAAAAAACATTTTGGGTAGTTTTGATGTTTAAAAAGATGTTAGATTATATTTGGTTGCACTTTCATATATTCATAAGTTGTCATAAACTGTACGATGACTTAACTGTATACTTATCGTATACTGATAAGCATTACTTTGTAGGCGGTGGTAACAACGGTAAACGGCCTACTGCACATGGACCAAGATCATAGATGATCCAGATATTAGTTCGACGAAGACTCTTTATAAAAGCCGACTTCTATATCCCTTCGATGGATTTGTGAATTATCACATAGGGTAGACCGGGGTACGTTGATACAGGGTATAAGTTGATACACTGCTTCTTACGTCATAGTGCGCGCCCGCAGCTTCATTGTTTTCCAGAAAAAGAAACACTGTACAGGCGCCATCAGTTTGAGTCTGACATTCGTTCACGTTGCGTTGAAGTGCTGGTGTTATTAAGCAAAAATTGTTTTTGATAACCCGGAGTAAATTTTTTTGTTCTCACATCATGTGACTTCAGCTTCTGGAGCCTAGGCATTGGCGACCGACTGGCGTGGGAACTTATTGGACCCTTCAAAGGTAAGGTATTTTTATTCTTGTTGATTGTTTTCATGAGCATGTTTCTTGCGTATTACGTTACAAGTAAGATGGTGTCATTTGGGGCAGGTTGATACGTTTAAAATGAGGCAAGTTGATACGGTGTATCAACTTACCCCAACCAGTGTTTAATTTTTCCTTTTTTTTTTCAGCAGAAGATGGTTCGGAATTATGTGAAGAAAACGAAGAGAGGAGAAATTCCACTTGAGACATTTGAAAGAGCATACGCCGATATGAAAGAAGGGAAATTATCATTGATGGGGGCTGCTAAGACCTACGGTATTGACAAAATGACTTTACTAAGGTACAAAACGAAAAGGGAAAATAAACCTGTTGCTCGAGTCGGCTATTCTAAACATCGACAAGTCCTTACAGATGATCTTGAAGTTCAGGGAGTATGTACTTCACTGCTCAAAGTTATTTTATGGATTATGTCCTAAAGATGTTCGTCGTTTGGCCTATGAATTAGCAGTCGCGAATAACCTTAACATTCCAGACACTTGGAAAACTACGAAGTTAGCAACATGTGAATGGTTTACAGCTTATATGAAAAGGCACTCCACGCTTTCCCTAAGATCTCCTGAAGCAACAAGTCTTAGCCGCGCCACTAGTTTCAACAAGCACAGTGTTGGGATTTTTTTTTGCAAATTTAAAAAAAGTTTTAGATCAGTATCAGTTTTCACCAGAAGATATTTGGAATGTTGATGAGACGGCTGTGCAAACAGTCCAAAAGCCAGCCAAAATAGTGGCTGGAAAAGGTTCTCGTCAAGTGGGTAGGGTGACGTCGGCAGAGCGGGGTTCAACAGTGACAATGGCCATTGCTGTTAACGCTATTGGAAATTCAGTTCCGCCAATGTTTATTTTCCCCCGGGTTTTCTACAAGGACTATTTCGTTAGCAGTGGACCTCCTGGATGCATTGCGACAGCATATCCATCCGGGTGGATGACTGGAGAGACATTTTTGTTATTTGTGCAACACTTTCATAAGCACGTGAAGTCTACAAAAGAACGCCCTTGTTTGCTTCTTTTGGATAACCACGTATCTCACCTATCCGTAAGTGTTGTGAACTTCTGTAAGGACAATGGTATTATATTATTGTCATTCCCACCACACACATCACATCACTTACAACCATTACATATATCAGTCTTTGGGCCTTTTAAAAGATACTATTTCGCTGCAGTGGACAATTGGATGACAAACAATCCTGGAAAGACAGTGACAATCTATGACATTCCAGGTATTATGAATGCTGCTCTTCCTTCCGCTCTAACGCAGAAAAATATTTTATCTGGCTTCAAGGCTTCCGGTATAGCACCATTCAATCCCGAAATGTTCAGTGATGATGATTTTCTGTCATCTTCAGTAACTAATCGCGAAGCTAATGCTGGCACAAATACTATTAAAAATGTTCGTGAGAGTTCTCATCAATCAACATTCACAAACATGAATCTAATGGAAAACACGGCTTTAGAAAAACAATTTGAAGCTGTTCCTTCCACCAGCAGTGCAAAAGACAACGTTGAGGTATCGAATAGGCCAACTTCAGTAGGCCTAAGTCCTCAAGATATTCGACCATATCCAAAGGCCACTAAACGCTCAGTGAAAGGAAGAAACAGACAACGTATGACATCATCCATTCTTACATCAACTCCAGAGCTGGCTAGATTGGAAAATAAATCTCGCGAAAGAAAAGTTAAAAAGAAAAGCAAGGGAACAGCAAGGAAAAATTTATCAAAGTTGTTAGAGAGCCCTAAGAAGAAAGGTAAAGGGAGTGGTTTCACACAAACTAGAAGTGAGAGAAAACGTTTAAATCAACATGACGATTCAACAGACTCAGATGAAGACGAAGATTGCTTGTGTTTGAGGTGTCTTGAGCCTTTCTCTGTTTCTAAGCCAGGGGAGAAATGGATTCAGTGCATTTCGTGTAAACAGTGGGCTCATCTCAAATGTGGAGAAGACAGTCCAACATACATGTGTCTTCACTGTATCTCAGATTTGGAAGTTTCATCCACCGACAGTGAGGAGAAATAATCTGTTGTTTTATAAAGACTGAGTGAGGAAGTAGCTAGGTCCATTTCACGGCTGTTAAAACTGTCCTCAAATAACTTTCAAATATTCCTACTTTTATTTAGTTTTAGTATCTTTATATAAAAATATTTTGTTATGAAAAGTAGTAAACAGAATATAGCCAACAGATGTTTTATAAAGACTGATTCAGAAAGGAGCTAGGTCCGTTTCACGACTGCTGAAACTGTTGTCAAATAACGTTCAAATAGGGTTACTTTTATTTAGTTTTAGTATCTTTATATAAAAAATATTTTGTTATGAAAAGTAAAATAGTAAACAGAATATAGCCAACAGATGTTTTATAAAGACTGACTCAGAAAGGAGCTAGGTCCGTTTCACGACTGCTGAAACTGTTGTCAAATAACTTTCAAATAGGGTTACTTTTATTTAGTTTTAGTATCTTTATATAAAAAATATTTTGTTATGAAAAGTAGTAAACAGAATATAGCCTACAGCTGTTTTATAAGGACTGAGTGATAAAGTAGCTAGGTCTATTTCACGACTGTCGTTAAAACTATAATAGAAAATTAAATTTCGAATAGGGATACTCTTATTTAGTTTTAGTATTATATGTAGCTATATATTGTTATGAAAAGTACAAAACATAATATACAGTTCAGATAATATAATAGCCTATGTCATGAAATGCTGTTGGTTTAATTTTTCTTGTCGCTACCTGAACTTATATTTTTCTAAATGATATTCTGGAAACACAAATTTCTACGGATGGCAACACAGAAAATTATTATTTTTTTCTTAACTTTTCTGGTTTGAACATCATTAGGCATATCCATGTTTGAGGTAAGTTACATTTCATCACCTCCTTTCGTTTGTGAGAAACAGGATAAAGGAAAATGGCAAATTTGTATATTCCTTTTCACCTGCCCCGCTTAAATTGAACAATGCACCATAGATTTTACTAGACAGTTCATCTTTCTTTTTTGATATTCAGTCACAAACATTTTAAATTCTCAAAAGCTCATAATTATGTTTGGATTATGATTAGTATATGCAAATATCGTTAATATATAGCAATGTATCAACGAGCCCCATGAACTGTACCAACTTGCCCCGCTATTGAGGTAAATTGATACGTTGCGACTTATCAAACAAAAATTGTTTCTATGTTTCAAGGAATTTGGTGTAAGGTTAGATGTCAGGCTTTTTGAAAAGCCTAAGTATGAAGCTATAATTTGTGTGTACTTTAAGGTTTGTAATATGATTAGTATAAATTACAAAAAATCCGAAAGTGTAAACTGTATCAATTTACCCCGGTCTCCCCTACATTTCGAGGATACATTGGTCGAATTTGAATTCAACGTTAAGAGTTGAGTCGAAAAAAAAAAACTAACAACAATATGGAAAGCACGTATGCATTTTTCGTATTTCCTTGAGCATGCAATTCCATATCCTTCGCTACTCAAACTTTATTACAAATACACAGAAACAGTGTCAGTTATTAAACATGCACGGAAGTAGGAAAACTCTCATCAATATCAAAATATGTCATGTCATAGCCCATGGCACTTCTACGCATCTGGGAAGGATTTTGACATGTACGCATTTGGGAGGTAATCGATTGTACAAACTAAAGTAGTATTGTTATTTCTAGATACTCTCCTAAGTGTCACAGAACTCCTCCGTGGCTAAGCAGTTAGCTTACGAGTTTTTAGTGTTGAAGACCCGGGTTCGATTCCCGGCGCGAGCTCATGTGGTTCGGATTCCACTTCAATCAGTGGGTTCACGTTTCATATAGCCTCGCTGTTGAAAGGTACGTTAAACTCAAAATCAACTCAGCTCTCCTAAGAGTCTTTCTGTGAAAAATTATCGCAAGCGACATATATGTATATATATGCCCGCCCAGAGTGTTATTCCAATGACTTAACAATGACTTCAACCAACACAATCGCAACGAAATTACGGACTATTCACTGCAAATAAAACATGTTTTTAATGTCAGTATAAGCAAACGGTCAAAATGACCGCTTGGTCCTTCTGGAGGTATTATGGCATAGCGCCCCCCCCCCCCCAATGATGTAACAGTCTCCAAATTTTTTCGCATAGTATACACTACTTACGATAAAAAGTCAGGGACTTTCATATTTCTAAGTGAAATGGTTAGAGAAGAGCAATAGGAAAAGTTAGAGAAAATGGTCAAATTGACCGCTCGGTCCTTCAAGTGTTAAAACATTTTGCTCGATTCGTAATAAATGCACTGTGTTCGCTGGAAACTAGTTTTAGTAAGGTTTTTTTCTATTTGGAGTCTTCGCGTTGATATCAAAATAAGTAACTAAAACTACCAAGCTTAAATGTCATTATCGTTATGAATTCAAAAATATAATCATAACTTATTTTCATCAAGCAAGGTTTTGTTGCGACAGTATGTTTTAAACCCTTGTTCGTGAAATGAACCGTCTTTTCTTAAAGCACGCATGTGTTTAGAGTTTTATAGGTCAACTACTTGTTAACATAAATGGATGACTTAAATTTCAAATTATTGTGGAAAGATAACGCTTTCACCTGGTATGACGTTTGTTGCCATCGATTCCATAGGGTGGTAGGAGGGAGTCATTGAATTTCGGTGCAATATTGTGGAAATTGTATATTTTTACTTGCACAGTCTTGCCTTCCTTGCCGCGCCTTAAAAAATGTCGATTCAATTATAATTAGACAGCTTATGGAACATTACAAGTTATATCATATAAGATTTGATTTACCGAAAGTGTCCTTGTCGTACAGTAAAGGAAAGTAAGAAATAAAAAGTAAAATTCATTGTTACTTACCTACAAAGTTGTGAATGATTCCTCCTCCGAATGTCTCTCTTCATTGCCAAGTAATAGTCAAGCAGTATCCTGGGTTTCCATTTGCTTTCGCACCTCCATTGTAAAAATTTGCTCATAGAATTGCTCGCGATGTGCATCTCTTACTGAGCCAAGATTTGTTCGGAAAAATTCCAAGTGAGAGTCTAAGAAATTGCTGTTTAAAGGTATATTTATCGCATAGCTTATTATGAACTTAAAAGATTGCTCACTTTTTCACGATAGTTGTTTGCTTTATGTTTTAGAAGAAAACCACTACAAATACCCAAAAACAATTTTCATGCTTTGTCTTCTAGGAAACTCAACAGTTCAGTAAAAATTTTCATCAGCCAATTATGATTTGATTTGTGGCCCAATAAATATTCCTTCTTTTACAATTTTTTATGAAGTCCAATTTGATATGCCGCAGTTCTAAGTACACTCTTTCAGATTTCACCAATGGGTGTGAGATACATTTTTTTCCCCAGGAGTAAGAGTTTACAACGATAACGTTGTATGTTTCATTTTTGTTTTATTATCAATCTGTACCTAATTTTATGAATGGAATCAGAGGCGAATTATGGGAACAACATGATGTATAAGAAAAAGAAAGATATTGAGATTTCGAATTATTTCTTAGATAATCAGTAACAAATAAGTGTGTTGATGTTTCTATAGCAACATCGTAAAATGATATAGATAGACGTAGACATCTTGATAAGTATAGAAGTGTATATATGAAAGGTCCATATATTTTGTTATATGTGCGTAGAAAAAGTCAAATAATAAACGACAGTTGAGAAAGTGATATAAGACGTGTAATTTATTATGAAGATTAACTTTTAAGATAAATACGAACCAGTGAAGACCCCTTACAAGTTATACGCTTAGGCCATTACTTCTTAACGTAATGAACCTTCCTATCTCTAATATTCCATTCACATGAGAAAGAGCATAATTAGTGTGACCAAGTTGCAAACCAAGCAGTAAAACTTTAAATCACCATAGATATTTCAGTTAAACTTTATGTAATGGAGTTTAACAGGAATTTCCTACTCGGATTGAGTATAGCCCGCTCCCCCCAGTGATTTTTAACGAATCATAGTGATTGTAACAATTCATGTAAGTTCATAATGAATCGGAATCGCATGTTATAAAGATTTAAGATGTAAATCTTGTGGTAACGAAGCTTTAGTATAAGTAGTAGTAGTAGTAGCAGCATCAGTAGTAGTAGTAGAGTAGTAGCAGTAATAGTGGTAGTTAGTAGCAATAGTAGTAGTAGTAGTAGGAACGGGTTAGAAGCCCCGCAGGGGTTGGTTGGGTTCTTTTCTCGATATAAGTAGTAGTAGTAGTAGTGACTCTTCCAGATCCGGCGACAAAGAACTGGGGGGAGCGGGCTATACACAAGCCTCATACTCTTATATGGCTCTTTCATGTGAGCTGGATGAACCACAGATATTAATAGTAATTCATTGAGTTATGTAGAAGTCTGCCTTAAAACTCATTTTCGAGGATTCTGTAAACAATCCCCATTCATGTGGCTGGTGTTCATGTCCAGGAACTTGAAGAACTTCACTAACAATATTACAAAATACAACATCATATATGTAGAGGAATAATTTTTGATATTACTATCGCGACTAAAATATATGCATATCTTTGTGTCCTTTGTAAACCCTTGAGCCTAAACCTAAATGTTAGGCTTATTTATACAACTGTAAGTCCCAAACAAGATTTGCTTCAGTTAGTAGGTGGCGTTAGGATGACCAACTGTTAGATAAACGATCACTTCCTTGTTCTCTTTCTTCCACAGTATGTGCTGTGGCAGAATCCGTTCTCATTTAAGGTCACGAAGTCTGAACAATTTGGCACTCGATACTCGAAACTATGTAATACAGGCCTTATTGGAGAAAACAAAATTTGGATATGTAGCAGCATGTACACTTTTAAATGTGATTTGTTTTTTTGTTTCTTGAACAAAAGTGGCAAGCACTAGAATGGCCTTTTTGTTACCTTTAGATCATGGGAATTGCAAGAGCAAATGATAGGTGCCATTTTTCCATCCTGTAAGAAGTCGTACATATGACACACAACATATATTCGAAGTGCATGCTTTATCAAAATCACCAGCTTTGCAGCTAAAGTAAACCTTGTAACACTTTTTTTTTTCAAGTAGTGTGTAATTTCGCTTTTACATCTAAAGTTTGTTCACCACAAATGTAGCAGAAATTGTCCGGGGACTTAAACTTCTTCTTGGTATTATGCAAAAAAAAATTTCACAAGAGAAACAAAACAAAAAACATTCCACTTACACAGAAACTAAACTTGACGAGCTCACTACACGAGCAACACTCGTTGCCCGCTAAATACGTCTGACCTTGGTTTATATTTACAGTGTTGCCAAACCTACACCATAAAAAGAACAAATCTTTCGTCATCAGTTTCCACTCTTTCTACTGTATAATAAGGAAACTTTCGGCAAATCGAATACCTATGTGATACGTTTGCCTCATAAGATGTCTAATTTTACAATAGTATCGCCTGTTGTTAAGGTGATGTAAGAGTACTTGTGGATGAAATGCACAATTAAAAATAAACAATTTTCACGATAGTTTACTGAATTCAATTACTTAATGACTCCTTATGAAACAATTGGCGACAAACTTCAAAACAAATAAAATCTTTATAATTCCTCAACAATCTGATACGTAATCATTCTAAATCATCCTAAACTGTTGAACTATGCCACTCCAAACATGTGCATGTTTTGAGAAAATACAGTCCATTTCACGTAATGGGCTAAAAAAAGAAATTGCTACAACGAAACCTTGCCAGATGGAAAGATTCTGATTACATTTTTGAATTCAGGGTGTAGGAACTTTATCAGGCTCAACATTAGGATGGGTCGAAAAAGTCGAAAGTTTGAGAACCTCTTTGCGGTAGTGCGGAAAATTTATGTCTGCATGTAAATATTACCCCTGCGAAATTTCAGAACCTTAGGATAATATCTACTGTTTTGGTAAGGTCTCAGAAATTTCAAAAATTTGGTAAGAAATAGGAAAAATCTAAACTTTTGTATATTTTTAATAGAATCGTAGGCCCTTTCGCGATAGTATGGAAAAGTTTTCCATAAGCAGAAGCTTTGCTTTGTATATAGTTAAACATAAACAAACCATTTGCTGAGCAAAACAATATATTCACTTGAAAAACTACATACGTGTTAGTTGGCGAAACTATAACACTTATGTATTTTTTTATGTGAATATATTGTTTTGTTCAGCAAATAGTTTGTTTGTGTTTATGGAAAAGTTGTATCTACACGTAGGTATTACATGTGCGAAATTTCAAAACCCTAGAATGATATGTTCTGACAGCGGGTGCAAAATTTTGAAAATTCGTTGAAAAATTCAAAACATTCATCACTTTTTATTTTTTTATACTATACATTTATCACAGCATCTTTTATGGTAGTAACGAAAAGTTGCGTTTACATACATTTAACTACTATATAAAGTTTTAGAACCCTGGGATATTTTTCTTCTGGCAGTTGGCCTGAACTTACATTTTTTTATTACTAGCACATGAACCATATTCTTTCAATCACAATAACTCATTTGAGGAGCACTTTTTTAAAACTCGATGGAGCACAAAACATCATGTTTACAGGAATTGCATTTTTGTTATTATTGTACATAGTCCTTCATTAAAGAAACGTAATTGTAGGTAATACTAGTTATTATCCTCGGACAAGTACAGACAACGTGAATTTCCTACAGAATACAAATATTTGTCATAGAATTGGCTACTTAAAAATGCAGGTTTTTTTAAAACTCGATAGAGTACATGGACAGGAAACAAACGAATGTGACTAAATCTGAATTTGCTGCTAGAATTATTGTTTTATAGTGTTATATTGTTATATTACTATTGGGATTTCAGTTTTATATCGTCATGATATATTCTTTATTTAGTTTTTATTAGTATTTTGTTTTATTGAGTTAGTTTTGTGTACAGTGTAATGGGTTACTTCTACATTGTTACACGAATGAACAAATAATATACGTTAAGGAAACTTTCAAAAAGTAACACCAGAATGTAAGAATACAAAGTGTTTACAATAGTAAGTAATGAAGCATACATTTGCATTGTAGTTAGCAGTCACTGAGAACATCCTCACAAATTCCTCTTGCTTCTTCTGGCATTTCGAAAAAGTGTAAGAGTTTTTTACGTCCTTCCTCTTCTCACTGGACACCATGTTCATCTTCTGTAGGTATGGAGATCTCACCATTTCCTTGTGGCATGTTTTAATTCCAGATTTGAAAACAGTAACCGCCACAGGTTACCCAATGTAAGTGTACTACACACTTACAGTAACAGTACATACTTCTGTAGGATATGACACGCTGCATCCCTATGTGAAATGGCAACTTTGTTTTTAGAATCTTCTGAGAAGTTTCCTTCACTGTTTTGATTTGCCAGTTCCTATTAAGAACTTTGACAACTCCACGGGATTGCAGGACTCGGTAGTATTTAGCTGTGTGTTTTATCGAGTTTTGAGAAATTGCTGTGCATGAGCTCTACCGAGTTCTGACAAAATGCTCAAGATTCAGTGTGCTATACACACGACACATATCGAGATTGGACAATTCTGATTTCACAGCACGATTGGTAGCATAAAAAGCATACCTATCCCATATATATATATATATATATATATCCGTTTCTCAAAATTTGTGCTCTATCGAGTTTTGAAAAAAACGCTCCTCATTTGTTTCAAGTAAAGCAGCAACATTTTATAACTTCACAGTTATGATTGAATTCCAACTGTTGCGACAAAACGAGTTATGGACATGATTAACGCATCTTACAAGAAATTCACCGACATCAAACCGGTATATAAAAGAATTGAGAAACTCGCAGTAACCAAAGCAAGAGTTGAAAAGTTTAAAGAAGATTCCAGCTTTCTCTTTGACATATCAGCTTGTAAGTGCTCCATCTTTAAGGATTGCACGTATCCGAAGGAATCAAAGGTCACCGTAAAGTAACAGGTATTTCTGACCAATCTAAGAACAGAGCGACTTTTGTGTATCGGTCCGGTCGATGTGAGAGAAACAAAGAAAATTCAAAAGCGTCTCAAGAGAAAGTAAAATGCTCTTCTTCGTAGTTCTGAAAACAATGCCTCAAGCAGCTCCTTTCATGACTCATCGTTATCCCAGCAGGATATACAGATCCTAACAACAAATTCAACATCCTCAGAGGAGGAAGACGCAAACAAAATAAAGGAGTACGCTGGTGAGGTCCACGATCTTTGCCTCGAACAGCGTCGTTCAAATGCTAATGACCCTTACAAATACCACCATATTAACTCAAAGGTTCGGGGTATCGCTTCACGCCACTCCTGCAATAGTCATATGTTACGTCTTTATTTGATGGCCAATTTGATTACACATTGTCAATAGAAAAGCTTGGTGAGAAATTTCAGAGAATATTAATGGAAGAACATTATTCTCCTCTGAAGGGACCTCTTTCTGTCTAAGTTGGACACGTTACACCTACCTCTGGATCCGGTTTGAACAATTCTGAAAGTATTATCAACTGTGTCACAGTAGAGGTGCTCGGAAGTCTCAACAGCGTTCTTGTGCTTGGTTTTTTTTTGTAACACGAGTGAACACAGGAGTGCATAATGAAGTACTATGCAACCTTGAATTGAAGTTAGGCAAATCTGTTCAATGGGCTGTTTGCCTCCTTCATTATAATGAATTTCCAGTTCCTTAATGGCCCCATTTCTGGCCCCTTGTCTTACTCTGAAAGCATTGGAAAATGTTTTGACGGCTGCGAGCAGCTTCCGTTAGTAACATATAAGTCAATTAATTGTGCCTTTCCTTCGATTGATTCATCCATTCTTAGTAAGGATCAGAAATACCTGATGGATATTGCTCTCACCATTTCCTCAGGAATCTGTCCAGCAGATTTAGCTAACCGCGATCCAGTGGGACTCAACGTGTTCCGTTGGTTGACAGCAGCGAATGAAATTTTACGACTGTATGTTTCCACAACAAAACCTTCGCACAGCCTAAACACCATACTGGGGTTCATTATGAGAGTGTATATTCGATTCTGGTTCCATATCAAAGTCCAAAGTACAGTAGTGCTAGTGAGTTAGCTAACATAATTGCCAAATCTCGTAATTTGTAAATTATGTACAATTATTCAAAGTGCATATCAATAAATAAATGAAATTTGGAAATAGTGCATTCCAGTACTTATTGCAACTGAAAGTTGAGAGGAAAGGAAGTGTATCGCGAACAAGCACCCCTATATTGAATTACGTACAGAAAACAGGTTCCGTCATATTAAGATTTGATCAACGGTAAAACATGATTAAATAAGTTGATCTTCCTATTTAAAAAAAATACAACTTAATTACTTATTGCTGAATGTAGCACTATTTGCCACGAATCGTAAAAAAATTTAAAAGCAACGATTGGTACTCTTTACCGTAAATTTGTTTCTGGAACGAAACGCAGGAGCTCATCCTAGTAAAACTAGTTTTCACTGGTTGCAGCACTAAATATCATGAACCGAGAATGTTTAGAATAATGTTTAGAAATTCGAAGTCTCAACATAGCATTCGAATCTGCAATTAAACATAAGGCTCCATTTGGATGTTTAATGTTTCTCCCACTCACTCCCTGGGGAGCGGACTAATTTTATCATAAGTGAATTTTATCCTCCGAAATATGAATTATTCATTTCGGACATTATTTCCGTTCGATGTTTATTGTTCCAGATACTTTACAGTGTCAACTTAAAACTTCACAATATTTCTGTTTAAAAGAGATTCTTGTGTGTATACAGTTTCATAAATTACAATTTTCTTATAACGATTTTCTTCGAAAAATAATATAATTTTCCGGGATAATTAGGAAAAACTAGAATTTTCTCTTTCCCCTAATATAAAGCAAAACTCATGGATCAAATTAACGGTACTTTTCAAGATATGATGGGAACATCAAAACAAAGGCCTCCACAAAAATAATGGCCTGCAGCTTGGTCGGATTGTTTCGAAGTCTCTTCCGTTATTTGTCTCTATTTCTGGGCTTACATGGGAAGAATGTTACTTCACGGTGATTCTTTTGATGCTACCACTTTCTACATAGAGTTTGGTTTATTACATTGAATATTGTTTGGTGAAAGACTATAAAACATATTAATAACATAACTCTGGGATAATAAATACTTCAAGATTGAGAAACAGAATTGATTGAGAAGCAAAATTGATTGAAATTCAAGATTGAGAAATCTTTGGATTACAGAACCATATATGTAGATTATATCCATTTCATTATTGGACTCTAGGTCATGACAATGCATGCATTTATGTAGAGAAAACACGATTCAAAATGGAAAAGACGATATTTTAAATTAAATTTAATCACTGCCTGAATAAACATTGATGGTAAAACTCATCACTAATTATAGCGATATTTGCTTACATATGGCTTTTGCAATACAATTAGGTTATTTGGCATTGAATACCCAACGTCAATACGTCAAAAACGCAGTTTCATTAATTGTATACAAGATATTCAAAGCCTAATGTCTAGTTTCGTACTTAAAGCTTTCAATATTAAGGCTTTATCGGTAAGTTTGCATGTTATGTAATGAAGTTAATATATCTTTTTCAATAATTTGAATTTCACATTTTTGTATAATAAATTTGATAAATCATTCAAAACTGAGCACTAAACTGATGTTAAATACAGCAAAATATTAATGTCTGTAAACACAAAATAAATCTTGTGATCTTTATACTATCATAAGCTTAATCTAGCGTAATCACAAACTATATCAATTATCTTAAGGAATATACATGTTCCAATTCGTCAAAGAAAAAAAACTTGAGAAGCTTAATTAAGCTGTCACGATACCTCATGAAACGAACTTAATCCAGAAATAAAATCCATAACAATAAAAATATTGAAACATGATGACTATATTAGAGAAAAAAATATAAAGCATGATCAGAAATACCTCATTTATATTCTTCGTTTATAATATTACTTCATTTATAACCAATGAATTTTTCCTTGACGCGGTCATGCAAAACTACAAAAGAATTTTTCCTAGCGTTGAGTTTTAATATATTTTTTGTTTTACCGCATAAATCAACTTTCATAAATTTCTACTAAAATGTATTTTTCATCTAAGTTTCAGAAATAAGAGAAAATTCTTAGAAATACCTACCATGCGTACATGAGTTACATCAATTAACCTTCTCGGCGAATTATGGATGAATATATTTAAATTAAAAAACAACACCAGTCACATGTTTATTAAAATTTCTATGTAAGTAAAACGAATGATTTAATCTACATTCAATATATGCCCCCTTAATTTCGAATTTACTTCTTTTTGTTCGATCTTTTTGTTCAATTTCGATATTTTTGTTTAATTGAATGTAGAACTAAAAGTACAAAATATAACTTTAGTATTTACTCTTTGAAACATGGAAATCAGTCTTTCTAAAAGCATATTTCGAGTAAATATATTATACTTAACACATGAATACACTGAGTAAACTATGGTCGTATGGATTATAAACCTTAAATGCAAAACCACTTCAATTATTAAAAAAATGTTATTGTATGCGCAATAAAGAACACAAAACAATTGTAACCTTTGTAAAGTAACAGTAAAGCAAAGTAAGACACAACACAACGTAATGTGTAGGTACCAGATAGAACGTATATGTAATGTATACTTTGTCTGTTGGATGAAATTCTCATATAACTAGAAACACCTTAAAGAGTATATCTCAAGAATCTGCTACAATGATCTACATATGCAGCCGCAATTACTTCACTAACAGAAAGCACAAGCTTATGCATGAGAGAAAAATAAATTACCGGTAATTGATTGAAAAGTAGAGAAAAGTGAACGAAAATAAAGCATTTTATTCAAAGCAAAGAAGCATTATTGTAAGCAAAGAAATATTACACCACAGCTAGATCTTGCTACGAGAGAGAATAGCAAAGGAAAAAGGAGAAAGTTTATCGGAAGATATCAAGAGGAAGAAAGACCGGTGTAAAACAACGGGATCCTGCATAATTTATATTGCTATTTCAATTATAACGTGCAAGTTATTATGGGTGGAGAATAGCATCTTTGGGTGGATATTGAAACACCCCCACCTCCCTGAAAACTGGTACTTTCTGGAGAAAAACGGGTTACGGATTCGAGCTCAGGAGCTCGAAACCTATAGGAATCACCTATTTTCGTTCGTGGGAGCGAAACAAAGTTTCATTTTGCCGACCAGTGATTCTAATCCTCGATTGGAAAAGGTGGATAATTTGATACTAATTGACTATAAAGGTAAACACAAGAAAAGGGTTATGGGTAAAACACAAATTGTAATTAACATCCAAGATTACGAAATTACCATTCCTATTCTAGTTATCAATGAATTAAATGAAAATGTATTAATAGGATTAGTTTTCTTAACCCAATTACGTGGTGTTTTAGACTTTGAAAATAAAACATTTGCAATACGTACACTGGATGACAGAATTATCCAATAGTTAATCCCTGTTAGTGACAGCGTTGCTTGCCAGTGTCAAACGTTTATTAGTAATGCTTTAAGTATGAACTCAGATATTCAGAAGAAAACAAATGTCAAGGAAATTGAAAAGGAGCAATCTACGATAGGAAACAATGATTATTCGTTTCATAAGAGTGTGGATAACATTATAAATCACATACATATTACTGATAAAGATTTTATACTACAATTTAGAGATATTCTTTATAAACGTAAAAAGGTATTTTGGGTTAGACCTGGATGTTGCAAAGATTTTGTCTATAATATTGAAGTCGATACCAAAGATCCCATTGTAACGAAGACCTATATTGTGCCATATCGAGTAAGAGAAAATGTGATAGATAGATGAAATGCTGAGAGATTGTATAATTCGACCCTCTCAAAGTATCCATTTCAATCCTTTGCATGTGGTACTCAAAAAGGATGGCAAACATCTGAGAATAGTTTTGGTCTCCCATATAAATTGAATTTCCATATAAAATTACAGCAAATGAGATATCTACCTTTGGACGAAATTCTCAGCTCACTACAAGGAAACACAATATTTGGGAATCTGTATCTCGTAATGGCGTATAATCAGATCTTGTTGGAGAAGGTTCGAAACCATTCACTGCCTTTTTGTTCGAAAGTCAATTGTACAAGTATAATCGTGTTGTCTTCGGATTAATTAATGGTTGTGCTGCTTTGGCTTCATGTATAAATCAAGTGATAGGGCAGGATCTACGTAATAATGTTGTTTATTATGCCGACGACATTTTAATTATGGGGAAAACACCTAAGTATTATTTGGAAAGTTTGGACACTGTTTTGGAGCGATTAGAAAAGTCAGGTTTGACTATCAATATTGAAAAATCAAAGTTTTTCAGGGAATCAATCGAATTTCTAGGATATTCTATTGATGCAAACGAAATGTGTTTTTGTGATTCTAAAGTACAAGCTATCAAAGATTACCTGCTCCCACCAAAATAAAGGAAACACGACAAATTTTTGGTCTATTTAATTGGTTTAGAAGATCTGTCCCTCGGTATGCTGAAATTGTTGAACCCGTATCCTCAATAACCAAGAAGGGAGTACCGTGACACTGGGGTACTTTCCATCAATTAAATTTGTGCATTATGAAAAGTATCCATTTAAACCATCCTAGATATGATTGTCCATTTTTGTGCAATGTGATGGCTCATTATCTGGAATTTCTTGCATACTCTCGCATCCGAATCCTTCAATGAACCAGCTGTCATACGTTGTGTCAGCCGAACGTTAAAGAATGCTGAAAAGGGATATACGGCTACAGAAATTGAAATACTTGCTGTGCGTTTTTCATTGCGAAAATTTGCTCCATATCTTAGTGGATGACACTTTACTGTTATCACTGATCATAGTTCTTTAAGTCATCTTAAGGAAGTGCAAGGGTATAACAGTCATTAGAACGGTCCTTAGAACTAAAATCTTTTGATTTTGACGTTCAACATATAAAGGAGATTGATAACGTCCCTGTTGATACATTATCTAGATTGTTTTCGAATGATAATCATCAGGTATTATCTATAAATGTATTTAAAATCTTACAAGAGAAAATATCCAAAATTTCTCTGGAGAAGTTGCTAGAACATTAAAGAAACTATGAAGAATATGCAAAAATTATACGTCATTTAACATCTTGTTCTGGAAATTGTGACTGTCCTTGTACTTAGAATGCATTATATCGAATGGCTAATGGTGTGTTAGTAATCAAAGATTTTAAATATGAACATAGGAATAAAATTTGTGTTCCACCGATATTGGTGCCTCGCATCTGAAAGGTATACCAAGATGATTTTTTTTTGACATTTTGGATATTTGAAGGTGTATTCTTTAATTAGCAAATCTTTCTATTGGAAATTTCTTAGATCACAAATAAAAAATTGTATCAACGATTTTGAGGAATGTAGAAGACCAACATAATTATCAATCGCTGTATAAACCTATGATGCCAATATTGCCTGATTCCTCATTCCTTTATTTCTGTAAATTTGTATGGACCTCTTCCAAGAGCTCCTACAAGTGAAACTTTCCTTTTCACGGTCATGGATATTTTTACTAGATATTTAGTAGCATAACCTTTGCGTAAAGCGACTTCCTCAGCAATTGTTAATTGAATCTTAAATGTATATATACCACATTGTGGTCCTGTAGAACACATATTTTGTGACAATGGTGGAAAATTTCGAAGTAATTTGTCCATACGTGCAATGAACAACGCCAATATTAAGGTACATTTTGTTACTCCTTACCATCCCAGTAGATCTATTGTGGAAAACACACATAGAAACCTTGGTATGTTATTTAGGCATTATTGTCGTGGTAAGCACTCCGACTGTATTGAATATGTTACTGAAATTACTTACTTTTTGGATTATTCGGTGTCAGATACATTGGGTGTAGCACCCGCTAATATCCATAATGAAACCGATTTCATACAACCTATTGAGCAACATTTTGGTATTACACTAAATGATAATGCTCATATGAACTATTCACATCTTGTGAGTATGGTGCACTTTCGCAGGATGCAGAAATTTAAGACTCGCAACAAGAAAGTAGATGAACAACAATTAGGTAAAACTAAGATTCAACCTAACGATTTAGTCTTTATAAAATTGCATCCACAAAGTGATGTATCATTAAAAAGAATTTAAAAGTTTTGTGATTTATATGCTGGACCTTATCTTTGTAAAAAAAAAAAAAAAAAAAAAAAAAAAGTTAATCCTGAAGTTTTCGAACTAATGGACGTGAAGACTGGAAAAACTTTGGGTTTACGTAATATTGATGAACTTAAGCAATGGAGTCCTTCAAAGTATGCTAGAAGTAAATGGATGGAATTAGTAAAAACTTTTGTTCCATCTGAAATTGTGAATAAAGTTAACCTAAATGACTTATAAGAAGTGGCATTAATTTTCAAAATGGAAAATAAGGAATTTTAGAGATATATGTATATAATATGTTATGTTGCATTCTAATTTATGACTTTCAATGCAAAATAAATGAATTTATTGTACATGTAACATAAGCTAATTGTTATAATATATTCGATTAATTTTGTGCTTTGCTTTACCGTAAATGTTATGATTTCGTTTATCGTTTGATTTTTTTTAAATTTAAATTCTGTACATTCATGATTACGATAAGATCTTGTCTTTTGTTCAGAGTGTAATTTTAATTTTTGTTCATGTTTTATCTTAAGTCTTATTGTTATTTTAACAAAAGATACACTGACCAAAGCTTAAAACCCACTTTATTTTAAATTATAATTTGTAACTGTTTCGGATATCTAGCATATCCTTTTTCAGACACTATCGAAATTAATGAAAATACAGACATATATATAAATGTTGTTATAACAAAGTTTAAATTCTTTAACCGTCATATATATATAGTCATTGTCAGTGGCGTATTTACGATTTTCTTTCGGGGGGGGCTTTGCTAACTTTCGGGGAGGGCTTTGCCTGAAAATGTGAAAATTCTGCAAGATATTTCATATACTTTACTATAGTAAGTAAGATTTCGGGGGGGCTTAAGCCCGGAAGCCCCCCCCCTAAATACGCCACTGGTCATTGTTATAAAAAAATTTAAATATATATGAATTATTTAATAACTATACGATTTTTGTTACAGTTTCAAGGACCTAACGTCCTCTTCATCAGACATTGAGAAAAGACAGATGACAGCAAATCTTATATCTTCCTCAGCCGTTAGTTTAAATAAAAAGTTTAAATTATTTTAACAGACATATATATATATAGACATTGTTGTTCTTTTTTATTTTTATTTATTTTTTTTCTTTTCTTTTCTTATTTACTGAGGCCTTCAGCCAATCCTATAAGTCTTCGTGTTCACTTTCCAATTAATCACGTTCCTTCATTTTTGGTTCTTATAAGGGCCTTTTTCTAAAATTTTCTGTTTCTCTATGCTATTCAAACTTCCTTGCCATACTTCATTAATTGGTAAGCTCCCTGTCCAGTTCATCAGTTTATCTCTTCCTACCTTCTTTATCCAATCCGCTTCTTTCCACTTCCTTATTATCATTCTTTTCTCCATCTCCAATACTTCCGTCTTATCCCAATTAATTCCGTGATTCGTCTCCTTAACATGTTTGTATATGGCATTGGTATCTTTCTTCCTCCTAACATCATCTTCATGTTCTTTTATCCTTTCCTTCATTCTCTTTCCTGTCTCTCCTATATATGACATATCGCAGTCCTCACACCATACCCTGTAGATGACCCCTCTTCCTCTTCATTAATCTTTTTAGTTCCTTTTTTATTCTTCTTCTTTCTTGATCTTAATAAAGTTTCTCCACTCTTTCTATAATTTCTGACCCCTCCAATCCAATCAATCCAAAGCCATGAATAGTCTTACTTATTGTTATTGTTGAAAATATATCTACTCGATCCTATTTCGTTCAAAGAATAAAAATATGAATATCCTACATACATCTTTTTCAAAATCTTCTTCATTATGTCCAAATAAATAATTATTAACTTGTAACAAGTATTTAAGGGGCCCGAAAAGGACGTAAAATTAAATAACTTGTGACTGAAATTTCGAATGTGCCTTATGGTTGTTGAAATGTATAAATAAATGAAGTCGATGATAAAATTTTAAAATATATATAATAATAATAATGTTATAAAAATAAAAACATATGTATATTTATATGAATTGTAATTTTCATATATACGAGGTGCATTCGAAAACTTGAATGATTAATATATGTATTACTTAAAGGTCTAGGATCCTTTTCTTTTATCTGTAAATCCAATAAAAGAAAGTCCTATAGTTCGCGCGACATGATGCAACGATACCTTGTATTTTCAGTGTAATTTTAAATATCTTTTGTTATATTTTCGGGCAATGTATGATTTTAAAATATGCACTATCCAGTTTGAAGAAGAAGAAGAAAATACGGAAAAGTAAGAGAATCAATAATTGATTCTTATATGATGAATTTTGATGAGTTTTTATCTTTACGTTGTCATAACAACGTTTTGTAAATAAATTATATAATTCAGGAACTATCATATAAAAGTATGTACGCATTATCATAAAGGTGTGTATTTATGTTTAATAATTGTGCGCCACAATAAAGACAAGGAAAGCTAAATGCAATCTAGACAGTTTTAAATGATTTTAGTAATATAATCTAGATAAAATTATAACTGAGAACCTGGATACAACGAGTTACGTTATAACTCTCATATCCAAAATCACAAAATGAACTTGTTGTTTCAAATAACTCAATTTACAATCTTTATAGTGTGTTTCACTTAAAATAGGAATTATTATTATCATTACAATTATTATTCGATGAAATGCTCGTTCTTCGCACAGGGGGGATAAGTTTTAAGCATTTTTGGAAAGTAATGAAATTAGTAAAGTGGATAAATTACGTTAATCTCTATCAATATTAGTGAAATATATAAATAAGAAAGAGTAATGCAGCTGGCATTATCCATGTGAATATGAGTGCAATAAATAAAGAAGAAACAACGCCTTCGGCTTATCCCTGTCAATATGAAATAAATAAATAACGGAGAGCAACTCCCCTGTCAATTTCCAGATCCGCTGATGTGTCTCTTCTTCCAAAAGCTAAGAATTTGACACTACTATCGGTCATCTTCGATTAGTTTTATATATCACTTCCCCAAACACGAGTCTATTAACCACTTAAGGCGAGAATTTAGTTGAAACGTTATAAAGACTGTCATAAATCCGTTTAGTGAATCCACGAACTATAAAATCGACTATCGGCTATCGGCAATGTGTAAATGTTATTTTTCCACCTCCTCCCATGACGATAGAGCTAATGTAGGAGTTGAACAGTGTCAGGACTGTTACTATTCATCTCACCGCTCCGAAAGTTTCATGAAATATTTGACACTAGGATCTGTCGTTTTCGATTAGTTGTATGTCACCCTCTCCTGCCCCTCACCAATTCCCTTCAACGTAAAACATGTTTTTAAACAACTCTGGGGCACGTATCCATTTTTTCTATTTCCTAATAGAGAGTTTATACAACGAGTTACCTGCCTAACTCAATGTGACCAACATTTTTGTTAGATACTCAATTTTGTCATAACTTTTTACCCCTTTAATTTGAACCCTCCGAGCTGAGATTCGAATAAATGGCTTTGTTCGATTATACCTGTGAAGATCAATCGTTGTACAAATTTAGCTGGTCTAGGTTACGTTTTTCTATGCGAAAAACTAATGACAAACAAATACACAGAAAAACATATTTTATTCTATTATTATTAAAGATTATTATTATATTGAGAGTAATTTCCAGTGATGTCATTTCCAATACGTTTTTATGCAAGTTTATAAAAAGAAATCATAGATGTATTAAAGAAAATAAATATGTATTGTGTTGGTGCGAGTGCTTGTCAGATCGTGTATTTTCTCTAACTGGTCTGAGTATAAGAATTTAATGCGAAAGTATTAGCAACAAGAAATCTCGGTTGTAACATTTTAGTAATAGGATTAGAAATTAGGAGCGGTAACGGAATTTTAGATGCAGAACCAAATTTGACAAAGGTTAATCATATTTTTAATGATGGTCAACTAATGCGTGCTGACTTTTTAGGAAATCTTGGCATATTTTAGTAGCATAAGGGAGATCTTGCATTACTCTAAAGGGATGGGTCAGTTTTTGCACTGCAAAGTTAATTATTACAACCGCGATGTCATTTTCTTCCTGTGATTCTCCAATCACATCGCAAATAGTCCTTATACCTTTCAATATTCTAAAATTCCTGTTCAATATGTTGTTAGACATTTTTGAAATAGTGCTACCAGTATGTATTAGCAAATATATGGACCACTGTCAGTATAACCTTTAATGTATGGTAATCGATTTTTCAAAAAAAAAAAAAAAAAAAGTTACTGGATATTTTTCTCTTTCATAATATTCTTGCTCTTACTACGTATAAAAGCATTTTTTTTTAAATTATTGTTAATTTGCTGTTTTCGCACTAGTTATAGCATTGATAAAGACAGCCGAAATGTTGTGAGAGAGTATTTTCGTTTTGATCACGTGAGAAAATTCTTAAACGTTTGATTGGATTCAAGGATACATTGATAGTTGTCACATAATTTCTTTTGTGTGCGTAAAAGGATTTCTGCTTATTAATATGATTGGCTAAAATTCGTAACTGTTAAATAAATTAATTAGCTGTTTTCTGACGACAATGACGAGTTCTCAGTAGCACTAGGGGAAGAAAAAGCAAAAGGATTTTGATGACGCTGTCATACAATTCTGTTGGTGATAGACATATATAAATCGTGTTTGTATCGCACCAGAATACTTTATTGTTCTCTCTCTTTCGTTAACAAGAAGGTTCATATTTCCTTCCAAGGTCAATTGTCTTGCTAAAGACAAAATGGAAGGAACATTCTTTCTCGATATTGCAGTGTAGCACTGAGGTAATAAACCCTATACAATTAAAGAATCTGATAAAACACGAAACTGTTGGAACCGTACCGTAATATATCCTTCCATTTCTCGAAAATGTGTGCTAAAACTTACTCTCTCTACTGCTGAGCCCTTTTCCTCCTGAAATTATTTTTAATTTGAAGGATAGGGGTAGTATTTCTTTGAAAACATCTATAGCTTTATGTTTAATCCGCATGTAAAGTTGTATTCGGCAATAATTTTTGTAGCTCTAATAGAAATGATTCAGCCTCGTTCTCCAGACAGTATGAGTAAAGATGTCTTTTGGGTACATCATTTAACTTTAAATCGTGTATCATTTCATTATCTTCGAATATTGTGAAGAATTTGTTTACTTCTTCATGTAATCTACCATAATAAATTTGAGGCTTGTCTATTTGAGCTAACGAGAGTTAAAAAACATATTCCACGTAATTACCATTGTCTATAATATCTTTCAATCTCTAATGTCTCTAATAAGCAAATGTCCCACATCTGAATTGAACATTTAACATATTCGGAATAATTCGTGCTGCGATGTTTTGTTTCACATTCAAACGGGAAGAAACGTAAAACGTACTGACAAAATACATTGTTGTTCCGAACACAAGGAACCGCAGAGCTGGCGGTCCCTAATACTTCCGACTTACAGCTGAAATATTCCATATGTACTCTTATGAAGGATTCCTTTTACCTACTTTAGACTCACCTTAACATCAGACTATATCTGAGAATCCTGTTTGGAGCATGTCTGGGAATCACATTCTGTAGAGCAGGACACAAAATTTTAGCTCATCGGGTCGCCATTGGCGACTGGAAATTTAGATGTGGCGACCCGTTCAATAGGAACGCTTTCTACCTAAACTCACAGGGTTGCGCAGTTTCTCTTTCGCACAAAAGTAATTGTCACCGAGTAAGAGAAAACACGGAATGTGAAGTTTACAGACTCTTCACAACGTTGTAATTCGCCCCTTCTTTTACACTCTCAATCGAAATGGTTTGCCTCCTGGCACATCTACTTTTGAAATTCTTTGCCTTGATGTAATCTCATTCTTTGTCAAACCAAAGGCCTTGGGGGGGGGGGGAGTCTCATAATACGTACATGAGAGATATTGGCGAACATCATTTGTGGATTGCCAAGTGCGTCTAACTTTGAAATTTTGCGCTCTGCTGTAGAGGGATTCCTTGCACACGTTGGCGCAGTACACGTTGATGAAATATGAATTGTTTGCTTGTGTGCTTTCGATACCTTTACTCTTATATGTACTCCCGCTCTACGTTTTCTCGAATTCGCTAACAAACAACGCACTTTTTCCCGCAGGTTTATATGAACGTATATTTAGATATATATATGCACCGTAAACCGAATTATGTAAAACGCTTCTTAAATCTAACATATATATTCTACTAGTTATAATAATAGTAAAAATAATATACTCAATATTCTTAAGAAACCAAATATGAGAAAAGTGGAGTTTCCTTTCTTTCGGGACGGGGAATCAATTTTGCGAGGGATATGCTTTACTGTTCTTAATTTCAAGTTTGATAAGATTACTGAGTATGCAACGAGTTTAAAATCAAAATACTTTCAATTGAACAAATTTTTCATAAGTACGAGAGCAGGAAAAGGAATTGACTAAGATTATTTTGCTACGTACTTTAATAATGAGCTAGCTACCGTCACCATTGGCATGAAACTTCATTTCTCGAAGAAAGAAAAAAAGAGTATAATTTTGCAAACCTAACATAAACTAACGATATGAGATGGAAAATTATGAAAATTGTTTTTGGACGGGCTAATTTAACACTTAGCGGGAAAGGACATCGTACAAAAAACATTGCATTTCCTCGTCTGTCCGATTTGAGTGATTTTTGGATATCTTGTAGGTGAGGATCCCCCTGTCAATAGTTTATGTGGTGCCAACTGCCTATGACCAACCCTGTGACCTACATAGGCCATTAAAAGTCATCCCGTTACTTGGACTATCCTCATTTGCCAAAACCAAGTATAATATACAACTATTTTTTGTATGCCAATTTGAACCCCTTCTACCAACACCCGTTGTATGGCTTTTGATGACCTCTGGAGGGTACAGGGTTAGTCATAGGAAGTTGACCCCATATAAACAATTTCTCGGGAGGTCCTCAGCTACAACATATCCAAAAATATTCAATATCAAACAGACGAGGAAATGCAATGCTTTTGTAAGATGTTCTTTTACTTCTGAAACAAGACGCCTATTTATATGAAGCGAACGATTGTTTTAGCAAAACTAACGATAAACTAATGATATGAGATGGAAAATTATGAGAAGTGTTTATGGAGAAGTTAACTTCACATTTGGCGAGCAACTTTATTTCTCGAATGAAGAGTGTATTTTTGCGAAACAACGATAGTTTTAGGAAGACTAGCATAAACTAACAATATGGGGTGAGGAATGTTGAAACTTGTTTATGGGTGGGGCATACTTTTACGAAACTAACGATAGTTTTTAGTAAAACTAACGTGAACCAACGATAAACTGAAGACGTAGTTGCAAAACAAAGAAAATTCACCCGGTAGGTAGGATAACTTTACAAACATCAATAACACCATCTCAGGACTGTTATAGAATCACGTAAAGATATTCTGTCCTCAAAAGTTGTGGATGTCTGATTATAATGAATTTTAAAATAATAAACATGACATCCGATTTTTCGAGTCACATGCACTAATGAATTAAAAGGAAAGGATAGAACACTGCATCTGCGGTATTGAAATCTCCAATTTGATTAAAGGGGATAGGTTGCACTTTCAACATTATCGATAACGCAATGCAAATAGCAGTTGATTGTGTTTCAAGTGATTCCAACAGTTGTGTTGGGGAAAACCTAGTCTAACTTTTACGTATATAATATTCTTATTGGAAAATTGAAAGAATTTTGCGACTTTGTAGTTATTGAGAAGCAACTGATTTTAAGATACGGTGAAACAAGATGATTTTCTGTTATGTCAATAGTAGAGAGAGACTCAAAATTATTGTCTACAATGAAATCCTACTTTTTGACACAACAGAAGTGCCCTAAAGTAATACAAGTATTCTTTACAAATCTACTCTGAGTTTTGACTAGAAAATTTCTAAGGTTTTCATTCTATTGTGCTGAAAATTGAAGAAGAAAGCGTTTCAGTATTCGAAGTGTCAGAGTGACAACCTTCTGCAGAAATGCAAAGACAGAAGCAGGAACGTGTTTGTTCCTAACGAGGTTAAGATCTCCATTTAGAACATGAGAGTCTTGACTGAAAGACAGATATGATGACCAATTGCAACGACGAATACTTTTCTATTATTAATGGGATAGCCCTCAATGGTAGCCCTTCAGGCTACTCTAGTGGCTAGTACGTACGCTTCCAACGTACGCGGTCCCAGGTTCGATTCCCGGTGGGAGAGCCTTTGGAATTTTAACAGGATATGTATGTGTTGGTGTTCCTGTCGAAATAGGTAAAAGTTAAAGAAACCTTGTATACGAGGAAACGCGGGTGCTCAGATAACTGAGGAATGAACGGTTGATCATTTATATAAAAAATGATACATCATTCGCCTCTAGTGCATGGGGTCCTTGGTTCGATCCCAGCTCGCCTCAAGTGAACTTTTGGGTGGACCTTTGCGTGGGATTTTATACCGGTTCTCCCGTTTCCTCCTACCACCTTCATTCCACCATTTCATTTATTTCTCATCATCACCGTCTCCTTTAGCCTAGTCGGCATAACCGTGGGATATAAAACAAAGATTCCATTTCCTTTTTCATTATTTCCATTTCACTTTTTCGTTTTGAACAAAGACGTTCATGTCTTACGAGTAATTTCGCATAATGCCCGTCCTTTGTACGGGGAAACATGTTACGGAAAACACTTGAACTTCCCCTTTGAATAGAATTTTAATAAAATTGGGAACATTTTGTACCTCTTTTTTCCCTTAGGATGTCTTTTAATAAAAGTAACATGATAAAAACTCAGCTTGATGTTGGTACTACGTTTCAAAACTCATTTGAAACAGTTAAGCTATTTCTCTGTGGTGTAATAACAAACAACAAATAAATTTCAATAATTACAAAATTTACCCCCTTCGTCCTTGAAAGCAGGCTCGTTGGCATATCGGGCAATCGGGCAAATGCCCGATGCACCCCCATCAAAACTAAAAAAGAAAGACAAAGAGGAGAAAAAGAAAATGTGAAAGCACAGATGGCAAGATACCTCGCACATTCCCACCGGTCGTAGAGTCTGCTCAACTAACTTTGTGGTATCATCAAACCCGAAGGTTTTGTCGTCGCAGCAACATAAGACCACAATCTATCCCTGTCCTGGGCATCCACAATCCAGTTCTTAATATCAACACCAATTTCTTCCAGGTCCATCCTAACATTATCCATCCATTGTGACGTTACTTCCTACAGGTCTCTTACATCAGACTTGCCAAGAAGAAACATATAAACTCCTTTTTTTCTTTCCCACGCAGGCTAAATGATCTGCTTACCTGAGTCTCCTACCTGTAATTACTTTAATAATATGAGAAATATAGTATAGGGAGAGTGGGTATGGTTGTAACGTGGATATGGATGTAACATTGCAAATATCAGCTTAGAGTCCCCGTATAAAATTTCGAAACCCCGTCAAAAGAAAGTGCTCTATGTGACTAATTCGCCAACAAGATTGAATGGTATGGGGGGCGCGGTGGCTCAGTGGTAGAGCGTTCACCTCTGGTGCTTGGGGTCCCGGGTTCGATCCCAGCCCCCGCGAAGTGAACTTTGTGGTGGACAAACACCGTGCTCGTGGGTTTTCTCGGGGTTCTCCCGTTTCCTCCCACTTTCTTCATTCCACCATTTCACTCATCTCTCATCATCACCGTCTCCTTTAGCCTAACTGGCATAACCGTGGGACGTAAAACTCAAAGATTTTCATTTCAAGATTGAATGGTGTAGGACTCACAGTACGCCTGAACAAGAAACAGAAAACCTTTTTGAAGGCAAGCGAGTAATTGTTTTTTTTTAGTATAAATACTTGTAGATCTGAAATTACTTCTAACTTTTTCCAGTGGATGTATTGAGTTTATAATAGGTTCCATGTATTTACTTTGATTTTGAGTATTTATTAAAATCAAGGAATACCCATTATACTGGAAGGGGGAAAAGAGCAAAGGACAGTAGTGAGATAGTTGTAACATGCTTGGTTTGCTTTATCATTATACTTGTTTTGTAGTTAGCCTATATTAACAGCTGTGAGCAATTTCGTGTTGCCTTCGTTTTGTTTTTCTCAGGTTAGTCCTCAGTATGTAAGAGTTATTAGGTTTCTTAAAATAGTGATGCCTTAAAGAATTAGACATTGGAAACTATGTAATGAAAATAGAAAGAGATTTAAAAAAAACTCACCTTGTCTACTTTTTGATAACTACATCCTTTTACATTTCCATCACACAAATTTAATAGTTTGCATCTATTTCTTTTTTTTTTTTTATTTAAGTTTGTACTGCACTATGTGCCTTGTGTTTGCTTCTTGTAAAACTACTTTTTCTTCAAAGACTGGTTGTAATTCATAGAGGGACATATATGAGAGGGTCCAAGAACTTGAATCTTGTCAAATGCATAAGTCTTCTTCATTTGGATATCTAGCGAAATGTTCTGGTAAGGACATTTCACCTCTTTCATTTGGTCCTCAACAAGATACAAGAAATAGAGAATTCGTAAACATGCTGTTGTATGTACTGCAAAGACAATAAAATTAATTGGCATGCAGGGTATAGCGTTTCGTGGTGATAAACATGAAGCAGCACATGATATCAGTGATGAAACTGTGAATCACAGTAACTTCGAGATTATTAAACTGCCTGAGTAAGACAGATCCAACATTAAAGCAGTATCCTGATACAAATATAAAAAAGAGCCGAAAAAAAAAACGTGAAAATCAACAAACAGCTAGAATCAAAGGCCGCGGGTCTTTGTTGACCCTTTTGAATCCAACAACAAGTAGGAAGATCATGTACCATGAATTGGGAAACGTTCTTTCCGCAAATGGAATTGACATTTCTCTATACATTGATGACTCCGGGATGGGACAAGTAACATGCAATGACGATACAAGGGTGTTATAGCTTTTTGAAGAAAGAAAATATAAATCATATTCACGCATGGTGCAGTTTTCATGTGTTAAATCTGTTTGTTTGTGATGTTACTTCTTCAGTGGTGCCAGCAGTTACTTTATTTCGGACGTTGAAGTTATATTCTTCTTTTTCCCCCCTTGATTTATATAAAAGACTTGATGAATGGAAAGTTGCTTTGGAGCATCAGTTCGGAAGCACGAAGTTAATACGCCCTACTGCAATCGGTGATACAAGGTTTCTCAGTAAACAAAAGTCTTTGGAAACTTCACTGAATGAACTGATGAAGTAGATGTTAATGTTAGAAAACAATCGGCCGAAAAATGTATCTTCGTAGAACTTATCATGGTTCTTGATACGATCAACTACTCATCGCACTTCAACGCCGTTACTAGATTCGGTGTTGCGAGTATTTTGAAGTATTTCGTTAGTTAAGAGAATGTTACAGAGTTCATTAATCTGCGGGTGTTTTTTATGATGCCAAACGCGTCAACTTGATTGTAAAGTCAGAATTTGCATTACATCAAAGTCTGGAATGATAACTCTGTCACACAGAAATTGAGAGTCTGGCAGAGACGTCACAACGGTTTTTAGTGTGTCAACCAATTTTACTGAATCTGTTAAAAAGTGGTTAGAGGTACTTAATTCCAGTGTGAAAATAAACGGTTCATTCACAGAGAAACAAATTTCAATGGCAAAAATTTTACCTGGCGAAAAGGAAAGAGACAAATCTACACAATTCGGAACTACAGCAGATCGCTTCAGAGTAAACGTGTTCAACACAATCATGGATAATACCAGTACGAATGTTGAGACCCGTTTGGAAACACACAAAGAACTTTATGGTGACTTGTCCTGTTTAGATTCAGTCAATTTTGAAGACTTTTCTAAGTTACTACCAAATGGAGCACCGTATAAAGTCACTGAACTTTCCCAAACGGATATCGCTACAGTGAGAGAGCAACTCTTCAAGTTTTCTAATCAGTGGAAACACTTAAGTGCAAGTCTGTTGGACGACGTAACTTACGCATATAAAGACAATCAAGCGATCCAAGAATATGATGACTACGATGAAGTTGATGTTCTCTTTTAGGTAGATTCTGAGGTACCAGTTCCGAACAAGAGAAAGTTCAAAGCGATCAAACATATGACAAGAAGAAATTCTCTACCAAATGTGTTTATCGTGCTTTTGTTGTCCTCTTAAAGTACAGCCTGTTTGAATCACAATTTGGCATTTTGCTCTGAGTGTACAAATTCATTTTAACCATTCTACTTACACAGGTTTGTTTCGAAAGGCCACTTTTGAAACTAAAATTAATAAAGAACCGTTTGAGAAGTTCATTGACTCAGGCCCGTTTGGATACGTTGTTAGTAAAATTGAACCAGAAAAAGGATAGACTATTTGTGTTCTACAGTAAAGAGATTGCTAGATATCTTAATCCCTGACTATTTAATTTCTTAAGAAGGAATATATTTAGAAGCCTGCTGTCTTTTTGCTTGTCATTTTGTATTCTACCAGGTGATTACAAATGTAGAAATATATCAGTTTTGTACTTTATTTTAGTTATCTAGTATGTTTAAAATAAAGCATACAAAAATATCTGTTCTGTATAAGTTTGTAGAAACTATCATTTTTGCCATACTATACTCTGTAAGTATGAAAATATTCATAAGTTTTCCTGAATTCATACATTGTTTGTTAAAAGTTTGTAATGTATGTAATATGTATTTGGTTTTTGAAATTCATAATAAACATTTTTTGAATTTGATCATTTTTTAAAAGAATAGTAAAGTAGAGGATAGTGAAAGTTAGCTGAAGTTAGACAATGCTCTCGAAACATTTGTTACTGACGAAAATTATGTATTTTTAAATATTTCTGACGGTACGCTCCCTTCAATGCAATTTGTCTTATTACAATTTTCGTGCCAGTACGGGCCTCCTTGAAAGTTTAATTTTCGAGAACTTCTGAACAATATCCACCTATCGTTCTATTCGACTAAACTTGTACATAAATATCACCGGGAGTGCTACCAATTAGCTTAGCTTCTCTGAAGACTAAGGACTTGACAGTAGTCACGGTCATTCTGGAAATTTTATTTTTCACTCTATCCCTTATTGTCGACGTGGGCTGAAATTGGACTTAAACGCAATCAACAGTGTCACTATTCTTCTCAGCAACTATGTATTTCTACACTAATATCGGTTATTTTAGATTATTTTAACCTTTCATCCTCTTCTTACATCACTCATACGGGTGCTAGGGTTGGCATACCACCATAGTACTGCTTTAGATTGTTAAATAATAAAGGGGGCGCGGTGGCTCAGTGGTAGAGCGTTCACCTCCGGTGCTCGGGGTCCCTGGTTCGATCCCAGCTCGCACCGTGTGGACTTTGTGGTGGACAAACACCGTGCTCGTGGGTTTTCTCGGGGTTCTCCCGTTTCCTCCCACTTTCTTCATTCCACCATTTCACTCATCTCTCATTATCACCGTCTCCTTTAGCCTAACCGGCATAACCGTGGGACGTAAAACTTAAAGATTTCATTTCATGTTAAATAATAAAATAAGCTGTATGCATCTGGCTGCTCATTACATGTGAATGTGTCAGAGATGTCAAAAAATCAGATGCATATTGGACATAAACATGAACCACACACATAATTTCTTATTCTTATGGCACTCAGTAGTCTTTTACAAGGGACAAAATGACACATGAACGTGTATTTCTATAACTAGCGCGTTCTTGGATTTTGGAACATGCATATCTAAATCATAGATTTTCGAATATGTATTTAAAGATATAAACATATAAAACTATTTAAAAGAACAACATAAAAAAGCCTAATCCTAACACGCATACACACACAGTCTGTTGTAGCGGCATGGTTCGTAGAATTAACAAGATACTTCTGCGCCTTGAAGCTGAGACAACATATTAATACAGTAACAATTTCATGTTCCTAGCATAATTACACAGATACAGATACCAAGAGGGTTGCTAAATCAGTCGAATACAAACCTAATCCATTTTGTATATATATATATATATATATGTTAAACTAAATCTAACAATATCACATCTATTATCCAGTGTTGCAAACTGAGGATAATAGAGTATCATGAAAATCAATCGCATTTGATTTTTATCAAAACACTTTATTGAAATTTTACCCTGTCAAAGAAGTAAACATTTCAGTTACTTGTAACTTACTTACAACTCGTCCAGGATAGTCGTGTGGTAAATGTAGTTTTGGATACTAAGGTAATTTGACTTTGTATTGCTTCCTCCGTCTCATTTGCGTTATTACTCGTGTAGAAGCCTCGATATATATATATATATATATATATATATATATATATATATATATATATATATATATATATATATATATATATATGCTGTAGCGCTCTTAGTTTGAAATACTAAATAAGAAGTGTGTTATTGCAGATTTTCGTGTCACATGTATGTAATATCCTGACGAAGTATTATTTAAAATAAACATATAATTTTATGTTGGCTTGACAACCCTGTTAATCTGTTGGTATTGCAGAGTATGTAACAATGTCCCTCTGTCGATACTTGCATGTCGATGTTCAGCTTTTTCTATTTATTAGCTTGGGGGCGCGGTGGCTCAGTGGTAGAGCGTTCACCTCTGGTGCTTGTGGTCTCGGGTTCGATCCCAGCCCCCGCCAAGTGAACTTTGTGGTGGACAAACACCGTGCTCGTGGGTTTTCTCGGGGTTCTCCCGTTTCCTCCCACTTTCTTCATTCCACCATTTCACTCATCTCTCATAATCACCGTCTCCTTTAGCCTAACCGGCATAACCGTGGGACGTAAAACTTAAAGATTTCATTTCATTTCTATTTATTAGCTTAAAAGTTATAAGGACATACGAAGATAAATGGTCCACAATGTATATATAGCGTCAGAAGAATAGGTCAGATTTCATCCTTAATATCGTAGCAATAACCTGGTTTCAATATGTATCTTTTCCGGTTGTTACAATATTATATCCCCATAATTTGGAGCAGAATGTCAAACGAAACTCACGTGGTTTTAGCTTAAATAAGTATACCATTTGTGAAGTCTTAAAACTCCTATTAGTGCAAGACGTAATATTTCGTAGCTCTCTTTGTGAGTTTTGTAATTATCTGTCTTGTAGCGTGCTGACAAACTAATAAACAGTTTTTCTTACTTTATTAACACAACTTAATTCCACATATAAAACAACGTACGTTAGACATGGGAACTATGGGGAACCAATATTGAAAGGGGAAATATTAGATTGATTAGGACAGTGATTAACCCATTCTTGGGAAGCCGAATCTATATAGAAAACATGTCTTGCTATATGTCACCGTTCCTCTCGGACAGATATACGGTATAACAGACATGGTCTTTCTAAAAGAAAATATCCGTACTCACACATAGCACATTTTCTAAGTCTTACACATTAAAAAAGTATTTCTCAAAATGTAAAAATAAATCAACTGTTTAGTCATTAGCCCATCAGCAGATGCGGATCTAGAAGATAAAAAGTGGGGGTCAACCAGAATCCAAACTATGATAGGTATATCATGAGTTTACTAGCTTCAATTAATTTTGTTTCTCAAAACACTGGGGGGAATAGGTCCCCCTGACCCGAGCTAGATCCGCCTCTACCCACTTGTTTCTTAATCTGAAGTTATAGGACAAATTGTCTTATTTTGGTTGCATTAAAATTTCTCTTTGAACTTTATTGTGAAGAAACTTGAAAACTTTGCAGATGACCACTGTATTTGATTCAAAATGTTTAATTTATTAAAAATCGTTAACTGATATCATTTCGTTTATTTAAAATAAAAATATTATTACAGTATGTGCGGTATCTACGTTTACTACACATTATGGGTCGAGATATCAGTATTAGGGCAGATTGCGTTACAAATTTTGAGAGAGAGCCGTCTAAGTTTGTCATGCATTTTACCTTCTAAACGAGATCTACGTGAGATTTTCGTTCCTCATACTAAACTTTTCGTGCTCCTTGTCGCCAGTATCGATCCCTTGCTCCGTTGCGCCTATAAAGGAAGACTCGAATCGTTTGTTTGTTGGAACTGCTTGTTCCTCGCTCACTCTGCATGCCATACCTGTGCAAAGACACGAAGAAGGAAATCAGTAAACCACGTTACACGTAGACAAAGACATTCATAGGTAAAATAAAAGCTAAACGTGAAATAAAAATTGTACTATAAATGAAGTGAGCTTATCCCATTCGATTGAATCAGCATAGTTATGTCTGTCTGTGCTCATAAAACCTGTTTGATTTTGTTGAACCTTGGTATGTGTGTTCTGCAGCCTTTGAAAATAAGACTAATTGAAAATAAATAAATAAACAAAAAAAATTATCAAGAATTAGAGGGTAAAAGGATCAAGTCCATCTCATTTTGCAAGTTCTATTTATTGATACGTAATGCGATAAGAAACCAATTTTGCCGTATAAATTTGGCAGACATTGTTTAAATCCAGCGCAATATGATGCATATTTTCTTTAGTGTCAGCTAATCATTAATATTCTCGCTAATCATTAATATTGCTTAACGTTAGAGTCAAAATAAGAAAAGAGCACATTATTTCTTGTTTAAATAATATATTCAGAAAAGAGCTAATTATTTCTTGTTTAAATAATATATTAAGATAACTGCTTTCACATTAATAACATTCGTAAAAAAATTTCGATTTTGATCCAGTGCTGCATAAGTTTTTTTGAAGCATCTCAGTCAACCATATTTACGGAGTCGAAATCTGTCAAGATTGTGAAGACTAATTCAGCTCTTTCTTGATTAAAAAAAAATGTCCAACAATAATTTACGAGGTGTGTTCAAGAAGTATCAAACCTTATTTTTTCGTAAACCAATGAAGCGCAGGAGACTTTCTTCAGTGTAGATGTAGAGAGGACACTCATACGCAGTGATTTTTCCCCTCCTGCAGAAAGCGTTGGTCCCCTGCAGTCGACAAATGAGTGAAGACGTGTAATAAATGGTCGATAGATTTCAGTGTTTCTAAAATGACAGAAAAACTTGAGCAGCGATGTTGCATCAAATTTTGCCAAAAGCTTGGTGATACGAAGGGAAACCATTCGCAAGATTCCGCAGGCTTTCGGGGACGATGCCATGAGCATATAACGCATAAAGAGTGATACAACCGCTTCAAAGATAGCCGCACATCAGTGGACAGTGAACTACTTTCAGGTAGGCCCTCAACGAGCCGGAATGGCATTGTCAGTGTGCAAGTGAGGACGTAATCATGTAGAACCGTCTTATCATAGTCCAGAAATTGCGAACGGAATACGAGTAAGCATTGGATCAGTACATTCAATTTTGAACGAGAATTTGGGCGTGTGGAGAATGTAAGCGAAATTTGTACCGAAGCTGCTACCAATGGGCCGATTCTGTGCCTTTGATTCAGGTTTTCATCGCCAAACGCAACATTCGTGTGTGTCTTCAGGATTCCTACTCACCCGACATGGCTCCGTGTGACTTTTGTATTTCACAAACTGAAAATGCCACTAAAAGTGACCTGATTTGAGTCACATCATGCGGAATGCTATGGCATGGTTGCTCACCATTCCAAAAACTTCGTTCTAGAAGTGTTTTCAACAAGTGGCGGGAGCGCTGGAATAAGTGTGTGTATTACCAAGGAGAGTACTTTGAAAGAAATTAGTGTTTCGGATTTCCAAATCAATAAATGTATTTTTGCCAACCGAAGGTTCGATATTTTTTGAACATATATCGTATAGGTAGATATTCTATTTTCGTGCAATATAATGCATATCGTCTTTCGAGTTTCCACACAATCTTGATAACATGGGTTTGAAAGAAAGATGGATGAATTTGCGTCTAATTTAAAAATAATCCAACCTATTATTTAAAAAAATATTTTAGTGTAATATCACATATTACGTTTTCTCTAAGGCTGTCCAGTATTAAAATTGCTTCAGGCTGAATTTTTCAAAATTGACACTTGAATATTCTCCTTTTTCCCTCTGATTTTAACAGTATATACCACCATAACTTTCGTATAAATTATTCACACTATACAACGTGTATACTTTCTCGGAGGTTTTCCCACAGTTTCCATTGTTTGAAAATGAACTCGATAATAATGAACGAGTGACAGTGTCCTTTTCCTAATTAAAAAAAAAAAAATGTATTATGCGCAAATTTCGTAAACGTTTTCTTGTTTTCATTAAACATAGTGCTCGTTTTGTTTTAAATTAAAGCAGCGTTGCCAGATCTAGCATAATGATGCTAGATCTAGCATAATTTGCATGTATTTAGCATCTAGCATCTTGCTTTTAGCATCCTGCTCAAATCTAGCATAATTTCAGCAAGTTTATCAAAAAGCCGTAAAACCTGGAGATGAGAAAGAAGTTCGTGGGAAGAAAAAGAACGGCAGAAATGTATCCTCTTCCATTGATTCATACAGTTGGTAAACCATACAGACAGTCTTATTTTCCGAAGTAAGTTAGAAACGACTTTGGGCTTTTCTTTCTTTTTTCTTTTTTCTTTTTCTTTCTTTTTTTTGTGGCTCCACCCAGGGTTTTCTAATCCTTTAACTGCCAGGCATGGGCGAAGCTATGGGGGCCATTCCCCCCCCCCAACTTTTTGACAACTTCACCATCTGTATTCCTGAAATAAAAGGTATAAAAGGTTCCAGACCGACCAAAAATCTGCCCCACCCCCAGCAGACAATTCCCAACTCTGCTTAAGCTGCGAGGTAATTTTCCTTCAAAATATGTAAACAAACACTTTGCATTCATATATACGATATATATGCCATTGAGTCTGGCAACGACTGCACTAGTTTAGTTGCTTGCGGTATTTAGTTCTATCCACGCATTCTTGCGCTCTCGTATTTTAAGTTATGTTATCGTATCTCAACTTCGTTTTTTTTCTTTCTTTTAAAACTCCTGAATTAGTAATTATAAGGATCTCGCATAATTTGACCGAATCTAGCATAATTTCGATCAGGTTTTGGAATAATTCCGAGCTCTGAGTCTGGCAACGCTGAATTAAAGTCTTATTCATTCTTTTAGTTGAAATTAGTCACATAGAATATGAAGTATTTACTCCTTGTTATGAATCGTCGGGGCGCCTCAATAAACCGCTATGTGCAGAATTGGCAACTTTCCAGGAAAAGGAAAAATGCTCTTTCTCATCATTTACATTATTAACAAGTACCATTTTATAAGTAACTTGTTAAAACTTCACATATAGAAATATAAGTGAAGTTGCGATACGACCTTCTGCACGTATTGCATTATATAAATTAACCTTATATAGCTATAATTGAGATGCAGTGATGAAATTAAGTTTTCTTTCATTACAATTATTCAATTTACGTTACGTATACTTACTTCAGGGTTATCCAAATGGACCTATTGGAAAAATCAAAGATGAGTAACACTTATTCCTAGGATGATCAATCCATATTAAAAGCAATTTCATACAATTGTTACTATTTAGAAATCAATATGGAAATAGAAAGCCACACAATGTTTTAATTACTAGTTATGGTATCACTAAAAGAACAAGAACGGATAAGAAGTTTATTCTTTGGATTCTGAATTTATATGGAAATAAAATTTGTTACCTCCTATTGGTATTTCCGGTGTCCCAAACGTAATAGTAAAAAAGGAGACCACAGATTCCTGGCTTCGAGACAAGCATAAAAGTTTATATAGTCCGTAAATGCTCAGAGGCGGAGCTAGACTGTTCCGAAAGTGGGGAAAAAGAATCTCACACCTGCCTACCGGTAAAATGATAGAAGCTAGGAAATATGTTCAGAAATACATAAAATCATATCGGTTTGACCTATTAACCGAATGTTACATAACTGCGCTAGAATTCCTACATACATCATGTAGGAATTTACCGAACGTCTGTACTGTAAGCAATTACAATCAGTCCCATTATCTCTGTGGGTACACCACATTCCACTGACCCTGCGGTATAAGAAGGGGGATAAGAGGGAAATCCTCCTCTGTAGAACTGAACGTTTTCCGTAAGTTTTGATTTTCCACACGTTAATTTTCTCGGATTTACACTTTATCCCCCTGTAAAACATCATTTAATTCCCATACTGACTCTAAGGTTAATACAACCATGCTAAGCACGCTTTGCTTTGACTGCCATTTTGCTGTCATCCATGTATCAGAACTTCGTATTGTATTTTGTCTATCTTCATTGCACCATTGCATTACCAGTATCAGAAAATCATTTCCTTAGTCCGCAGACGATGTATGGTGAATCTCTTGCACACCTATGTCAAACATTTAAACATGCGTTTAATAGGACAAGCCGATATGATGTTTATGTATTTCTGACCCGATTTCCTAGCTCCGATCATTATCCCGGTAGCCAGGTGTGAAGTTCCTTTCCCCCACATTAGAAGCTGTCTAGCTCCGCCCCTGTTCATTTCCGGACTATATGTTATATAAACTTTTTTTTTATTTGTTTCGGCGCCAGGAATCTGTGGTATCTTTTTGTACCATTACTTTTGAACAACCTGTATAGAAATCAATATTGTAACTGGAAGTTTTAGTAGACTTCTACCAGTTTCGGATGCAATAAAATCGAGAATAGGAGAATAAAAATACAGGAATGAAATCGGAGATCGAAACTGTTCTTGAAGTACTGAATCCACTTTAAAAACTATTTCTCCTTATCTATCACTGTGGCAATCAGCGTTAAAACCGGAAATTGTAAATTTCCATCACTTTCAGTTTCAATACATGGGTAATGTTCGAGACGTAAAAAATTCTTGGGAACCTGAATCTTTGTCAAGGCACCACTTCATACTTTTTTACTAATTTTGTTCTATGAAGATCAATGTTGAAACTGGAAGAGTGGTTAATTCCTACGACTTCAAGTTTTAGTGCAGAAATAGAAGTGAATATAGAAACTACTCATGGGTCGATAAATCGATTAGTAAAGACTGCTACTCACAATGTATTACTGTTTCTGTTCGACGACGACCAACGCTGAAACCGGAAATGGTTTATTTCTTCCACTTTCGGTTTGAAAAGAGGGTTAACAGAGACTCTAAAGCCTATTCGGACGAGGAATCGTTTACAATATTGCTCGCTACTTCATGCTGTTTTTGAACTGATGTCTCTTGGCAAACTGTCAGACAGACATAGCTGTTCTATAAGACAACCCAAACTTAGATGTAGAACAGTAGTTTTAAAATCTAATAAATCAATTTTGAAACAGTTTTTCATCAAATACAGAGAAAAAGAACATCATTGGAAAAAGAATGAAAGACATTTCCAATAATATTCACAAAGAATAATGTTGGTATTTAACAATAACTCTAGGTTATGTACCCTCCTTCAGATGGGAGAAGAGTTGATTTCGCCGCAGATTGCAGTTCTTTTCAATTGAGAAATATTAAGATGAAATACAAAGAATATCACTTAACTAGTTACATAATACAATAATCTTTTTCTGAAGTATTGAATTTATAATGAACTATTAACTATAACTATAATGAACTATTTATAATGAACTATATATATACAGAGTATCACACTGAAATAGGTACCGGTATATACACTCTTCGAATTACTGTAACACTAATAATTACGGAATATAATTATTATGATACGGAAAAGTATCAAAATTCAAATGTAATATGAACAAATGTAGAAACTAATCATTTATAAAAAATATTCAAATTGTTGTCCATTATGGTCCAGACACAGCTGATAACTGTGACGGATGGAATCCAATACATTCCTAATTGTTGCAGTTCTATTTGGGCACACTCGTTTTCAATTACTCCTTTCAACACATTGAGTGTAGCTGCTCTTGTACTATAAACATTGTGTTTGACCTGCTCCAATCCATAGGCGTCAAATCTGGTGAGTGTGGAGAGTACTCGATACTGCCTCTTCGTCTAATCCATATTTTCGGTAGGTGTTCATCAAGGTTGGCTCTTACGTCGCGATGGTATATATATTTTGTTGGGGACTTCTTCATATATATATATATATATATATATATATATATATATATATATATATATATACGTACGTGTGTATGTTCCACGATAAACCCGGAACACCTAGAGCAATTTTAAATAAACTTGATACACATATTACTTTGCAGTCTTAAGGGGGAAGGGAGGAGGAACGGGAAGATGTATAAAACTTATCGAATACGACCAATATTAATGTCAAATTCATAGCTCTCTGGGTCCATGTGCTGATTGGTGACAGTTTCAATGTTCGTTCTGTCCATCTCACAGAGTAAGATTCCCTTGCATACCTAGATGGAGGAGGAAGGGAATACATATAAGAATGATCAAAAACTGCCAATATTGGTGTCGAATCCATAGTTTTCGTGGTAGTTCAGGTAAATAGTGACACTTACGATGCCATTTAAGTCCGATTGAAGCCTTCATTGTCAACGGAGGGTTAAATAGTGACATGCAAAAATATCGAAATTGGTCAATATTCGATATGGTCAAGTGCTGAATTATCATTTTTCAGCGTCAATAAGATAACTTGTCGCAATCCTGATGCCATTTAAGAGCACCTTCAGCCCCCAGTGGGAAGAAAGAACCCCTTAGCACTCCTAGAGGGAATGGGAGGGGCAGATATAGAAATGATTAGAAACGACTGATAGATATTAGTGTCAAATCTGTAGTTATCAGGGTCACCTAGATAAAGAATTACATTCAATGCCATTTAAGTTCAAGATCAGCCTTCATTAGCACCCCGGGTGAAATTGTGGCTTGTAAAAATATTTGAAAATGGCCAATATTATGTCAAATCATAGTTTTCAGTGTCTATGAAATTAACAGTGATACTCCAAATGCCCTTTAACTCCAAGTTCATCCCGATTGAGGTGGGGACATGGTAAAATAAAATGCCATAAATGACTGAAATTTGTGACAAATTCATAGTTTTCATTATGGGGAAAACGTTTTACCCGTTTGAAATTACTTTTGGAAGGTAGTTAGTACCACTTCAAGTTTTTTTATTATTATTATTATTCATATCAATTTGATTAAAGGTGTATTCTAAAGTGTACGTGTTTCAATATTTACATCAAAAGTAGGGCATCTTCTGTATCTTCATTAAATTTTCATTCAAGTAAATTTCTAAGGGGAAGGGGATTCAAATATTTCACATAAAAGTATTCCTCCATGCGAAGAATGGGCATTTAAACTAGAGTTACAATAAAAAAGAATGAAAGTTTTGAAAAACTTCACGTAGAAATAAATGAAATTCTTCCCTAATCAACTGTTATCTACCTACCTACATGTGCATAAAAACTATATAGGCCTATGTTTGCTTTTCTTAAACAAACCTCAGTCATTAGTGAAACTGCACGCTTCAAGAGACGACGTGTTTAGAAAACAGCAACATCGAAGCCTGGATGCATGTTGTTGGATGTTGTTACAGCAGAAGTTTGCATAGACTCAACAAATTCACTCATGTGTTATTGATTAGTGAGCGCTATCTACACGCATACCGTTATGTTTACTATCCATCTTTCAAGCTTTGTTCGCCACAGGACATGTATTGAAATACTTCACTTTGCGGCAAAAGACTTTTAAAAGTTGCTTGTTGTAAAATTATACAACGTAATGTATATTGTAGTATTTTTTGAAATAAAAGTTCATCTAAATTTTATAATATAACGTACATGCAATTATACCTGATATTCATCAGTTCTTAATAATACCTTTTTTCAAAACAGTGCATCATTGTGGCGACTGGCCAACAAACCTGTGGTATAGAGTTGAAATAAAATCTCAGATAAGCAAAGTGCTTCTTGGATCCAAGTTTAAATATTAGTCCCCATCTCGCATAGCTTCGGTTCTGAAATTGGAGAGTAAAAACAAATCAACAAGCTTCTAAAGCAAGCTTTTCAAAATTCAAATACAAAACATAGTAGATATTTTGGACATGATACTACTAGTAAAATGGTTCCAATTATTATATCTTCCTTGGGTCGTATAGCCTCACCTGCTGAAAGGGGCGTTGAAATCAAAATCAACTTATTATACCTTCTACATTTAGAAAACCAGTACTTTGGTATCAGTAGTGTAATTTAACCCGCCATCGGTAACTTGTGAGGGAATGCCTCGCTTTTGTTTCTATTTCCTTTCTCTATTTTTGAAACTGTGCCCATTGACCTGTACTGCCGCCTAGCTGGAGATTGGAATACTGTTCGTGATCAGAAAAATTGTCAGCCAGCTATCAGGTGCACAATGTGCATGAGAGCCTTGATAGTGAAAGGCTTTTATTCTGTATGTATTTATGTATAATCTTACATGGATCGATTTAGCTAGCTAACAGTCTCCATGTAAGGTAAAGCGACGCTGTAAGCTAGTGGTTAGCCCAAAGAACTGCCATTTGTTAGACCCAGGTTCGATTCCAGCAATGTTCATTTTTTTAAATGCTTCAATTTCAATTTCAATGCGTACTCAGTGTGATAAGCAGGATATTCTCCTCTCCAGAGAGAAAACGTTTTGGAATGAGGAGAATTGGAGAGCGTCTATAAATGGAAGTAATGATTTATAAACTTATTTCCTGCAGTTGTTCTATATTTGATATTTTCATCTACTTTCAAGCATTTTCTAATTCATGTGTGGTCAGTGTCTTTACTTTTCTGAACATACAGTGCATAATGAAATAATACATTACATACACAGCAATATTGCGATTAATATATTATGTTCTTCGGATAAGGCGCTACGAACCATAGAGATTAATCTCAGAATGGAGAACTATTTCGTGCGTCAACTACTCACAATTTTACTTTCATAAAGACCTGACTCAATGCTACCAACTGTTGTCCTTATGAAGAAATATTTCGTGTAGATTGGGTTGCATTTATCTAGGCGTTGTACAGACTGCAAAATATCTGGATACCAGTTAATGGAATTAGAGCATTCAGGGTGTGGAGATACTTCTGCTGGTGACTGTACAAATTAACCATTTTCTGTTTTAATGTTCATAGGTCTAGAACAAAACGATTAACAGATAATGATACGTAGACCTTAGCAGTCAATTCAGTGTTTCAAGAGAACATGCTACACCATCCGCTACACTCTACCAAAGCTGGAAATGGTTAGAATTTATTAGTAATTCCTGCCTCAATACTAATTTCTATAGTAGAGCAAAAACGTAAGGATACCAAAGACCGGCTTTTAACACAGATTTAACTCCCAAAGAATGAATTTTTTCTAGACTTTACTGTTGAAACTAAGTGATTAAAACCTACCTTTATTCAACTTTGATTTGTTTTGATTATAGCGTCTCTTTCAGCAGCGAGGCTATATGAGACGTAGACCTACAGCTTAAAGTGGGTTCCAAATATCATAAACTCTCGCTGGGAATTGAAAGCTGATTCTCCCCGCCAATGACGCATATCCTAACCGTTTAGCAACGAGGAGCTATACGTTTATTCGATTGCCACACTGATCGCATAAAGGACAAAATGGAAATATGTAGTGACAAGCAGATATTTGATATGCGATCAGTATTAAGAATATGTTTCATGTCTGATTTTATACTTTTTATTGCAACCAGAAATGATAGACATCAATCATCACTTTCGGTTTTAATATTAATTTTCATAGAACAAAAACAATAAAAGAAGCTGAGTAATTTCTGTTTGACATGGATTCAGCATCACAGAAACAGAATCTATCTTTCTCTTCTATTGAACCAGTAGTTGTAGAAGTACTACTTGAAGTGTAAGTATTGAATTCAAATAGTTTGGAAGTCCCCGTAGTTTCAGATTGTGAAACAAAACTCCCTTATTTGTGCATTTATTTTATAAACTTAATAAGCAAGTTTCAGATATGGGTATAGTGAATTACAAACAAAACATTTTACACTGGGAGAATTATCAGTGGAAGAAAGAGAGGAGAGAAAGAGAAAGAAAGAAAAAACAGACTGGCCAACACTTGCTTGTTTTTCAATTTAAAAAAAAATGTTATCCAAAAACCTCGCTTTAAACTGAGTCTCAGCAGTAGTGTTGTATTTATTTATCTCCTGGCAGTATTTTTATTTGGAATACGTGAAGAATTACATTGCAGAATGTTCTATCTATACCTTGCATCGTCAATATGTAATTTAGGTCACTTGTAGCATAAATCACTTTGACCTATAACCAATATCGTAAACGGGAGAATAAAATCGATTTTACTGAACTTGCCGCCTCGAGAAAAAGAACAGTCAGATTCATTTTTGATAGGGAGAAGGGAGTTTCTGATTTTTAGTAAAGCAACAACATATACTATATGTAAGCAACATTAAGTTCAATTCAGAATTGAAATATAAAAAGAATGCTCCTATAAAGCCTTACATTCAATTATTCAAGAATCTGTTTTATGTGGTCCTTAAATGTAAGATTCAGATACTTAACTTGTAATACTTGATTAATATTCTAAATATTATTACAAAAACAATTGTGCGATGGGTACAACTACAAAAGCTCACTTAGTTTGTACCATTTGGTCTGTGCGTATTAATGTACAGCAGACATTACATATAAAACTTACTTTTGTTCCTTATTATTATTTTATTCACTAAAAATATTTTAATGAATAAATCATGTTGATGTTCTTTTTTGATTATCCAGTATTGAATTCTCACTTTTCCCCAAAGTTTTCAACATTAATGCCTTATTTTCATGAAAACCAAACTTTGAAAGGAACATACAATATTGCTTTCATAAATGCCCATATGAAAGTCATTGATCGTCAACTTGGTTGGGATACATTAGGACCAAATCTGACAAAGGGGCAGGTTTGGAATCCATGTAAAACCCGTTTAAGAGAAACTACTTGAGATATTTTAATCCAAGTTACCATGAAGTTTATTGGTATCAATTTAAGAGTTTTTCCAAATGTGGTTAGAATCTTAAGTTGAAAGACAATTTTGGTCAAGATCGAAAATAACGTGAACTTTTATTTCCTAAGTGTATCTTGGTAGATTTTGATTGAAATTGAAATAGAAAGATATCGAATAAATGAAGCAAGCATACCATGCTTCTTCCATTCCATTCTATTTGCATTTATACATCTGTATCTGTCTCAGTATTACTATTATAAAGAAACTAGCCATGCGCTTTCTTTCAGACCTACGAACTAATCTATTGATAAACTGTCAGCGAAGAATTAGGAGCAAAAGAAAATACGAGGAAAGACCCAAAAGAAACCGGACTTTCGTTCTAAAAAAATAATTTATTACATTTTTTACAAAATTCTTTCAGTCTCCTTCAAAGTACTCTCCATTAAATGTGATTCATGTCTCCCATCTTTTTTCCCACTGTTTGAAGCACCTCTGGAACTCTTGAACTTTTATATCGTCCAATGCGCTCTGCGAAATTCTTTTTACAGCCTCTACACCATCAAAACATTTTCCTTTTAGATTTTGTTTAATTCTCGGAAAATGTCATCATGTTGGTCAAAATGTTTGGATCACTTTCAATCTGATTTTTCAAGTCATGCTCAAATTCAGACGAATGATTTGATCCTGTGTGAGCAGGCGAGAAACAAATTTAACGGCAACATGTCTCATTTGCAAAACCTCACGCTGGCACGAGCTCCAACTCACTCTTTCCTGTTTTGAAATATCATCGATCATGAAACGACGATCCTCGTTGATTGTTTGGCAGATCTTTTCGATGTTTTCGTCGTTTCGAAATGATGAAGAGCACCCAGAACGAGCATGATCTTCAACACTCATCTCACCACACTTAAAGCGCCAAAACCACTCAAAAAAGTGTGTGCTGTTCATAGTATCCTTCTTGAAAGCCTATTGAAGCATTTGGTAAGTATTCGTTTCCGAATTTCCAAGTAGGAAGCAAACACACTCCTTGTTCCTTTGAATCTGCCATAACGATTTCGCAGGCGGCAAACGAGAACAGTTGAGAAAAACAATAACACGATCAAACGTTAAACTCCTGCACAGACGCCGCTTCGCCAACTGATCTGGGAAGGTCTCTACTAGACCCACCTAGCAGGAGAACTCTTTACTACGCCTAGGAACGGCAGCGCTCTTTCAATCCGTTTTCTTTTGTGTCCCCCCTCGTATAATAAACCCCAAGCAAATTGTTTGGTTCTTGCATCAAATTAAATGAAGATATTTTCTTAGAGAGTGATCTTTTTGATAAACTGCATTTTAGGTTTCCGGGAAGGGAAATGGACAGAATTTTCTGCCCTGGTCATATATGAAGTATTGATTCATTGAAAACACGTTTCACTTTCTTTCAGAATTTATACTCTGATGTTCTTTATATGTAATGCACATTGTAGCTCATTATTCTTTAAATCTTCGAAGGCGAGCAAAAAATTATCTACATTTTTCGTTCTATATTTATTCACACAAAGTTGATATTTAACATGTATATGCAAAACCATAACTATGGTCAAATAAGATATTACACCATTGATGGTAATTCGAAAAACCTCTAGAACTGTCTCTCGAGCTTGCTGACTCCTTTCGTCCGTGGTGTAGGTTGACAATCTTTGTGCCTCCTCTTTGTGCACACACTTGGCCAGAGAAATCGAGTATTTACTCATTGTTCCTCCTTGGTACAAACTACTAGAGGAGCAACCATATTTACACCATAATAGCCGGAAGGCAAATGACACGATCGAAAATAAATTTTACACAGGTGACTACAGTTATATTAAATCTAAGTATGCGTGCACAGAAGGCAATGTTACAATCTTGAAGTTGTGTTAGGGTGAAAGTGTAAGTAATTTTTGAATGACCATCGTACATTCTTCCCTCCCCCCCCCAAACAAAAGAGAGAAAAGAAAAGGAAGAGAGAAAAAATCCTATGTTTGCTGAGCTTGATATTGTAAAGTTTTGCCCCATATAGGTACAGCGTTAATAAAAAGAGTGTCCGGAATCGATCTCCCACTACCAATTTTATTATAAAATTTCTCTATAAAAGTATTTTCACAAAATACTGTACACATTAATTTCTCTAATATCAAAGGTTAGTTATAGGTGGTCTTTGACCGTAAGGTCGCAGACAGGATCTCTGCAGAGCCCCGTGCAGGCTAAGTGGAGTGGAATTAGGTGCCCAAAGCTCCGAAGCAAGCAGTGGATAGGTTAGTTGGCCAACAGAGCCCCGAAGCAGGCTAAGCGGCTGAGGTTGGGATTCCCAGTCAGAGCCCCGAGCAGGCTAAGCCAAGAAAAAGAATAGGCGTAGTCCCGAAGCAGACTAGATGCCCTGGGGTTGGGTTACTCCTAAAGTCTCGAAGCAGACAGTAGGAGGGTCACCAGAAAACTGGTACTGAATTGCCTTTGTCCATCCAATTTATAGGGTTCTTTGGGTGGCGGTGGCGCTGCTGCTCCGATGTCGTCTTCTCCTCCGTGTGAGGAGCTAGAAGTCGTTGTCTGCAAGTGATTGTAGATCCATCTGGTGTGAAGTCTTCTTGCCGAGAGGGTCCCTGTGGCTCAGTGGTAGAGTGTTCACCTCTGGTGTTTGGGGTCCCGGGTTCGATCCCAAGTGAACTTTGTGGTGGAAAAAACTGTGTGCGTGGGTTTTCTCGGGGTTCTCCCGTTTCCTCCCACTTCCTTCATTCTACCATTTCATTCATTACACATCATCACCGTCTCCTTTAGCCTAACCGGCATAACCGTGGGACATAAAACTCTAAGATTTCATTTCATTTCATTTTCTTCTTGCCGAACCACGTGGTGGTGTTTGTAAACACTGACATACGGAATTGTTTGTTTACAACATCACGTGGGATATTACAATATAATTGACAGCTACACCAAATGACTCGTCAAGGTAGAGCGTCAACTCGTTATGCAAGTATCATACTTCACTGATTGAATATATGATATGAAAAGTCAAATGTAATAACCCAAAATACAATTCATCCTGGCCGTTGATAACTTACACATTAACTCTTCAATTAATATTTCATTTTTTGTACTTATTTAAAATACAGTACGGATGAAAATATACCAATAAGAAATTTCAATAATTTAAAATCATTGGTAATAGAATCGTCCGGATTTGTTTTTTTGGAAAGGGAAAAGAATGTAATTTTAGGTTCAGCACATAAACACACACACAAAAAGAGAAAAATACTCAAGTCACTTTAGTACAGGTCTACGTGTACTCCTTTTGTTGCCCGGTAGACACCAGTACGGTACTCAACATCCCTCCAGGTCTTGTGTAACATTTGAGGTGTCACGAATTCACAAGCGTCTTCAATTCTTTGTATTTGATCATACAAGTCTTGAATATAAAAGATTTCATGTATTTCCAAAGAAAAATGTCCAGACGAGTGCCATTGAATGGACCCTTCCCTTGGAATTTGTTATACAGAAATTCTCTCACGCAAAGACCTGTCCTGATGGAACATATATCCCTGTATGCCTATAATATGCGAGGTACACTATAATTTTCCAACATTCCCAGGTATGTTGCTCCTGTAATTGTAGTTTCTTCAAAGAGTAATGGGCCTAGAACAGAGTTCGTAGTCGACGCACATACGTTTAATTTTGAGTTGTTGCGTTCATGTTCCAGAAATTGTTATCTATTTTCTCACCCCATATCTTGCAGTTATGCCTATGTACCTTACCTGACGTATAGAAGGTGGCTTCCTCAGAAAAAAATTCCCTTTTAAGGAATCCATTATCCTAACAATGCGCAATAGCATTTCATCAGCGAACTCATATCTGAAAGGCTTGTCATTAAACTTAACTTTTTGAACATCTGTAGCTTGAATGCACAACATCGTGCACAATCGAACGCGGGATTTGCAGTTGTGTACTTACATGTCTTATCGATTTGCGTGGACGTCACTGAAAGACTTCACGAACCATCACAACTTCTTCATTCACAGGTTTTCCCCACTGCGTTTCAACCTCAACACAAAGCCAGTTGCCAGCAATTGTTTGTGTCATGTAACAATGCAATGTGGATGTGGTAGTTCCAGTCCATAATTGTCTAAATCTTCTCTGTACAGTTACAGTTGACTTGAATTCTGTGGACCAAAACAACACTCCACTTTTTTGACGAAGAACAAAGGACGCTGTTTTGCTCACGAGTAATGTGCGTGCGTGGAGTCCGTCAAGGCATAAATTTTTATTCTTTCCTGTTTCCGAAAAGCAAACCAGGACGATTCTATCATCATTGGTTCTCAACTTATTTACATTTGTTATTGACATATTTTCATTCAGACACACAGTATTGGTAAAATACAGGAAAACATTGTTCAATTTACCAAAAATATTTAATATATTTTCTCAATGACTTTCACAATGAGTATTATAATTGTTTTATTCTGATAAGGCTATCAATCCATATTTTATTCTTGTCTTATATAGCACATTGATGTAATTTTGGTTTGGATTATTAACTACAAATATAGTCTCTTTTATTTATTGACAATTATTTTAAAACCACATCTATTGAAGGTATAATTATTACCTTCTGAATAAGGTTTAATAAGATTAGCGATAGTATAAATTTTTGCAAAAGCTTTTTATTAAATTGTGATACTGTATGTTTCTTTGTGATATGAAATGTCAATTGTTCACATGGTGTGATTCTATATGTAGTAATTCTGACAATATTGTAGTAATAAATATACAAATGTAAAATTATGCAGCATCGGGATTACTTCTTGCTACCTGCTTTATAAGTCGTTATAAGTTATGAAACATTTAAACCTATTTATTTCTAATCACTGAATTCGCCGTTGCAATTTCAAAGAACATTTTACCTTGAATATACAAAATTTTAAACTGGAAACATTAACAATGGGACGTGAGAGGAATTCTAGAAGGTAGTCAGACAATGCATATGGTTTGTGAGCTATTGCAGTATATTAGAAAGAGAATGAGAATACTAGGGACTATAACCATCCATGGAACTCGAATACGTTCACGTCGAGTTTTGAGATACAACGCTAACACTCCGACTCGGTTTGTTGAAAAGTATTAATCAAAATATTCTGAGGTATTATGTGTGACTTTCTGGGTGTGTGAACTATTAATATTCCTTAATTTCATGATATAATAATATTTTTATAACTACATTTTCTTGTTTTTATTGTTTGCCTTTCTATGAGGTTCACTGTTGGCTTATTGATTTTGACATATCTAAGCTCAACAACAATTTTGTCTGTCTGAATCTTATGATATATGGTGGGTAGATTCCGGGTTTCACTTTTTCTTGGAACGAAGAAGAGAAAACCGAAGAGTAAAATAGCCTTTAGAATAGGAAGCCCTGATAAAAGCAGTGCTTTTAGCATCTCGCTATTATCTTTTAAGAAGAGATGAAAAACATTGCCAACAACCGTTGAAGTAGTAAAAGAGACCAATTTATAAAGTTATTGAACAAAACCATTGACTACACCCTCCATAATATGAATGGGAGTCTCTCAGCAGTATGAAGTTTTTCTTTTCTTCTATGAACAAAATTTTGTAGGATAGATTGCTCACTGAAACTATATTGCAGAGAGAGAAAGAGAGAGGAACTTCCCCATTTTATAAAACAATTTATAAATTAAGAGATTCGAAATTCCATTTAAATGCTAACGAGATATACTCTATACTGCGTAGTAATGTTCTATTATTGAATTTTATTATTTTTATTATTGAAAACTAACAAATCTCCCTCTTGTTACCGAACTCAGTATCTTGCACTCTTTTGTTCCCTCACACACTAAGTCTTCATCATCCATATTAAGTTTATATAAAGGGAAGACACATTTTTCATGAAGACGTTTCCCGATTTTTCAATTTTCAATCGATGGAAGTTGCTTTAGAGAAGTATTTGAACGTTTTCTGTTAATTGAACTTGCATATTATTATTTACCATCAATGTCTATTACTTGCTCGTGGGACACTCCATTTAAGGATGTCTTAATTTAGGAGTGAGATCCACCAATTTGTTTTTTTTAATAAACTGCCTTTGCTTAAATACATTTAAGCTCTTTCTGTCTGGCACTACTGCTGTGTAAATTTAAATTTAAGAATAAATAAGTAAAACAATAGTAATTATTATCGAATGTCGACAATATTCATACTACTAACTAAAAAAAAAAAAAGATATTCTATGGTGCAAAAATATCAAATGAATTTGTTAACTTTGTGTTCATAGTTACAACCTTTGTCTTAAAGAAGATAGGTAGAATGAAAGAAATTATTAAAATTGACGAGACAAATAGATGGGGTTAAAATTACATATTCCGAAGGAAATTCTCATAAACAATACTGTTAGGAATCCGTCTAACTACATTTAATCAGAGAGCATTCTCACTAGGTATGAGTACTCTACCACTAATTCACCATGTTTCTTGTTATTAAATACATGAAATCACGTAAGAAGGACGAAGAAGCGGTAAGTAATATGAATATTGTGATAATCTCTACGTATATTAATGTGGGTTGTAAGAAAAATAAGAAACGAATTATCCAAAATAAAAAATGAGTTCTTACTTCAGAAGTTTCCAGCCTTTTTTGGTTAATGACAGACTTTATTGAACGGTCACATCATCAACACAAACTAGCTTGATTTATTATTATTAATAATGTAAATTATAATAGCATAAGCTTATAAAGATAGTGTATGTAGTGACTCTACGTAGTGTTCAACATTGTTAGTTCCGCTCGAGTAGTTGGCTGGTACAATCTGTCACAAAATTAATTTTAACTAATTAATAAGTTCTTCATGATTTTTAAATTTTAAAATTTCACGGCACTTACTATAGAACGCGTGACACCTTAAAGTGTACATTCGTAAGTTTGCTATCAAAGCAAACACAAAATGAATAGAGACAAACCAAAACTTTTAAAGGCAAAATTGTTAATATGTCGAGTATATCTTATCTTATCTTATCTTATCTTATCTATCAATCAATCAGATGGATATATATATATATATATATATATATATATATATATATATATATATATATATATATATATATATATATATAGATAGATAGATAGATAGATAGATAGATAGATAGATAGATAGATAGATAGAGATGGCCATTAGCACAACACAGAAAAACGAAGAAAATTACGGAAATGCAAACCTGATTCTATTTCGAGACACTAAAACTTGTTTTTAACTAATTCTACAATTCGCCATTTAATTAATTTGTCTATTTTATGTAAACAAGATAAGCTTATAAATAGCTAATCTTGGTTTTTGTCTTCCAAAATTAATATAATTTATTTTAAAGTTTATAATGTTTTCTGAACCCACAAACATACCACTGAATTTGTGCTTGAAATAGGAGTAATAGCATAATAGAGATTAGCATATTGCTTTGGTGTGGAAATGCCAGTTTCGATATCCCGGAATCTCATGTAGTTTCAATTCCACTTTAAACTGTAGTCGTACGTCGTATATAGTCCCAATGTTAATAGGGACACCGAATCCCAACTTATCAGCCAACGAACTATATATTTCACAAAATTCACACTGAAACACAAAACTTGATCATTGTAATAAAATATTACTTTTTAATATTTAACATCATAGATTGGGACCCAGAGCCTTTAGGTGGCGGAGAGGACGGAAAATTTATTCGATTCTGATCACTCTGGAAATCGAACCCTAGTTCTCGCGTTGCAGCCACTTGCTCTAGTCGCTTGGTCACCGAAACCGGTGCTGACATTATTATTCTTGAGGATGTTACAATTATAAACATATGACAAGCTAATACTTTGCGTTTGTATCGGATAGAAACTCAGGTAGTCCTCACAGAAATTGTTATGACATTTTTGATCCTTGACCAGGAGTGAACCCTTGGGATCAACTGGCTGAGAAGCCCTACTTTTCTATGCGTAGTGGAGTGTCAGACCGCTGTCATCGTTCTCAAGACAGGGAAAATGTGACAGACAAATAAAACAATAACAATAGCCTCCTGCAGAACCACTAATGGAAAGAACATAAACTCATGATGGAGGTGTCTTTATGATTCAAAAATAACAGTTGCAGAAATACGTACTTTGAATGTCAGTACTTATTTTTTGCTTGGGGCATTCCAATACCTGACACCTGTAATAAGGGCACGAGATTATTAATATTACAATTAGTTAAAGTAATACTATTAGTAGTAGTAATTAGCAAGAGGAGGTAATACTTGCAGTAATACGTAGCAATAACTGCATTACTTTCCACGACACCATGTAAACTTTCTTTTGAATTAATGTTCAACTTGTTACGAATTTAATCTCCTCTATTCTCGCTCACCTCTGCACCCACAATCCTAATACTATCGAGATTTCTAGTACTCTTGTTCTTTTTCCCTACGGCAGGGTTTCTGCTTGCTTTCCGTTCAATTATTGCGTGAATGGATACTTCTATTGTAGTAATATCACTGTCAACGTTGGTTTTTCAATTACCACTGAGGGGATAACCAGTGTAGATCCAAACCTGCTGGTCCGATTTGAAAAATTTCAACATTTTTGAAAAGCTATCATTTCCAACAACTTCACTTTTTTTCGTGCCTATACTCATACCAAACTTGGTTTATGGCAAGGAACTTTCGTTACACTCTGTAGTAGGTTATTTAGCTGGGTATAATTTTATCATGATCCAAGTGTTCCTACTGCTCTCACCTGTTCTAAATGATGCGTGCACATAATGAGTGTAAACGTGCTAGAACTATTAATTACGATATTAAGACGTCCTTTTACGATATTGTGATGTAATACGAATAAAATGAAATGATTCAAATATTTCTTTCCACCTGTAATTAATATGCCTTAAAATACTTACATGTTTACATGACTTTAAAAAAAAAAAACTTTTTAAGGAAATTGATTGAATGCTAAATTGATTTTTAAAATTCATAAATTCATAATACAAAATATATTTACAAATGAGATCTCACCCTAAAAGAAACATTAATGACAAATATGTCTACTGTAAGCGGTTCAAATATTTTTGGTTCAAAGACTTCTAGGAAGTGACGAAAATATAAAACCACGACATTAGCATACCTTACTTTATTGCACTCGACCCCTTCTTTTAAATTCATCTCGTTACGAAGGATCTGATGGCCCTTGCATGAGGATAATGAGATATTCTTCCCTTTTTGCTTTTGTTGAATTTTTTGCCGTACTTTTTGCCTTCACTTTCCGCATCCTTTCTTCCTCTATTTACTCTCTTCTTTTATTCTGTTGTCATGAGGAGAGGATGTAATTACGACTGTTATCTTTATAGGGTTGATTCTGGAACGCAACCAGGGCATAAGCCTTCCTTCCCTCCGTTGGAAGAAGAGGGGGCTAGAAAACATGTAACTTCTAGTCTCGGAGGTTGCCAGAAAAACGCCAGCTGGTGTGATGACTTATTCGTTAAAACGACCTTGCATGATCTCAGTTCCCCATCTCAGGACGAGTCTAACGGTCTGTCGTGATTCAAAATGGCCTTATTTAGGTTGATATTAAAAAAAGGAAAAGAAAATCTGGACTCCCTTGTTTTCCCTCAAGAATGTATACACCGGTGTATGTTTCTTTGCTATTTTGGACTTTCTTTTGAAAGCGAATTTTCTTTTGTCTTTTTTTTCTTCTTAAAAGTACCATTTCGTTCGTGTCTTAAAATGTATTTTTCCTAACATTAGAAAAGGTCTACTTGTGACTTAAAACCATTCATTTCGACTCTTGCGCAGATATTTTATTCTTTCCACAAAGGTATGAATATATAAGCAGGTCTTTTGTCCTTTTCAAAAAGATAAAGAACAGTCATTATATATAAATATTAAACTATATTAATATTTATGCTTATATTCATGCATAACTATTTTGATTTCAATGAATGATTCAAAGCCTTGCTTTCTTGTCAAAAAGAATTTTCGTGTGAGACATATGTGGTTCAAGAAATTATGTAAGGTTCTAAAATGTATATAACTCAAAGCACTTTTTAAAGTATCGTAGCAGAGAAATATAACAGTCATCATGTCCCTTATCTTCGAAAGGAGCAAATATTATTCACATTCAATTGAATTTTCTTAAACCAAAATATATATTATATTATTCAATCTAACGTTTGCACTTAAGAAACTACTAAGGTCATAAACCAATAAGTTAAAGCATGCGCTTATACTTTTCGTATATTAAAACAGTTAAAATCTAGTCGACTTAAACATAATGAGCCCTATGCAGAGTAGTTTTAAGTATTGTATTAAGAGCTTGTCTAATGGCTGATGATAAGTTTCGTCTTCAGAAACACATTTTTGAAGTTAAGAACGACTTATCGTATGTCGAGGAAGGCCAACTACGACTACTCCTCACAGTTGTTCAAACACAATTGAAGGACTCAATATAAGAGAAAATACATTTCCCTTACCTAGGTTTCTTCTACCTTCAACCACAAAATCTTCCCCATAAACTACCGGCCTTATAAACCAATGACCAATCATCCAATTCTTAGTATTATCTTCTTGAGTAACGGAGTCGTTACCTCCGCAAGCAATAAAAAAGCACGTGAGCAAAAAATAAAAAAGAAAAAGAAAAATATATAAACTCATAAAGTAAATTTTGAGTCTTCTATAAGGAAAAGTTTCGCAAAGGATAAGTTTTGTAATATTTCTTGCTAATTTGAAGATTAAAAAGCCTAACATGATTAGCTGTATTCGATATTATACACTTGCAACTTATGGTTTAAAAGTGTTATCAAAAACTTGCCATTGAATCAGATAAGTGGAATCTCTCACCCTTCATCATGATTTAAAAATAATTAAAATGACCCTCTAAAACTGGGATGTGAAGCTAAAATGAAACAATCTCGTAGACAAAAGTTCTAGTCACAACCAAAAGCTTCAAAAGACATGTTTCTCAAGTTTTACTAGCCTCCTGAGACCCGAGCATTTATTTGTCAAGAACTTTTGATGAAATTTTGTATATTAGGTAACAATAGACCCAATAGTACATATTTAAAAACCATTTTGTCATACTGCTTTCCTATTGATCGGTAATGGGTCAAAGTGTATGCAGTACTTTGGGTCTCAAATTGCTATGTATTGCATACAATACACAAGGAAAATTATATATTTCCCTTCGTAATATAAGCATAAAATATGTAAATCATTAAACTTGAAATTTACTGCATTATGTTTTATTTTCTGAGAAATTATTCAATCAATGTACCTGGATCAGATGCGGTTATAACCCCAATTGTCTTCTTCCCGCCTTCAGCAGACAATAGAGCCACCTATAGGTAGAAACAAAACCAGCTGCCTTTTCTGCAGTAATTTCTACACTTCCCGAATACAATATCCGAGATTCGGGCATGTTCTTAAATATTCATAGTCATGACGGGAGTTCGAAAAACGTATTGTATGCAATACGCAGGGTCTCAGGAGGCTAGATCTTTCTCGTGGCTATATGGTTAGCATAGGTATCTTTGGTGCGGAAGACCCGGATTCGATTTCCGATGGGAGCTCAAATGGAGTGGATGTCACGTTAGGCTGAAGATCCACGGCTTCTATAGCCTGCATAGTGAAAGGGATGCTAAAGAAATGATTTACGATAGATTTTTCGAAAAATTGTATAATATTCTCAATACAAGTTAGAATATGCTGCTTGCTTACTGATAAGAGCTACAGGTCTGTATGGGAGAGAGCTTCATCCTGTACCAAGTTTATAATACATTCTATAAGTAAGACAAGGAAAGTATTAAAGGTATATATATATATATGCTTCGAGAAGGCTAGGTGTAGATTTTTTTCTTTACCAACTAACCATTGAATGTTTATTACGAGCCCTATGAATGCATATATTTCTCGTGAGTGAATAGTAAGAACCAAAGGTTGCTTTGAAATCTAACAGAATGTTTAATATTTCACATGCATTCTTCGTAAACCAATTATGATAGTTATTTTTAAGACACAGTGTATCTAGATAAATACTCCATCACAATAGATCTCAAAGCAAAAATGTTACTTTCTAATCCACTTTCCAAAAGCCAAAGTAATTAAGCAAATGTTATAAAACAAATCCAAAGAGAATTTTCCTTTGAGACTCAGATTCT